>NW_022589771.1:1486707-1820016 GCF_004348235.1 Phoca vitulina | reverse complement strand
GGGGGGGGAAATCGGAGGGGGAGACGAACCATGAGAGACGATGGACTCTGAGAAACAAACTGAGGGTTCTAGTGGGGAGGGGGGGTGGGGGGATGGGTTAGCCGTGTGATGGGTATTAAAGAGGGCACATACTGAATGGAGCACTGGGTGTTATATGCAAACAATGAATCATGGAACACTACATCAAAAACTAATGATGTAATGTATGGTGATTAACATAATAAAAAAAAATGATCCATAATCCTATTTAGGCATGTGCTTTAAAACTTTCTGAGGTTTTTTACAGACTTCTCCAAGATTTGAGTTGTAAATGAAGTCTTTTTGACCAACTAGGTTTGTTTATTTGGTATGTTAATTTACTTGGAAAACACTGTCCAACAAATAATGATTAGCCTTGGGTTGTATTGCTTGGGTAAATGCTATAACTGATCATGTGTATATATATATATACACATACACACATATATGTATGTATATATTTGAAATTCCTGAAGCTTTAATATGTTTTGAAATGAGGTCATCACTTGATCGGATTATTGAAGTGTTATATGTTACAGAAATAACTGAATTTCCTTGTCAATTGCATTATAGTCTTTTGTCATTTACAAAATGAGTTTCATCTTCAAAGAGATTCATAGAAAGGGCTTTTTTAACAAATGCAGGTTTTTGATATCTTTAAAACCATAAAACTAAAATTGGCAAGAATTTCCACAACTAACTAAAAGCTGTCTTCAAATGGAACAAGAATTAGGAACATGGAATTAAATGAATTGAAGATGATTATAGTTTTGTGACTCTTGCTTAAAACATTGCGGGTTCTCTAATGTTTGCTCTTCCAGATTAAGGAAACTTTCTCTTAAGATATCCATGATATACAGAAATAAGATAAAATATTCCTTTGTAAACAAATGGAAGCATTTAACTTTTCTCTCTACCTGAACCCTCTAACATTCAGAAACTCTCAGTGAGTATTCTTTCTTTCAGGGCAGTTATAATTGTTTACATAAGTTCAGTAAGAATCTGTTCTCTTTGTAACAGGACACTATTGTAAACATTGGTTATTTTACCAAGACTTTGACTGGAATGTCATATTTGAAAGAAACATGCATAGACTCAAATATGACCAGACAGCTTTGAGGAACTAAGGTTGACTTTCTGGAGCCAATAAAGCCCCTTGGAAATGTTGGCCTGCTATCTTGCTTGCAGAGTTCCCAGCAGCCTTACCAGGTGAGTAAAGAATGTCACTTCCTGGCAGGTGCAGGAACCTCAGGATATTTTGGGGATCTTGAGGAGAGGAATTCACCCAAATCTACAGGTATTGCAGGCATGTCTGGTGGCAGTTATTTGGCTTGGCTTCTGGCCTTTAGAGGCTACTAAAAGTTCAACCTAGATTCCTTATAAAAAGTTCCAGCAAAGCAGATTTTAAAAGATCTGTATGATCAATCACTATTCTTGCTGAGCTTATATAAATAATGAGACCAAGTTTATTAAAATTAAACTTGCTTTTCAAATGAATTAGTCTTGACTTTGCTGTCTCTGAAAACAAGGGTGATTTTGGGAGAGAAAAATTATGTTTCAATAATACATCTTTGAAGATGTTAAATTTTAGTTCTGATTGTCTTTAAATGTTTGTTGTTTGCCTAAACTAGACAACTTGAGGTAAACTTCAGAGAAATTGCTACAATAGCTCATGCATAAACAGTCTTCTTCCTTGTCATTCTTTGGGAATAATAGGACCCCATGGGCATAGGATTATTTGAACAGCTGGAAAATGGGATGGATTCCCCAATAATTGTATAACTCAGCTATCACCTTGACCAATTGGTCACCTTGACAAAATTGCTCCTTAAAAGCCAGAGCGTACCCCACTCTGTGGGGTTAACTATGGACTTGTGGGGGTAATGGATGGCTCTACTTTCCTTAGGATTGGATTGGATGATGCAGTTTGGGACTCCCATATCCCCAGACAAGTCTTCTCCTACATGCCAGTGATTCCTCATAATTAGGGTATTGTTAAAGTTAGACTTCAATCAAAGGGTTTCTTGATGGTTTTATCCCTTAGCCATATTTGCCCCAGGAGCCACCTGTGTTGATATTAACTTGCAAATAGAGGTTTAACCAAGCATACAGTGGCTACCTTTAACCAGACCCAACTTGTAGTCACCCACAAATTCAAAAGATGGCCCTCCAAAACTGAATGGCCCTTGATATCATGACTGCAGCTCAAGGAGGAACCTATGCTTTATTTAAACAGAGTGTTGTGTATGTACTTCAGATTACCACAAACACGTCACAGGGCTATTAAAAGATATGAATACCCAAACTGAGGCTCTACAGAATCCTCCCCTCTCTTTCAAGGACTGGTTAAGTTCCTGGTTCCTGGGAGGACTATGGTCAACTATTAAGGGTCTCTTGTTGGACTTCTCATTCTTATAGCCATCCTAATCCTAATAGGTTGCTTTTTCTGATAATTTCTCCGCTTGGTGCCAAGACTCCATCACTACAGTAACTTCACGTCAACAGCTGGTCCTTACCAGAGATACTTCTTTGCTGTCCACATTGGACTCGGCTGCCTCCGCCTTCCCCTGTATGTTCCCTGACTGACCAATGTTGACCCATAGGTAGGGACATCTCTATGCAGGAGGAAGCTACAGAAGATGAGACCTTCCACATTTAACAACCTTAAAGATTTAAAGGTCAAAATTGTTCAGAGGGGGGAATGACAAGGAAAACAAGGGCAAGAGAAATGTAGTTTAAATTAGCATCTCCTTACAGCTTGCAGCCCATGCATAGATCCCTGAGACATGCAACATGTGACTTTCCTCAAGGAACTCATTGCTGTCTTAATGCTGATGTTTTGCTGGAGACCAAAAGTAACCTTATCTTAACAGCAACTAGCATCTCAAGGTCCTGAAAGCCTTTCTTCAAAATTCCTTGGAAACTTACTTTATCCCTCCTTTCCCCTCCCTCCACAAGCTTAAAAGTATACAATCAGTCACTCCTCACAATCTCCATGCAGCTCTCTCTGCCCACATGTCCTGTCCCTGTGCTATCATAAAAAACCTTTTTGCACAGTAACATGTCTCAAGAATTCTTTCTTGACCATTGGGCTCTACGATCCTGCATCAAAGTGACAAGTGTTCCAGAAAAATAACTGACAACGGTGTACTACTTAGCATATGGTTTGAAAAGAAAAAGTTAATGCTCCCTTTGAAAATGAAGGTGATGCTTTAATGACAATTCAGAAAGAAACCCAGGAGGGTTAACTGGAAAATAGGAAGGCTGATTGCTCACAAAATATAGAGGACATAGGAGGAAGGCACTTACAAGGGAGTAGCACATCCCTAATTTAACTTGAGGTATACTTTTGACTTCTAGTAACATGTTAATGTTCAATATATTTTTATAAATAAAAATTAAACCCATAAGAATGAGAAGGGGGAAAATAAAAGATAAAACTGAAAGTAAACTGAAAAAAAGAGAGAAAAGAAAAAGCCCTCCATTCCCACTCCCACCAGCACAACCTACACAGCAACATATGACCATGTTCAAAGGGCAAACTATGAAAAGAACTGTTGTTCTGAATCTGCATTTCCTTATGTTTTGAGAGGGATAGAAATAGAAAATTTCTTTCCCAATCTACTTTTGTGGTAGAGATAAAAAAAAAAGTAAAAGAAACAAAGAGGAAGGAAGGAAGTAGGGAAGGGAGGAAGGAAGGAAGGAAGGAAGGAAGGAAGGAAGGAAGGAAGGAAGGAAGGAAGGAAGGAGGGAGGGAAGGAGGGAAGGAAGGAAGGAGACTACTTACAGAAAAAGCATTTCAAAAATGGATGTTTACAAATGTTTAAAATGATGCAAATGTGTGATTTATAAAAATTCTAATATCTGCAGAGAAAATAAAGTTGGAAAGATTTTTTAAAAAAATATTTTACATGAAGAAGTTCAGTGAGTTTTAAATCCACTTATTAAGTTTAAATGTATATGCTCATTTAATTTGGCTTTTAGGTATGATTTGGAGGAGGCTGCTCTCTCAGAAGAGAGACTGAGAGATGTGGGGTGGGAGAGGGGAAGAAAGAGAGAGGGAAGGATGGCAGGAGGAAGACTGGAAGGGAGAGAGAAACACACACAAACACATATACTGGTCCCCCAATAAATAATAGTTGAAGATTAAATTTGACCTGTAGATCCAACAGTTTGCTCTCTTGATTGGGGCATTAGGGGTGGAGGCAGATTCTGTGAGACCATCCTGAAACACCCCCAGAGGTGGTGGAATGTCAGACCTATGCTGAGGCTCACCTTGGATACTAAACCAGTTGCCCCCTTTTGGCCCCCAGGAAAGACAAGGGTCTTGAAACAGGAAATAAATCTGCTCTGGGGGTTTAAATGAACCTAATTTCTTCTCCACTTCAGTTTCCAAGTATTTACCATGCTAAATTAGTTCTAGTTCACGCTCTGTTATGATTTGTCCCCTCAATAATGAAAAAGTGAATTGGCTAAGGACCTATTTGTAACTAGATTAATTGGGAGGGCAGAACCACCAGCATGAATCTCCAAATGCATTTTCTCATATTTGGAGAACAATCAGAACTGCTTAATTAAGCATTGGACAAGACTCTGTTATTGACTGCTCCATGAGTATGCCAGTCCTGGCCAGCTTGCCTTCCGGTCCATTCCCTGGGTGCTTAGGTTTCACGGTGATCCATAATGCACAGGAAGCAGTGCTCATTGACTTGTCCACTGCTTCTTGAAAATATGTTTATGCTTTTAGTATTTGTGTGCCTTGGAATTAATGAGTCTTATACACTTCGAGTAAAATTGTATTAGAAAATGGAACCAAAAAATCTCCAAAACCATGCTCTTCCCAAACATTTTGTTCAGTTATCACATTGTAGCTCTTCTTAAGCTACATCATAGATGCCCATGCATGCATGCGCTGTGTCTAACTAACACTAACACATTACCAAATAACTTTGGTTAGTCTGTCTACTTCCCACCCTTGGAGATTCACTAAGTAAATTAATAGATCAGATGCGTTTTGAAGTCTTACATTTAGGAATCATATTTACTTTTGTTGAGCCCAGAAGTTCCTAAACCTATTTGGCCATGGGACATCTTTTCTTTTTTTATTATTATTATTTTTTTATTAACATAATGTATTATTTGTTTCAGGTGTACAGGTCTGTGACTCATCAGTCTTACACAATTCACAGCGCTCACCATAACACATACCCTCCCTAGTGTCCATCCCCCAGCCACCCCATCCCTCCCAGCCCCCACCACTCCAGCAACCCTCAGTTTGTTTCCTGAGATTAAGAGTCTCTTATGGTTTGTCTCCCCCTCCGGTTTTATCCTGTTTCATTTTTTTCCCTCCCTTCCCCTACGATCTTCTGTCTTGTTTCTCAAATTCCTCATCAGTGAGATCATATGATAATTGTCTTCTTAATAGAACACTATCTTTGCTTGGGTTCCCCTGATATTCTATTACAAGATGTTTATTGGGAAATGATCGGAGGAAACAAATAGAATGAGCAGTGAAACAGGGAAGAGCAGGCAGCCAACAAGGTGTCATTGAGCAAGTCACCAGGAGGGTTCCTGCAGTGAAGAAACTGAAGCATGAACTCCTCCTCAGGCTGTCTGGCCTACAGCACACATAGACAGAGAGCTTAGGGGCAAGAAGAAACCCTCTGGCAAAGATGCAGATGTTGGCAGTTGGAAGCCAGGCTGCTACAGTGGTAGGACCCAAGGGGCTATTGGTGGGGCACCAGGATCTGCTACAAATGCCTTTTTACCTTGCAGAACCTGTAGGTTGTTTCAGGTCATGGGAAACCCTGGTATTTATGTCGGGCATTGCACAGGTAAATAATGCAACAATCTGGATAGACATGGCCCTGGAAGATGAAAGGGAACACCCGAAGAGGTAAAATTCTACAGAAGGAAAGGCCTGAGCATTGATCGGGCAACAAATCAAAAACGGGAGCTCAGGTGCAGTGCTCAGAAGGGCTTCATTTTGGGTTTTGACCAAGCTGGGAAAGAAGACAGTAAGGTTAACGGAAGGTTCTGAAGCTAGGGGAAAAGTAGCATCTCCAGCTTTTTCCATGAAACTGATGGCTTAAAGGTATAGGGTGTTCTTGCATAAAGCAATTGAAAGTAGGTAACCTATACCCAACAGCAAAACTGATGGGCAATATCTGGATTTTGAATGTGCCTCAGAGACCTGAATGTAACACAGAAGACAGCATCCCTTCCAAGAGCTCCAAATTAGAGTCGCCTCTGGAGGACCCCAGAAAGACGTGCTACCAGCCTGTGCTGTCAGAGCTGGGAGCTCAGAAGAGCTTCCCACTGTGAAGGTCTCAAAAGAAATGGAAGAAACAGTGCTTGCTCAGCTGATGTGGGCATTTTAATGTAAGAAGGATGCTTGAAAGCTTCATGTGGCAAAAGATGAAGATATGTCTCCTAGAAAGTAATGCTCACAGAAGCAAGCATCTTCTTCAGTTCGGGTCTGCCACATAGCCAATGCTAAGACATGATTAGACATGAAAAAGGTGTCTTGGGGGAAAGAATAGGAGGAGATGGAGATGGGACAGCCTTCAGACCATGCTGTAGGTTTGACACCTGTGGAAAGAGAGAAGGAAGGAGGATGGATTGGATAAGGAAGAGTTTTGGAGTGCATGGCAGTTTCAAAAGGTTTGGACCAGACCACTGGGGAGTCCTCTAGTCAAAGCCCCCTGGGGCACTAACACCCTGCCACACTCTGCTATTGGCTGGTGGGTCCACAAGAAGCTTGGCCTCAGTGTGCACAACACATTCAACTGCACTCCCGTGAGCAAGAGATCTGAACAGTGCATTTCTGTGCTCGTCACATGCTTATATGATGCTTACTATGTGCTAGGCTGTTAATCTTTACTCAGTGCTCACATTGACCCTATGCCAATGACACTAGTAATTAAGCTTATTTTTTAAATTTTTTATTGTTATGTTAATCACTATACATTACATCATTAGTTTTTGATGTAGTGTTCCATGATTCATTGTTTGTGCATAACACCCGGTGCTCCATGCAGAACGTGCCCTCTTTAATACCCATCACCAGGCTAACCCATCCTCCCACCCCCCCTCCCCTCTAGAACCCTCAGTTTGTTTCTCAGAGTCCATCATCTCTCATGGTTCATCTCCCCCTCCGATTCGCCCCCCTTCATTCTTCCCCTCCTGCTGTCTTCTTCTTTTTTTTTCTTAAGATATATTGCATTATTTGTTTCAGAGGTACAGATCTGTGATTCAACAGTCTTGCACAATTCACAGCGCTCACCATAGCACATACCCTCCCCAGTGTCTATCCAGCCACACCATCCCTCCCACCCCACCCCCCACTCCAGCAACCCTCAGTTTGTTTCCTGAGATTAAGAATTCCTCATATCAGTGAGGTCATATGATACATGTCTTTCTCTAAATGACTTATTTCGCTCAGCATAACACCCTCCAGTTCCATCCACGTCGTTGCAAATGGCAAGATCTCATTCCTTTTGATGGCTGCATAATATTCCATTGTGTATATATACCGCATCTTCTTTATCCATTCATCTGTCGATGGACATCTTGGCTCTTTCCACAGCTTGGCTATTGTGGACATTGCTGGTAATTAAGCTCATTTTTACAAATGATTCCATAACAGAGAATACTAGTGGACTCTTTCCTAGTAGTTATAGTATCTATTTCAATTCTGTTCTAACATTTTCCTTATTGCTACAGTCATTTATTATTATTATTATTGTTTTACTTATCTGTTTCCAATGCTCATTTTAAAATGCGTGAATTCCTAAATCATCATCATGCAATAGAACTTTCTGAGATGATGGGGAAAATTCCATATCAGTATTGTTCAATACAGTAGACACTGGCCATGTGTGGCTACCAAGTGGTTGAAAGATGGCTGGTGAGACTATAGGAATGACTTTTTCATTTTATTTAATTTTAATTAATTTCAATTTAATTTTAAAGGCTAGTTTTAAAGCCACATGTGGCTAGTGGGTACTATACTAGATAGTGCAGCTTTTAGATAAACCCAGAAAACAAGGAGAGCCAATAGCTCTCTCCCCAAAACCTCAGGGGGTGTTTTCATCACAGTGGTGAATAAACAATGATCTGGGTTTAGACCTCTGCCTCACACATTCGGAATCTTGATTTGCCAGCACCTCAAGAGCAAAGCCATGTCCTAGGCATGAAGTCACATTAGCCAGGCTCAGAAAACTGTAGTATAAAACACAAGGAAATTTTAATTCATAATAGAAATAACTGCTATGCCAAGCTTCTGGCGTCAACATGACCAACACAGTCTCTCCCGACACCAGGTTGCCCAGGAATTAGATAACCAAAGAAGAACTTACACAGATTTACATTATGAAATTACATCATTTGACCCAATTTTAAAAAGTGGGCAAAGGGCTTGAGTAGACATTTCCCCAAAAAGGATACACGAATGGCCAATAAGCACATGAAAAGATGCTCACAATCAGGAATCATTCATGAAATACAAGTCAAAACCAGAATCAGATGCCACTTCACATGCATTAGAATGGCTATTGCCCCCCCCAAAAAAAGAAAAGGAAAGAACAAGTGTTGGTGTAGATTTGTAGAAATTGGTATCCTTCTGCATTATTGGTAGGAATGCAAAATGGCACAGCCACTATGGAAGACATTTTGGCAGTTTCTCAAAAGTTAAATATGGAATTACCATGTGATCTAGCAATTCCACTTGTAAGTATACACCCAAACAAATAGAAACAGGGACTCAAATACATGTTCACCCATGTTCACAGCAGCATTATTCACAAGGTGGAAACAACCCAAATGCCCATCAACAGATTAATGAGTAAACAAAGCGTAGTATAGCTACAATAGAATATAATTCATCCCTAAAAAGGAATAAAACTCTAGGGGCACCTGGGTGGCTCAGTTGGTTAAACATCTGCCTTTGGCTTAGGTCATGACCTCGGGGTCCTGGGAATGAGCCCTGCGTTGCGCTCCCTGCTCAGGGGGAATCTGCTTTTCCCTCTCCCTCTGCTCCTCTCTCCCTCTCTCTCTCTCTCTCTCAAATAGATTAATTTAGGGGCGCCTGGGTGGTTCAGTCGGTTAAGCGTCTGCCTTCAGCTCAGGTCATGATCCTGGGGTCCTGGGATCAACCCTATGTGGGGATCCCTGCTCTGTGGGGAGCCTGCTTCTCCCTCTTCCTCTGCCTGCCACTCCTGCTTGTGTTCTCGCTCTCTGTGTCAAATAAATAGTATTTTTTAAAAGATTAATTAATTAATTTTTAAAAACCTTTTTAAAAAAAGGAATAAAACTGATGCACACTACAACATGGGTGAAAACATTATGCCAAATGAAAGAAGACAGATAAAGGGACAAATACTGCATTTTCCACTTATTTGGGGTATCTAGAATAGGTAAATTCAGAGAAACAAAGAGTAGTCCTTGTCAGGGGCTAAGAGGAGAGGAAATGGGAAGTTGGTATTTAATGGGGACCGAGTTTCTGTTTGAGCTGATGAGAAAGTTCTAGAAATGGATAGTAGTTAGTGATAGTAACTCAACACTATGACTATGCCTAATGCCACTGAACTGTTACACATAGAAATGGTTAAAGTTGTAAATAATATGTGTATATTTACCACAATAAAATTGTTTTAAAAGTAAGAAATTATATCAGAAGAACACTAAAATTCAAAATGTATATGGCCAAACCATTTCTTCCTATAGTTAGAACATGCACGTGAAAAGCCACCTCGTAATCAGAAGGTTGCTAGGTGACCATGGCAATGGACCAGGGAGGGGAGGAGAGAAATGCTTAGTAGAAATGGTCTTACCAATGAGTCCATCAGCTCTCTTCCCTTTTATCCATCCCCTCAAAAGCTATGGCTAGGGCAGTGGGACCAGACAACTGGAAACCCCGCTGGTTCCTCCCCAGGCCGCAGAGCTTAGATGAGCAGTGCCCATATCCTCTACTGACTTGACTTTTCATGGCTTACAGGGGTGACTGGCCCCACTTCTTCTGACTGACATGTTCTGTCTTGAATCATGTTCATACTTTCAACAAAATTAAGGTCACCATCCCCAATGCCTGAAAACTTTAAAATGACATTACTTTTGTCTGCTTTGATCTGTTTATGGCTTACTTCATCAATTATAAGTTCTTGTTTTGGGGACGAGAGGATGAGTCTGTGCAGACCCCTTAACATCAGGAACCACAAGCATCTGCTGATCTCATGGCCTCACACTAAGGAATTAGAGCCATCTGAACCTTTTGCCGGTGCAGAAGACGGAAGACATCAACGAAAATCATTTATAGAGCTTTACACGCCACATAATGGATAAAGTGCTGTACAAAAGATTAGGACAGAATTATTGCCATTAATAAATAAAGATGAAACAACAGGGACAGGCCTAATTTGCTCAGTTCCACTTGATGTATCTTTCAAATCACCCACACCTTGTCCTTTAAGGGGTTTATGATGCTAATGGTTAAGCATTAGTCCTGCCATGGGGCACAGAGTACTGCACAGAGCCTGGGGAAGGGAGAGCTTGCACAGGGGAATGTTCTCATTCTTGAAGAAATATATGTCCCCCTCAGGAGTTCACAGAAATACAAAAATTAAATCTAGAGTCATTTCCAGGGCAGTGATGATTTCTTTACACCTGCAGGCAAAGTGTGGTATAATTTACAGCAGGAGGATTTACGCCATCACAACTGAAAAATCTTACTAGAAATATGGTTCCATATGTATTGTCATTTTTATTTAAAATGACATTTTGTAGCCAGGAGGACCAAAGCATAATCTGTGGTTTGAACGTTTAGATGGGTGTTTAAGTTTCTTTTGTACAATGTTTAATATTTTGTATGCTATGTGAATGGGGTGGAGAGTTAATAAGCTTATTTCCTTAACTAATGCTTTATTTTATTTTATTTTTTACTTACAAAATATGTGTTTATCAATGGGTGCATTGATTTTTGCCATGTACATACATATTTTCACACTAAAATGTTAGCTGGGCCATAACATTTTTGTTCTTTTTAATATTCAAAGTTAATTTCTGATTGACACAATTCTCTGCAATTGTATTTAGAGCTGCATAAAAGAGTAGAAACTGGGAAACATATTTTTCAGCAAATTTAACTGCATGTGTATTTGGAAATACTAATCTATTTATAAAGCTTTTAATCTGAGTGCTTATTACTTGTTATAAAATTTAATATTTCAAATCACATCACACACCTAAATTATTGTTTTGTATTTTATGCAAGACTTTTGTCAACATTCTGAATTATTGAATAATTGTTTGAGTTATCAATAACATTTTTTAAGTTAATTCCTCATTTTTAAAACAGTTTTAGATTTACAGAACAAAACACTGAGTAGAGAGTACAGAGAGTTCCCATAAAATCCTCCCTTTATAGTATCCCCTAGTATTAATTAATACATTGTATTAGTGTGGTACATTTGTTAAAGTTGATTAAAGTTTCTAGTTTATAATATGGTTCACACTTGGTGTTTTACAGTTCTAGTTGTCCACAAATGCATGGTCACACTGTCATAAATAATAGTTTCACTAAAGCCGTGAAAATCTGTGGGTTTTCACAGATTTTCCCTCCCTGTCTCTCACCCTCAAACCTCCTCCCTCCCTGTCCCTCACCCTCAAACCTCCAGCAGTCATTGATCTTTTTATAGTTTTTATACTTTTGCCTTATCCAGAGTGTCATATAGTTGGACTCATTCACTATGCAACATTTCCAAACTGGCGTTTCCACTTAGCAATATGCATTAAGTTTTCTCCATGTCTGTGGCTTCTGAATAATATTCAATATTCAATTGTATGGATGAACCACAGCTATCCAACCACATCTTGAAGGACATTTTGGTTGCTACCAGTTTAGGAAATTGTGAATAGAACTGCTATCAACATTCAATGTGCTGGTTTTGGTGTGAACATGTTTTCAACCCCCAAGTGTGATTACTTGATCATATGGTAGGTCTGTATTTAACTTTAAGAACTGCCAAACCAATTTCCAAAGTGGCTGTACCATTTCGCATTACCACTAGCAATGACTGAGAGTTCCTGTTGCTCCACATTCTTGCCAGATATGTTACTGTTAGTTTGGGTTTTATTTAGTCATTTTAATAGTTGGGTGGTGTTCAACTAGCACTTTATATAAGTAGAAAGGCCTGACTATAGTATCTGTACTTTATTTTTTTTAAGATTTATTTATTTATTTATTTATTTGAGAGAGAGAGAGAGCATGAACAGGGTGAGGGGCAGAGGGAGAGGGAAAGAGAGAATCTCAAGCAGACTCCCCACTGAGTGCAGATCCCGACACGGGGCTTGATCTCACAAACCTGAGATCATGACCTAAGCCAAAACCAAGAGTCAGATACTCAATTGACTGAGCCACCCAGGCACCCTGGTATCTGTACTTTAAAAAAAAAAAAAAAAAAAGGTTTTTTTATTTGAGTAGAGTTGACATAATGTTGCATTAGTTTCAGGTGTACACCATAGTGATTCAACTTCTCCATATGTTATGCTGTGTTCACCACAAGTCTGTCACATCTGTCACCATACTTTTTAAGGAATAAAGGAAAGGGTGTTTTATTTCAAGTTAAAGTCCTTTGTGATGATTGCAAGTAATTGGTTGTATATAAACATCATGGGAGACAGAGGTTTGGGTGTTTCCATTTCACACCTTTTTCAGGTTTTGTAGCCACAGTTCGTTAACAGTTTCATGGATAAGAAAGCCAATGACATGACCCTACAAATAACCATTGATGTTGTTGACAAAAGCTCTTAGAGAACTTAAATCCTATCTGAATACAAGTGGGGAAATAATTGCATGGCCTCTGCTGAGAGTATTGATGACGTCTGACAGTATCATGATTGAGATTATGACCAGGAACCCAAGCACACCTGGATCGTACCCTGCCAGACACCCTTCCTCCAATAGGCTTCCCAAAGATGTTATTTACCAAGAACAACAGCAGATGAAAGTCAGAGAGTATCATGTGATTAACAGCTACTCAACTCTTCCTGATGAGCTGGTGTGAAAATTGTGCTGGAGGTTTGGGGGATCACACATCTGCAAGTCCACACATCTGCCCACACATGGCTGGGCCCAGAATGCAAAATGACCATCGAGGTCCAGTCCATCTCAGCCTTTCTTTTGTCTTTCCTCTAGGTCAGCTTCATTCTATATGAGGCTCTCTGCTGGGGAGCCTGCATATTCGGGTGTGCACCCCACCTGCTTAGCAACCACAGAAGAGAGTGTTCTTTCTCCACAGGTCCAATGAATGTCCTGGGATAACTCTGATCTAGTCTGATTTGGATCATGCACTCATTCCCAAATCTATCTCTGGACAGGAATATGGAACATGCTTGTGTCTCCACATCAGGAAGTGGGTCAAGCCACACTTAGAGTCCATGGATAGGGAGTGGAGAAAGAACAGTTCCCTAGAAGAAAAAATGGTGTAGTGCCAGCAAAACAATTGGAAAAGGGGGACAGGAAAAGACAGCAGGTACCCACTATACCCCCATATCCAATTCTTGGAAATAACATGCTTAGGCATGCACAAGACAGAGAGAGAAGAGAGACATAGAGAGGCATAGTAAGCACCCGGTAAATAGTTGCTGAAGGTATGAGGCTCTCTCAGCTCTGGTGCCCAGCCTGTACCACTGCATTCATCAGGTTACATAGAGCTCACTGCCCATGACTGTCTCCTTCACTTAATCTTGAACATCCTATAGGCAGGGATGTGTTTTTATCATCTCCAGATACTTCACAGAGAAACTGGTCTTAGTAGGTACTCAACAAAGGTTGTGGAATGAATTTTGAAGGAGACATAGGGTCTACATGAAACACCCTTCAAGATGTTTGCCTTAAAACTCAGAAAATGATCCAGGGAAAAGTCAGCAAAGCTGAGTTCTCGCTCAAAGTACAAGCCAAAGGACATCCTAGTACAATGTGACCCTGCATTATTTAGTAGGCTTGTTTTCCTAATGCAACTACACAGTCTGAATAAGGTTTTGGGGGAAAAAAATGTTATCTTGTGAACAAGACAGCATGGCTCAGTGGAAGCAGTGCAGGCTTGGGCTTCAGATGGCCTCAAAGCACAACTTCACCACTTAGCAGAACTTGGGGAAATGACTGAACTTCTGTCACCTTCTGTTTCCTCATGTGTAAGGATTTGTAGGCTGTATGTGAAGTGCCTCAGTAAATGTTGGCCTTTCCTGGCCTTGGGAGGGACCCTGTATGACCTCCACATCAGGCTACCGAGGGACCCAAGATGGCACTGGGGAGACCAGTGGCAAAACACTTCTGCAGAAGGAAGCAACCATTGGAAGCAGGAGATGGCCATCCGGCTGGGAGGACTTGGTTCCCTGGATTCTCCTTCTCTGTCTACTCTCTGTCTCTTTATTTTCTGTTTCTTGTGTAATCAGACTCAATGGGTAGCTTAATTCTCACAGAAAGATGTAATCCCAGGATAAGGAGTCTTTCATTCCAGGGAACACTCTGGTTCATCAGTTTACAGATGAACTGGAGTTACAGCTGAACCAGATGTTCCTTGTTAACCTTCTCCTCTCTGTTTACGCTGATGGCAGTCCATCTGCCACCCAACCTGTGAAAATTCTGTCATGTTTCCAGGACAATTCTCTGCTCTGTCCCATCTGTCTTTAAGAGGGATTCATTATATCTTTAAATTAAATCAGGCAATTTAATGAGGAAAGAGGAATCTAACAACCAAGTAATTCTATGGGGAGGAAAACCAAAACAAAACAAAATCAATTGGTGGACTAAACTGGTTGGAACTTTCATCTCACAAGACAAAACCAGTTGCTCCATTTGTTAATGACTCATGTTCATGTTAAACTCCACCTAAGTTCCTTGCCTTTTTTGATCACTTCCTGGGTGTGTCGCCCCCCACTCTATCTATGCTTTCAATTCAGTCTCATCATCATAGCTGTTTTTTCTCTTATTAGCTTACATGGCTTCACTCCTTTATTTTCTCATGCCTAATTTGATTTTTCCCATTTTTTTCCAATTAGTTTTGTGCTCCTTCCATGAGTCATATTTCTGAGCATAAATGAGTAGGAAACAAGGAACTTTGGTAGATAACTATTGTTTCCATGGATGGAAGCACTATCCTAGGTGTTGGGGCAGAGGAGGACATTGAAAATAGAATCAGGAGATCAATGGACTTAATTGCCACAAGGAAAACCAGGTTCCAGGAGTGTGATCAAGGCACAGATGTAGGGGGTTTGTGAGTGGATGGAAAATGTTTCAAAAGGGAGTGGCCCTCAGCTGCTATTCCTTCCCATAGTTATTGGTCTTAGCTGGAGGAAGAACTATGTTGGAATGGACAGGGCATGTGACTACAATTCCAGTGAATTTCCACAAGCAAATCAAGGTACTATTTGAGAGTTCTGGTTGGGCAGAGGAAGGTTGTTTCATTCCCTTAGGCAGGACCCATGGTGGACAGAGCCCAAAAGGTGCACCCAGAGCACATGGCAGTTTTTCTCAGAGTTACCAGGCTAGCTGTCTCAGTTTCACGAAGCTGGCCTGAAAGATCTCCAGGACTTCTCTATTAGAAGTGAGGTCACTGCAGACATTCAGTTGATGTTATTTATGGTGGCTGCAGCCCCCTCCACCTTGTAAAGAGGGCAAGCAGTCTTCTCTTCCATCTGATTAAGTGTCTGTTTGCACAGCATGATCCTAAATAGGAGACAGGCTAAGAAAGCTTGAGTAGACCCTTTTGCTGGAGCAGACCTGTTCAGAACTTATAACTGACTCTCCAGGACTTTTTCATTATCTTTATCTCTTCTCCTACATTTACAGAGCATGCATAAAGTGGTAAGTCCAGTACAAAGTGCAGAGAAGACTTAAATTTTCAGTTCTATTGGTTTATCCATTAAAATGGCCGCCATATTGGCATATAGTGTGCAAATGTTCCTATATTATCCATTAACAGGAGCTGCTGTGACTGGAGGGCACCCCTGACCTAGAGATAGCAGGTGATAAGTGCCAACCAACCAACAGCAGGAAAAGCAGGATACAGAGGACTTTCTTCCATGGGGCATACATGGAATGGACTATAGATCCCACCACACAAAAGAGACTTTTCCTTTGGGTAAAACCAAACTTGCTTTCCAAGAAGCAATAGTTTAGACCCAGGCCAGGAGCCTGACCTGAAGCAAAAATGTTGTCTGTTTAGGTGGGGGAACCAATTGCTCTCAAGGGGACAGGTCTTCTGCCCAAGGTTAAAATTTACCTGTGCAGAGATGCAACATGTATTCCTCCACAGCTGAACTCAACATACTCATGAGCCCCCATTTCTTCTGGCAGCAGAGACAAAATAATCTTGACTCTTCCAGGCTGCTCAGTCACTTCTGGGCAAATGCTCAAACAATTCAAAGTTGTGATACTTAATTAACAGCTGCATATCATAAGACCTGTTTTGATATGAGAATACACTATTTTCTAAGAGATCTACTACACCATCAGGCAGTCTTTGCACAACTGTACACACTCCAGCCGGGAAGGAAGCACTGAGTGACATGCTTGGGTGGGGCTGAGAAGGCTGCCCTGCAGAAGCTCACACACTGAAAGAAAGAAGCAGAAGGATCAGAAGGAGGTAGTAGTCTAGATATGGAGTAGAATTAGAGTTGTTTCCCTTAATTTACCACAAAAAAAATCATTAAGTGCAAAGATTGGCATCTTATAAACTTATTAAAGAAAAAAGTAAACCAAGTTTCCTTAAACAAGAAGTGAATGTATACATTCTAGAAGAATACCAAGGATGGGAATCAGCTCAGTTTAGGAGGTGATCTGAAAACTTTTGGAACAAGTATATTGATTCTGAGACTCTTGCTGGAAATGACAAAGATGCTGATCGGCAATGTCCAGGATGACTTGTCCTCCCAGGAGCCCTCTGATCAGGTTTCCTCTTCCAGTGTCAGAGAGAAATACCATCAAAGGGCTGGGCTTTGTTCTCCCAGTTCTGGTGGGGAGCCAGGGAAGATCACACAGCAGAAAGGACACTAGACTCAGAGCCATGAAACTACTTCTGTGGTCAGGACATACAGCATCTTTGTGGCCATAGTCTACAGTTTAGAGTGAAGGGCAGAGTAAAATTAAGAGGAGTGGGGAATCTCAAAAGAAAGCAAGTTTAAACTGTAACAGGCTAGAACTTTATGCTAAACATAACAGGAAGCCACTAAAGGGGTTCCATGGGGACAACAATGGATCAGATTTGGGTATTGTGAGTCTCCTGCAAAAGAGGACAAAATAATGGAAAAAGGAGATTCTTTCCCAAGGATTTTTAGTGGAGGATAAAAAGGCTTAAATTTCCAGTTGGATATGGGGGGTATGATGGAAAAGGGGGCATCAAGTGGGGTCCACTTTTCCTGGTGTGTATAGGACATGGCATGACGCCATGCACTGAAATGGGGCATGGATGGCTGAGTAAGCTGAGGGGGTAGAGAGGGAAAAGGGGAGATGAGATCAGCTGCGGAAATGGGGGGTGGAGGCGGAGAAGGAGCACCATTTGTGGCCCAAGCTCCCTTTCCCCGTAATGTGTACATGGGAGGCGGTGGGGCAGGGATGGGTTGTTTTGTAAGCAACAATTTCAGTCCCTTGTTACTTTTCTGCTCTACTGGCTCTCTCCTCCCCAAGGGAGCTGGAGTGGAAATATGGAGTTCATAGAGCCATATTTACTAGTGGGCAGAGTCACTGTGCCTCAAAGGCAGGTTTCTTCTCCTCCTCATGCAGAGGAGGCCTTCTGTTTGCCTGTTGCCCTAGCTCCTGTCTCCTTGAAGCTAACCTTCTGGGAATGCCTGTATCCAGGCGTGTACACCAGAGTGCCAAGGATGGATACACATAGCATAGGGGCCTTATTTAGTTTTAACAATTAAAAATGTATTCATTTTTGTTTCAAACTGGATGGCTCAAAACAACTGAAATTATTCTCTCAGTTCTGGAGGCCAGAAGTCTGAAATCAGGATCCACTGGGCCATAATCAAACTGTCAGCAGGGCTGTGCTCCAGGGGTTTTAGGGGAGAGTCTATTCCTAGCTTCTTCTACCCTCTGGTGGCTGTCAGCATTCCCTGACTTGTGGCCACATCACTGCAATTACAAGGCCAGCATCTTTGAATCTCTCTCTCGGCCCTGTCTTCAGGTCACCTTCTCCTCTGTGACTTGTCCAACCTTGCTCTACCTCCTTCTTATAGAGAATGCATGTGATGGCATTTAGGACCTTCCTGGATAATCCAGGAAAATCTGCCTGTCTCAAGATCCTTAATTTAATGGCATCTGCAAGGACGTTTTTCTGCCATATAAGGTCACATTCACAGGTTCCAGAAATCAGGACACAGATGTCTCTTAGGGAGCCATTTTCCAGTCTCCCCCGAAACCCCTACTCTAAGCACAGGTTAAACCTGTGTCCCCATCAAAGTTTCCCAGAAGCCACGCATTTGAGTGGACTCCAGGCACTTGTCTAGCCATTAATATAATATTTTGGTCTCCATTTGGAAAGCACCCTTTGTGTATATACTACATTGACCAGAATCCTAGAAGGAAGGAAGAGTCTCAGGTCTGGAATTCTTTTTCTAATCTCTTTGACTGAACCACAGAAAATTCTATCTATTAAAAGCAGCCACTGGCTGTGAATGAAGTTGGTGTTGAGAACTTTCAGATCATTGATACTTTCCTAAGATCTGTATAATAAGAACCGATAACTTAAAGACCATTTCTAGGATTGTTTTCAAATTACAAATCAGTTCAAACTTTCACTCCACTGGCCTAGAAATGAATTTTTCCAGAACAAGGCCCTTCTGTATTCTGAGGGCTACATTCAGTTCAGAAACAAACTTGCCCTAATTAGGTTAGAAAAGAATTCCGGGGGCGCCTGGGTGGCTCAGTCGTTAAGCGTCTGCCTTCGGCTCAGGTCATGATCCCAGGGTCCTGGGATCGAGCCCCGCATCGGGCTCCCTGCTCAGTGGAAAGCCTGCTTCTCCCTCTCCCACTCCCCCTGCTTGTGTTCTCTCTCTCGCTGTGTCTCTCTCTGTCAGATAAATAAATAAAATCTTAAAAAAAAAAAAAAAAAAAGAATTCTGACTAGATTTACTACAAAGAGCAAGGCAACAGTTATGGAAGAGCCAAGTCAAACTTCAATTGTGCACAGTCTTTTTTGAGCTCCGTGAAAGCCAGGCGACAGACTAAGGCTGCTAGTCAGAAATTCTTTGCTAGTGATATTCTCACTGCCAACTCTTTCCACTTGTTTGTGAAACCTTTGTCCTACCTCACTGACTTCCTGACTTCGGGGGCACACATCTTAGTGTCTCTGTTTGGAATTAGTAGGACAATCGCTTGTGACATCTCTTTGCCTCATACCCTTCCATCAGAGAATTTCCAGTCAACCAGGCCAATGCTCTTTAATTTTTATTTTTGCCCTTGGTCTGAATTTTAAGGGGTAAAAAATGCTGAACATAAAATTCACCATCTTAACCATTTCTAAGTGTACAATTCAGTAGTGTTAAGTATATTCACACTGTTGTGCAACCAATCTCCAGAACTTTTTCATCTTGTAAAACTAAAACTGTACCAATTAAACAGCAACTCCTCACTCTGACCCCCTCCCCTCACCCCTGGCAACCACCACTCTACTTTCTGTCTCTATAATTTGATTATTCTAGTATCTCATTTGCGTGGAATCAGTATTTGTCCTTTTGTGACTGGCTTATTTCATTCGGCACCATGTCATCAAGGTTCATCCACTCAATCATATGTCAGCACTTCCTTCCTTTTTAAGCTGAATAACATTCCATTATATGGATAGACCACATTTTGTTTATCCATTCATCCATCCATGGTTGCTTCTATCTCTTGCCTATTGTGAATAGTGCTGCCATATACACAGGTGGACACACATCTATTTGAGTTCCTGTGTTCAATTCATTTAAGTACTTATTTAAAAGTAGAATTGCTAGATCATATGGTAACTCTGTTTAATTTTTTGAAGATCTGACAGACAGTTTCCCACAGACGCTTCACCATTTTACATTCCCACCAACCTTGTCCGGGGGTTCCAATTTTACCACATCATCTCCAACATTCATTATTCTCTGGGGTTTGTTTTGTTTTGTCTTGTCTTGATAGTAGCCATCCTATTGAGTTCGAGGTGATACCTCATTGTTGTTTTGATTTGCATTTTCTTTATGATCAGTGATATCAGCATCTTTTCATGTGCTTATTGCCATTTGTATATCATCTTTGGAGAAATGTCTGTTCAAATCCTTTGCCTATCCTTTAACCTGGTTATTTGGAGTCTTTTTGTTGTTGGGTTGTAGTCATTTATATATTATCAGGCATATGATTTGTAGATATTTTGTTTCATACTTAGATTGCGTTTCATTCTGTGGAATGTGTCCTTTGATGCACGGAAGTTTGATTTTGGTCTAATTTGTCTGGTTTTACTTTTGTTTCTTGTGCTTCTAGTGTCCAGACAGTGCTTTCTTTTAAAACTTCATTTTTTTAGAGAAGTTTTGAGTTCACAGCAAAACAGAGATTTCCCACCTACCTCCTGCTCCCACACATGCACAGATTTTCCCAGTATCCACAAGCCCCTCCAGAACGGTATATTTGTTACAATTGATGAATCTACATTGAAACATCATAATCTCCCCAAGTCTATAGTTTACGTTAGAGTTCACTCTTGGTGTTGTACATTTTATGGGTTTTACAAAATGTGTAATGACATGTATCCATCATTTAGTATCTTACAGGGTATTTTTTAGCGCCCTAAAAATCCTCTGTGCTCCACCTATCCATCTCTCCCCACTCCCCTAACCCCTGGCAGCCACTGATCTTTTTACTGTCTCCATAGATTTGCCTTTCCCACAGTGCCGTATATTAGGAATCATAAAGTATGTAGCTTTTTCAGGTTGGCTTCTTTCACTTATCAATATGCATTGAAGTTTCCTCTGTGTGCTTGCATGGCTTGATGGCTCACTTCTTTTTTTTTTTTTTTTTAAGATTTTATTTACTTAATTGAGAGAGAGAGAACGAGAGTTAGAGAGCACGAGAGGGAAGAGGGTCAGAGGGAGAAGCAGACTCCCTGCTAAGCAAGGAGCCTGATGTGGGACTCAATCCCAGGACTCCAGGATCATGACCTGAGCTGAAGGCAGTCGCTTAACCAACTGAGCCACCCAGGCACCCCTGCTCACTTCTTTTTAATGCTGAATAATATTCCATTGTCTGGATGTAGCCCAGTTTACTAATCCATTCCCCTCCTGAAGGACATCTTGGTTGCTTCCAAGTGTTGGTGATTATAAATAAAGCTGCTATAAACATCCATGTACAGGTCCTTGTAGACCTAAGTCGTCAACTCCTTTGGATAATTACCAAGGAACAAGAATTCTGGATCCTATAATTGTTTGTATTTCTTTAGTGTTGGTTGTGATCTCTCCTCTTTCATTCATGATTTTATATATTTGGGTCCTTTCTTTTTTCTTTTTGATTAAGTCTGGCCAGGGGTTTATCAATCAGAAGACATGAACAGACATTTCTGCAAAGAAGACATCCAAATGGCCAACAGACTCATGAAAAAGTGCTCAACATCACTCGGCATCAGGGAAATCCAAATCAAAACCTCAGTGAGATACCACCTCACACCAGTCAGAATGGTTAAAATTAACAAGTCAAGAAACGACAGATGTTGGCGAGGATGCAGAGAAAGGGGAGCCCTCCTACACTGTTGGTGGGAATGCAAGTTGGTGCAGCCACTCTGGAAAACAGTATGGAGGTTCCTCAAAAAGTTGAAAATAGAGCTACCATACGACCCAGCAATTGCACTACTGGGTATTTACCCCAAAGATACAAATGTAGGGATCCGAAGGGGTACGTGCACCCCGATGTTTATAGCAGCAATGTCCTCAATAGCCAAACTGTGGAAAGAGCCAAGATGTCCATCGACAGATGAATGGATAAAGAGGATGTGGTATCTATATACAATGGAATATTATGCAACCATCAAAAAGAATGAAATCTTGCCATTTGCAACGATGTGGATGGAACTGGAGGTTATTATGCTGAGCGAAATAAGTCATTCAGAGAAAGACATGTATCATATGACCTCACTGATATGAGGAATTCTTAATCTCAGGAAACAAACTGAGGGTTGCTAGAGTGGAGGGGGGTGGGAGGGATGGGGTGGCTGGGTGATGGACATTGGGGAGGGTATGTGCTATGGTGAGCGCTGTGAATTGTGTAAGACTGTTGAATCACAGACCTGTACCTCTGAAACAAATAATACATTATATGTTAAAAGAAAAAAGAGAGAGAAGAAGAAGAAGATAGCAAGAGGGGAAGAATGAAGGGGGGGAATTCGGAGGGGGAGACGAACCATGAGAGACTATGGACTCTGAGAAACAAACTGAGGGTTCTAGAGGGGAGGAGGTGAGGGGATGTGTTAGCCTGGTGATGGGTATTAAAGAGGGCACATTCTGCATGGAAAAAAAAAGTTGAAAATAGAGCTACCCTATTGACCCAGCAATTGCACTACTGGGTATTTACCCCAAAGATACAAATGTAGTGATCCGAAGGGGCACATGCACCTCAATGTTTATAGCAGGAATGTCCACAATAGCCAAACTATGGAAAGAGCCTAGATGTCCATCAACAGATGAATGGATAAAGAAGATTTGTGATGTATATACAATGTAATATTATGCAGCCATCAAAAAATGAAATCTTGCCATTTGCAACAATGTGGATGGAACTAGAGCGTATTATGCTAAGCCAAATAAGTCAATCAGAGAACGACAATTATCATATGATCTCACTGATACGAGGAATTTGAGAAACAAGACACAGGATCATAGGGGAAGGGAGGGAAAAATGAAACAAGACGAAACCAGAGAGGGAGACAAACCATAAGACTTTTAATCTCAGGAAACAAACTGAGGGTTGCTGGAGTGGAGGGGGGTGGGAGGGATGGGGCGGCTGGGTGATGGACATTGGGGAGGGTATGTGCTATGGTGAACGCTGTGAATTGTGTAAGACTGATGAACCACAGACCTGTACCCTTGAAACAAATAATATATTATATGTTAATTTAAAAAAAGAATGCTGGATCCTATAGTAACAGTATGTTTAGTGTTATAAAAACAAAACGAACAACAAAAAAAACACCACCAACTGTCTTCCAGAGTGGCTATAACATTTTGCATTCCCACCCCAAAGAGTGAGAGTTCCTCTTGCTCCACATCCTCAACAGCATTTGGTGTTGACAGCGTTCTGGGTTTTTGACATTCTAATAAGCATATAGTGGTATCTCACTATTGTCTTTTTTTTAAGATTCTATTTATTTTTTGAGAGAGAGAGGGCATGAGTGAGGGGAGGGGGAAGAGGGGGTACAGGGACAAGCAGACTCCCTGCTGAGTGGGAAGCCCAATGTGGGGCTCCATCCCAGGACCCCAAGATCATGACTTGAGCCGAAGTCACTCGCTCAATTGACTGAGCCATGCAGGTGCCCCCTTTCACTATTGTCTTAACTTCCATTTCCCTGAAGGCATATGATGTGGAGCATCTTTTCATATACATATTTGCCATCTGCAGATTTACTTTGGTGAAATATCTGTTAAGATCTTTGGCCCCATTTTTTAATCAAGTCATTTGTTTTCTTATTGTTGAACTTTAAAATTTTTTCATTGTTGTAATATACATGTGTGTATGTATATATATATATACATATATATACACATATATATGTACATAAAAGAGAGCAAGATGTCATTTTTTTACCAGAAAAGAATGTCATTTTTTTATTTTAAAAAGTTTTTTAATCGAAGTACAGTGTTATATTAGTCTCAGGTGTACAATATATTGATTCAACAATTCTGTACATTGTTCAGTGCTCCTCACAGTAAGTGTGCTATTAATCCCCTTTATCTATTTTGCCCATCCCCCCCACAAGCACACAAACCTCGCGTCTGGCAACCATCAGTTTATTCTTCATATTTAAGAGTCTGGTTTTCGTTTGTTTGTTTGTCTCTTTTTTCTGTTTGTTTTGTTTCTTAAATCAAAATACACATGAATAAAATCATATGGTATTTGTCTTTGTCTGACTTATTTCACTTAGCAAATACCCTCTAGGTCCATCCATGTTGTTGTAAGTGACAAGATCTCATTCTTTTTTTATGGCTGAGTAATATTCCATTGTATATATGCACCACATCTTCTTTATCCTTTCATCTATTGGGTTGTTTCCATATCTTGGTTATTGTAAATAATGCTGCAATAAACACAGGGGTACATATATCTTTTTGAATTAGTGTTTTAATTTTCTTTGGGTAAATACTGAGTAGTGGAATTCATGGCAAAAAATTTTGATCATATGACAATTCTATTTTTAATTTTTTGAGGAACTTTCATACTGTTCTGCACTGTGGCTGCACCAGCTTGCTTTCCCACCAGCAGTGCACGAGGGTTCCTTTTTCTCCATATCCTTGCCAATACTTGTTATTTCTTGTCTTTTTTACTCAAAGGGTTCTTTGTATATTTTGGATAACAGTCAGATATGTCTTTGCAAATATTTTCTCCCAGTCTGTGGCTTGTCTTCTAACTTGATACTATCTTTCACAGACAGAAGTTCTCAATTTAATAAAGTCCAGCTTATTGATTCTTTATTACATGGACCATACCTTTGGTGGTATATCTAAAAAGTCATCACCATAACCAGGCCAGTGCTTTCTGTAGTGTATTTTGTAGACAACTCAGGTGTGGACCTTGCCAAATGCACATTCTGATTGAGAAGATCACATATAAGGACCGAGATTTAGCATTTCTAATAGGCTCCCAGATGATGCTGATGCTGCTGAAAGCCACAGATGACACTTTACTGCTCAGGTTCAAGGAAGAAGACAAGTCCCACCAAAACTATTAACCATAAGTTGTTAAGTAGTTGCCGTTCTTCAGATACTGTGCTAATTAAGCACTTAACAAATACAACAATTAATTTAATGCTCACAACTCTATAAAGTAGATATTTTATCTAGCCAGGACTTTTTTTAGTTCTAGTTTCCAGTGCTAGAAACCCAACCAAAACTAATACCAACAAAAAAGAAAATTTGAAGAAACACATTAAGAGGGAAGTCTGGAGGTAATTGTGGCCTTGGGGATGATGACAAGGGAGAGGGTCTCTCCTGGAGTGATATGACCCTGGTACCCCTCCCCTCTCTTCCCTCTCCTCTCCCCACTTACGTTTGTCTCTCTTTGGTTCTTTCTCTCCTACTCCAGACAGGCTTTCCCCTATGTAATAGGAAACATGGCTTCAGCAGCTCCCTTTAGTTCTTGATGCAAGGAGAAAGACAGGGTTGGCCTCTGTCGTTAGAATAAATAAGACCCCAGAGAAGGATTCCAATTGACCTCACTCAAGTCACTTTCCCAGCTTTGGGCTGCTCTCTGTGGTCAAGAGAGTGGGTCACTATTGTTGGCCAGGCCTGAGTTCCATGTCCAGCACGTGGACAGAGATGTGGGGCTGGTGAATGGCAGCCCCTCCAGCACCAGATGGTGTTGGACCATTCCCCAAAGAAAGAGACACCTAGCAGACAAAACAACAGAAACCAACAACAGAGTCAGCATCTCTACTTCATCAGTGAGAAAACTGAGATTGGCAAAGTTTCAACAACCTGCTCAAGTTACACATCTAGTAAGAGAATGAGCCAGGTTTTCCCGAAAATGCTATTCAGACATGCACTGGAGGGCCTGGGAAACCAAGCCTACCTCTCACTTACTAGGTTAGGCTAACATGGCAGAGTCAGCTGGTCACTGCTGCATGAATTTGACTCTGGCTCTGTTGGAAGAATGTTCCTCTCACCTGCAATCAAAGGGCCTCACTATTGTACCACATATTTTATTGAAGAAGCTTATCTTAGCCTCCTGCAAGTGGTAATGAGAGCAGAAAATCCCTCTCCTCTCCCCTGTTGAAAAAGGACCTGACCCTGGAGCTATGTCTAAAAGAGAAGAATGCATAATAGGACAGAGATTCAGGGGCACATGAACAGGGAGTCTGGACAGCACAGTGAAGAAGGCCTGGAGCCAGACTCATGGATCTCAAGGCTACTCCCTCAATAAAGAGGAGTAAAGGGAGCAGGAGAGAGAGAAGGGGGCTTTCTAACTATACTAAGACTGTAGCGAGGTCAGTGACACAGCACCTGAGGTGTGAAGATAAGTGGGAGATTATCACTGTCTTGACCAGCTAGCTGTCCTACAACATTCCCTTCCTCACAGGGAACCTCTTTGACCCTCCAGATTACACCAGCCTCTTATCATACCCTCTGTGCTTCCTACACATAATGATCACAGTTTGTAACAACATACTGCATGGTCCTTCATGAATGACTATCTCCTCCACTAAACTAAGTTTTGGGAGAGCACATCTGTCCCCCCATTCTGTGCCCAGTATCTCACATGCTGAGTACATAATAGGTGCTCAGTTGATAAATATGGAATTATTAATTATTTAAAAAAGACTGTTCTATGATATTTTCATCAGTGAACTAAACAGATTAAAAAGTGCAGAATGTGATACTATTTTAACTAATTATATAGAAATATAAACCAAATGACTTATAATGGTCATTGATGAGTGGTAGAATTGGGGCATGTTATTTTGATACTTTAATGTTTTCTAATTTTTCTACAGTGAAAACTTCATTACACAATGTCTACTGTAATAAAAATGACAAAGAAAAAAACTGTCACGTTCTAAGTCATTGTGTTTGAAAATAATCAGAAGTTCCCAGACCTGGGGCAGTTAAGCCTCCAACTCTTGATTTCAGCTCAGGTCATGATCTCAGGGTCATGAGATTGAACCCTGTAGGGCTCTGAGCTCAGTGTGGAGTCTGCATGGGATTCTCTTTCCCTCTCCCTCAGCCCCACCTCCCCACTCTCTCTATCTCAATAAATAAATGAAATCTTTAAAAAAAGAAGTTCCCAGACCTTTCCCCAACACAGTTACCAGCATTCCATCTTCAACAATATCCATTATATTTCCAGAAATGGATGCTTCTTTGGGGGAACGTAGATGGTCAAGGACTCCCTCATCCTGATGCTTGCATTTGTGTGCATCCTTTGCACTTACGCATGGAAAGCATAAGTTTTCTAAAATGTTACTATAATTTCAGCAAAATCTAAATTGGTCCTTGAGTCACCCCACCAAGTGGAAGGAGTCAGACAAAATTTCTCCCAGTTTTGCACTTCCTAAGAGGCTGGGTTCCAACTGCAACATGTCATTAAAAAGAGATCACTCTGTCTTCAGTAATGTCTGCCCACCTTAAACTTTAATTAAGCTTGCAAGACAAAACAAATGAAGGTGTTGAGAATAAAGGTAAAAATCAGTCCAGCAGAAGATGGGAATAATGGAGTTGGGAGAGGACATTTTTCATGGAAGCTGGCAGATAAGGACGGAGGCATACAAAATGAGCTACTCACTCCCAGCTCAGTCATGCAATCCTGATCATACTGTGGGTCCTGCCTAGTTACCATCTTCAGAAAACTTTTACTGGGACAAATAGCACAGTCCACCAACTCTCCAAAGCTCTTTCTACACTGCATATATTTCTGTTTCTCATCATATAAACACAAAACTTGAACTGATTGACAACAGATGGAGGAAAGCCAAGAAGCCCTGGGTAGTGAGAAATCTAAGAAGATGTGGGTAACCTACCTCCACGACATATTTTGAATCCACACCCTGGTTTCCTTTCTTACTTCTTCATTGCCTGAGACCTGAATCATTCTGGAAGGTAACCAACTCATGTTCAGCTTCCAGCTTTTCTTAATCTGGATTTCTGTAAACTCTTAATAAAAAGACTTTCTTTTAGGGGCCCCTGAGTGGCTGTTGGTTAAGCATCCAACCCGTGATTTTGGCTCAGGTCATGAGATCAAGCCCCAGGTCAGGCTCCATGTTCAGTGAGGAGTCTGCTTGAGATTCTCTCTCTCCCTTTCCCTCTGCCCCTGCCCCTGTTCACACTTTCTAAATAAATAAATAAATAAATAAATAAATAAATAAATAAATAAATAACTCTTAAATAAATAAAGATCCACACTACCATGACTTACCCACCAAGTTCAAGGAGGAAAGATGTGTGCATGCGGGAATCCTGTACACTGATTTGGACCAGGATGAGCTGATGCAGAGCCTGTTTGTAATGAGGAAACTGACTCCATGTTTCCCGTCTGAATATTGATGGCTCTCAATCCTCACCCTCCTCTTCCCCCTGTGCCCTTGTGTGAACATGCTCCTAGAAAGGCTGGGGACTTCCTCTGCTGGCGAGAACACTTGCCCCCATGTTAAAAGCCCTGGTTGGACTCCTTCCCTTACTCTCTCAAGCCACTTGGGGCTACTCCAGAGGCCTGCCCTGCCGCCCAAAGACCTCCATTATGTGAGCTATACACCTTTCCATACTCTCTCAGTATGTGTGTGGCACCATCAGTTTGAACATTTTAAAACAAACTTCAGGTAGGGTCCATCTGCCTCTGCAGAAGACCATGATGCTGTTTGGTTGGGATGCCTTGGCAAACTGCCATTGGCAGAGGGAGATCACAGGAACTGAGGGCTCCTGGGGTCTACAGGAAGAGTCAGTGATGAGCCCTAAGAAGGAATGGACTGCACCTGCACCAAGGGAATTGCTCCACAAGGAAGCAATCTCTGAACAAAGCAGCTTGCTAGAGAAAGGCACTAGCTTTGCACAAATTGCACAGGCCCAGAGGGCATGTTGCCAGCCTCCAGCAGCACCTGGTGAGGATGATTATTCCTACCTCCTTAATCACTCTTCTCTCCTCACTCTCCATGGTCCAGGGGAGGCCATGCCAAATGTTTCAGAAATGAGGAAGGAGAATCATAGAGAAGAGAATCCATCCAACCCCCTCGCCTCCCAAGTTGAAAATTTCCTGCTCACTAAGACCCCCTACATAAAAACCTGAACCTTGAATGGAGGGTGGACACAGAGACTCTTACATGGGACTCATCCTTCTAAGTACAAAATTGAGACTGGACTAAAAATGACTGTAGGGTTTTTTAATACCTCAGATTGACCAGAAATATGCAATGGCCTGAGTTTTCCTCCAAGGGCAAGGGGAAACAAGCAAAGTTGAAGAGGTACAGGGAAAACCAGTGAAATTGTCCCTTGTTTCTTCAACATTCTGATTACAGTAACAAATAACCACTGCTACCACCATTCCCCAAAGTGAAAAAGGAGAGAGTTCATGGCAGTTCCACTGGCTGGCTGGACTCTGACATCAGCAGACCACAGAAATTGATCTAGAAAGTGTACAGTCTTCTCAGAAGGCTCTGGAAGTAAGGGCCAGTGACTTTCCAGTCTAATTATAGTCTGTGAAGAGATTCTAGAGAAACACTTACAGATCATCACAGGCCACTCAAGGCCTGCAGTTACCTGGCTTCACCTATCAACTTAGGACATACCTTGGAGATATCTAAGATTATATTACAAGAGTTTACTTGTCTAAAAATATATAAGAATGTGTCTTTTGAGTTAGGGATTGAGATTTCATCAATGAATCGGCAAAGCTTCAGATAAACTAGTTAATTTGGTGGGTTTGCCCAATAGCCAACAAAGGCTCTAAGTTTGGCAGTGGACTTCAAGTGCCATCACCCTCAACCACCCTCTGCCACTTACTCATCCAGCCTATGGCTGAACATTGTGCCTCTCACACTGCCCTTTCTGACTAGGGCAAGGCCAGGCTCTTCATTCCCCCTTCTGTGGAGCAAAATCCACCTCCATCCTGCACCCATTAACTCTGGCTCTAACTCTGCGGTCACAGGTAACAGCCTGATTTTCTTTCCTTGAGGAAGCTCTAGCTGTGTGAAAGCAGATATCAGCCTCAGTGAGTCTTTTATTCTTCTTCATATGATCTGGGTTTAGTTTCCTCACTAATCCAAAGACCCTCTTATAATATGTTCCACTTCCTCTAAGCCTGAGCAAGTAAGCTGTGAGTTCCATGCTCCAAACACATGGTGTGGACTCTAGCCAAGAACAAGGAGAATTGCTCCAAATTCCTCCTCCTTCTAAGAATATCTATCACTGGAGCAGGCATGTACAGGAATACCTTGGAGATAATGCGGATTCAGTTCTAGACCACCCCAATAAAGCATATACCACAGTAAAGCATATACCACAACAGAGCAAGTCAAATAAAATTTTTTTTGTTACCTAGTGTATATACAAGCTATGTTTACACTACACTGTACTCTATTAAGTGCAATAGCTTTATGTCTAAAAATAACATACATACCTTAATTTAAAAACGCTTTATTGCTAAAAAATCCTAACCATCATCTGAGTTTTCAGGAAGTCATAATCTTTTTGCTGGTGGAGGGTCTGGCTCCAATGTTGACAGCTGCTGACTGCTCACGGTGGTGGTTGATGAAAGCTGGGGTGGCTGTGGCAATTTCTTAAAACAACACAACAATGAAGTTTGCCCATCAATTGACTCTTCCTTTCACAAATGATTTCTCTGTAGCACACACAGTTTGATAGCATTTTACCCACAGAATTTCTTTGAAAATTGGAGTCAATCCTCTCGATCCCTACAGCTGCTTTATCAACTAATTTTATGTAATATTCTAAATCCTTTGTTGTCATTTCAACAATCTTCACAGCACCTCCACCAACGGTAGATTCCATCTCAGGAAACCACTTTCTTTGCTCATCCATAAGAAGTGACTCCTCATCTGGTCAAGTTTTATAATGAGATGGCAGCAATTCAGTCCCCAATCTTCAGACTCCACTGCTGATTCTAGTTCTCTTGCTGGTTCTACCATATCTGCAGTGACTTCCCGTACTGAAATCTTGAACCCCTCAAAGTCATCCATGAGGGTGGGAATCAATTTTCTCCAAATTCCTGTAAATGTTGATATTTGACCTCTTCCCAAGAATCATGTATGTTCATAATGGCATCTAGAATGTAAATCTTTTCCAGAAGTTTTTCAGTCCACTTTGCCCAGATCCATCAGAAGAATCTATGGCAGCTATTGCCTTATGAAATGTATTTCTTAAATAATAAGACTTGAAAGTCGAAATTACCCCTTGATCCATGGGCTGCAGAATGGATGTTGCATTAACTGATGTGAAAACAACATTCATCTCATTGTCTATCTCCATCAGAGTTCTTGGGTGACCAGGGGCATTACCAGTGAGTAGTAGGTCTCAACAGTGGGCTTAAAATATTCAGTAAACCATGTTGCAAACAGTTGAGCTCTAACCTAGGCTTTGTTGTTCCATTTATAGAGCACAGGCAGAGTAGATTTTGCATAAATTTTTAAGGGCCCTAGGATTTTTGGAATTGTCAATATGCATTGGCTTCAACTTAACGTCACCAGTTGCATTAGCCCCTAACAAGAGAGTCAGCCTGTGTTTTGAGGCTTTGAACCCATGCTTTGACTTCTCTCCAGCTATGAAACTCCTAGATGACTCTTCCAATAGAAGGCTGTTTTGTCTACACTGAAAATCTGTTGTTCAGTGTAGCCATCTTCATGAACTATCTTAGCTAGATCTCTGGATAACTTGCTTTGCAGCTTCTATATCAGCACTTGCTGCTTCACCTTGCACTTTTGTTTTGGACACAGCTGCCTTCCTTACACCTCATGAACCAACCTCTGCTAGCTTTAGACTTTTATTCTACAGCTTCCTCACCTCACTCAGACTTCATGAAACTGAAAGAGATAGAGCCCTGCTCTGGATTAAGCTCTGGCTTAAGGGAATGTAGTAGATTTGATGTTCTATCCAGACCACTCAAACTTTCTCCATATCAGCAATCAGGCTATTTTTCTTTCTTGTTATTTGTGTGTTCACTTTTCACTTCCTTCAAGAACTTCTCCTTTATATTCATAACTTGGCTTAACCCTATAGAAGCAAAAAGACCTAGCTTTAGGCTTCAGCTTTCAACATGCTTTCCTCACTGAGTTTAATTATTTTTAGCTATTGATTAGAAGTAAGAGATGTGTGATTCTTCCTTCACTTGAACACTAGTGGCCATTGTAGGGTCTTTAATTGGCCCAATTTCAGTATTGTTGTGTCTTAGGGAATAAGGAGGCTGAAGGAGAAGGAGAGAGATGGGGGAATGGCTAGTTGGAGGAGTCAGGACACACACAACATTAAATATTAAGTTCACCACTTTATATGGGTGTGGTCTGTGGTGCCCCAAAACAATTACCATAGTAACATCAATGATTACCATAATGAATATAATAATGATGAAAAAGTTTGAAATAGTACAAGAATTACCAAAATGTGACTCAGAGACACAAAGTGAGCAAATGCTTTTGGAAAAATAGCACCAACAGACTTGGCTCAATGCAGTGTTGCCACAAACCTTCAAACTATAAAAAACACAATATCTGCAGTAAAATGAAGCTTGACAAAATGAGATATGCCTGTACACATATGATGTTTTGTAGTGATTTGTGATTTACAAAACACTTCCCATAGACCATTTCTAGGTTTTATAGCAGAATCAATATCGACAATGAAACATGTATGTAAACATAACATTGTGCAGTGATTTATAGTTTACAAAACACTTTCCCATATGCTGTCTAGCATATATAGCAGCCAATTTATAGTAGACTCACTTGAAAAATGCTAATCATTTCAACCTCTCATCTTCTTTGTAGCTGTTGATACTGAAAATCTTCTCCCCTTTCCATATTTGCATAGGGAATGCTCTGATCATTTGGGGTTGTCAGGATTCTCACAGATGTCCCATCTTCCAATCCTGCATGAATATGAATCACTGCAAGATAGCAGAGTCCTATAGTTAAGACTAGGCAATGAAATCAGAAAAATGGGGTTCAAATTTTGGCTCCCCCTTTGTGATCTTGGGCATATTTCATTTCTTTGCCTGTTTCCTTATATAATAATGGGTTCATTATAAGACCTATCTCTTGTGGGAATCAATTGAGATCATCCTGTGCAACGCTTACCACAAAGCCTGGCAGATGGCTAGCCCGCTTGTTACTTGTACTTATTCATGTTGCTGGTGACGATATTTTGGATGTCATTGATTTCTGTGCCCAGAGGGTTGGTTGACAATGTCGAAGACAAGCACTGCAGCACACCAAGAGAAAATTTCCCTGTGGAGACATTGATTCATTTACCAATCATTAAACATATAAACTAACTTCCCTAATTTATTTGTAAATGACCTATCTTTTTATATTTCTCTCATCTACAAGGCTAGTATAATGTCTGTCTTCTTTTTCAACCCTTTGAAAAATTTCAAATGTTCTGTTTTCATCATAAACTTATAACCTACTAATGAAATCCTAAAATAAAGATACTCTACAAATTGTTTTTTTATTATGACAATCAAAATGGAGTTTCAGCCAGTTATCGATTATTTGGTCCAAAATGTCTTTGTCAAAACATGAACGTGGGAATGAGTGAAGAGAGAATTAATTCATTCTTCTATCTAGCTGCCATTAGTCTGCACACGCTCTTGAGTGGGTTTTTCCTGGTTGGAATGATGACTTAAAAACCCATGTCCTCACGCTGGAGATCAAACAAGAAATTTTTTTGAAAATCATGGTGGGCTTAATGAAGCTCAACTGACATACAAATTGTCTGACAAGGAATGTAACTAAGAAGTTTTTCAACCCAAACATGGAGAAGTAGCAAACGAGAATGTGTACCCACTTACCATGCTCATAGGTGGGAAACCGCCACTGACCACATGAACACAGGAAAGGGACAATCCAGACATCCAGAGCAGAGGGTGCCTAGGGTGCAGCGTGTGTTCACAGTATAGCGGACACGATGAAACCAGGACGGCTCATTCTGCACCAAAGATGTTCACCATCCTGATTCTAGAAAACTTGCAAAGCTCTGACCCGGCTGCCATTAGGCACAGCATTTACCAGAAAAGACAGGGGGATTGTGACCCTAAAGCTGAACTAGACATGTTTTCTCTTTATTTTACTAGAAGTGCTGATTTCTCTCTGTTCAGCTCCACACAGCTGATGTGACAACAGCATCTAGACTGAATGCTGTAAATAATTGTGGTCAAACTATTTTAGAAGTCTGTTTCAGAACACAGACGTCAGTGTTGACTTCATTTGCACTTACATTGCCATCATTTCTTACAACGGCTCCTCTCTGGCACCCCAAGCCTGGAGGTCGTAACAGCTCCCCACTTCCATTGCTCCAGAGTGTCCCTCTGGCCCCCAGTGTGTCTTTTCACTTGCCCGTAGCTTTGTAAATTGATGGCTTACTAAAATGTCCTTAGTTGCCCCACCTGAGCACATCATCTGCTCCCTTCTAGGACACTGACTGATACAGCTCCCCTTTCTTTTTCTTTTAATAATACAGAATAAAGAAAGAGGAAGAACAAAATAATTGGAAGGCATGAAAAAACTCGGTTTCATTAGGAACCTCACTACGTGGGGGTGGTCACTAAAGATGATGATAATCATGAGAAGGAGGACTTTTGATTGTGGCTTAGTTATTCTACTCAGTCTATCACATATAAAAGCACATATTGGAAATAGGAAACGTTCTTTCACAGTGCAGATGAGTTCCAGAAATTTGAGGCAGGTGTTTTAAATCAGGTAATCGTATTCAAGAGTGAGAGATAGAAAGCCTGAGACCTTTAATAAGTGCTCTGCAAAATGGATGCAGAGAGAGGTATTACCGGAATCTGAAAGTAAACCTAAGTGCCAATAAAGTCTGTTTAGTTTAGTTAACAGTAATGTTAACATGTTGGTTTCTTAGGTTCAACAAACACACTGTGCTATCGTGAGATGCGGTCATTGGGGGAGGCTAAAACTGGGCGAACTGTCTCCAGGGTAACGATCCACCCTGTCTTGAAAACTTTTTTGTATATCTAAAACTACTTAAAATTTTAAAAATTTCTTTGAAACAAAAAAACTAAGTCTATGGAAATAAAAAACTTACAGTTTTAACAATTTTCATTATAAATCATTTAACTTACACTCACGCAATGATGTCTAAGAAAACAGAGAATTCTGAACAAAATTTTATTTTCAGAAAGGTCATTCTTGGGGTGCCTGGGTGGCTCAGTCAGTTAAGTGTCCAACTTTGGTATTGGCTCAGGTCATGATCTCAGTGTCGTGGGATGGAGCCCCATGTTGGGCTTCATGCTCAGTGTAGAGTCTGCTTGAGATTCTCTCTTTCCCTCAGCCTCTGCCTCTCGCCACCCATCCCACCTCCTGTGTGTGCACGCACAAATGTTCTCTCTCTCTGTCTCAAGTAAATAAATACATAAAATCTTTTTTTTTTTTTTAATCCACCAATCTTTTTTATCCCCTGCTTTACTTTTAGGCTACTCTTTAGGTTTTATACAGTAAACATGTATTACTCTTATAAGAAAACAATGATGTTATAGTTTATGATAAAATCCATTTCCGTTTTAGTTCAAAAAACCCTACCAGCTTCTGATGGGCTGGTCAGTGTCCATCACCTCCACCCCCACCTGCTCTGTCATCCTACCATGCAAGGTCATCACCTGTTGCCAGAAAGTTCCTTCTCAAGTACAAAGCTCTCAGTTTCTACCCCAGAGGCCAGGAGCAGATTGCTCTCCACACTCAAGGGAATCAAATGTCCTGTTTCTTCCCCCACTTCAGTCCCACAGTCTGTTCCACAGACCACTGATGAAAGCGCGATGCCACTTTGGATGAGGGTAGATGGCACCGTGTCCTCAGCCTTGCCACTGCAGCTGGCATCCTGCTTATTCCCGCCAACCACCACCAACACACATAGCTTTCCCTGCAACTCCATGTTCTGTGTTGTGATAGAACACACTTAGGGCAGAGCTTCCCAACAGGGTGCAGCCCCCGGAGCTTGTGACCTCTAGAGTCCACAGGGAAGCTGGGCAGAAGTCTGGGTGTTGGGAACCCCCAGGTCTGTGGCCAGCCTCAAGCAGCCTTCTCCCACCCATCCCCAGCCATTCTACAAATACTGCCAGTTTCTATATGCACCATTATCCGAAAACCTTTCACCTAAGATGGACTTTAGAGTGTACTGCAGCTGAGGGGCTACCTGCCCACACTGCCTGCCCCCAGGCCACCAAGCTGCCCCTGCAGCCAGACACGGCTCTCCCCTGCAGGCATCTCTTTGCTCCCTCCATGTCCACTGAGAACCACTGGCCCTCCTCTGTTGCGGGGTCATGAGAGCAGCTCCAGTCCCAACAGCACTACTTACCAGTTGTGTGGTCCTGAGCCCAGTCTCCTCAAGAAGAACAGAACTTCTACTTTCCAACTGTTGTGCAGATTAAATGAGCAAGGGAAGAGACTGCGGCCAGCATAGCCCAGTATGTGGACATCTTCACGAGATGTCTTCTTCCCTTCCTTCTCCCTTTCCCCCTCCCAGCCCTCTACCCATTCCTCTCTCCCTTCCAGCTTTCATTACTTTCACTCAACTATGTTTCTCAGCTTTGGTGGAATTGGGATGTTTTTAGTAATTTTTAGCTAACAAGAATGCTGGCTAGCTAGCTGACCAGTCATACTGTGGCATCTTTATCCTCCACATTTAAGGTTTTTCCTTAGGTCATTTAGCCGTTTCTTGTGCAGCCCACAAGGTGCTAAGAGTTTAACACTTAATTAATATTTCTCACACTAATCACATTTCATAGGGTCTTAGTGGACATCTCAATCAAAAACAGGGTAGAGAGTCTATGGTTAAATAAATATAGCAACTGTTGTGTTAATCCAAGATAAAGAGGTTTCTTTCCTATAAAAATTCTCAGGAATTTACTAGGTTTATGTGTTGAGTCACCAGGATGGGGCTATAACTCTACAGAAAATAACTTAAAGAAATACTGGGCTAAGTACTGCCACTGCATTTCTCAAAAAACTAAAAATAGAATGACCTTCTTTTGGGGATATATCCCCAAAAGAATTGAAAACAGACTTGAACAGATACTTGTACATTATGTTCACAGCAGCATTATTCACAATATCCAAATGGAAGAAGCAACCCAAGCATCCATCGACAGATGAATGGATAAACAAAATGTGGTCTATCCATACAATGGAATATTATTTAGCCTTAAAAAGGAATGAAATTCTGACACATGCTATAGCAGGGATGCAATCTGAGGACATTATGCCAAGTGAAATAAGCCAGATACAAAAAGACAAATACTATGTGATTCAAATTATACAAGAAACCTAGAGTAGTCAAATTCATAGAGACAGAAAGTAAAATGGTGGTTGCCAGGGCCTGCAGAGGGGGAAATGAGGAGCTAGTGTTTAATGGGGAAGGGACTTTCAGTTTGGGAAGATAAGAAAGTTCTGGAGATGGATGGTGGTGATGGCTGCACAACAGTGTGAATATACTTAGCGCCACTGAGTTGCACATTGAAAAATCATTAAAAGACTAAATTTTATGTTATGTATATTTTACCACTGTGTGTGTCTGTGTCTGTGTGTGTGTACAAAGCATATTTTTCTTTCATATTGATGTTTTAGGGAATTACACAGGATACATTATGGTCTCATACAACTAAGTATCAGAAGTCATCTTCCACTTCTCTCTCCAACAAAGGAAGCAGAATGCAACTCCTTCCTTCCTTGCACAAAACCCAAAATAGCACAACCAGTTGAGCAAACAAGGATATAGGATGGAGTGTTTAGGAGAGTGAAAAAAGCTCAAGCATCATGCATGTCTTCCCGTTGGCCACTGGCAGTGGTCATTATCGCTCCTCACTAGATAATTCCAGCCCTCTGGATTCTGCTTACATGAGTGATTGCACTCTTCTGCTTCCTCTTGAAGTTGCATGTGGTCACGTGACTTACAAAGCCATGTGTCACTTTCAGGTGGAAGCTTTAAGAACCAATGTTCCTTTTCCTGCTTAAGCGATTGTGGAAGCACAGAGCTGGAACTCTCACAGCCAGGATGTCCCAATGAAAACAGTGTGCACAGAGACCCCAGCTAAACTGCAGTGGGCATGTAGTGGGAGCAGTAATAGACCTTTGTTGTTTCAGTGTCTGAGATCTTGGGGTTATGTGTTACTGCAGCCTTGCCTGGCCTATCCTGACTGATATATTACTAAGGTTGATCTACTACCCAGCATTCGGCAGAATGTTTTAAAGGGAAGCAAAGCCTTTGGTAGAAGATGATTGTTAAAGAAATGTTAGGCTTCTAGGGGTGCCTGGGTGGCTCAGTTAGTTAAGCATCCAACTCTTGATTTCGGCTCAGGTTATGATCTCAGGGTAGTGAGATTGAGTCCTGGGTCAGGCTCCGCATTGGGCGTGGAGTCTGCTTAAGATTCTCTTTCTCCCTCTCCCTCTGCCCCTTCCCCCTCTAAAAAAAAAGGAAAGAAAAAGAAATATTAGGCTTCTAGCATGTGAGGTACAAAGTCTGAAAACTCCATAATTATTTATAAGAGCCATGAAGGAAGAAACAACCAATTCTGTGCTGAAGAGTCTCAGGCAAGAACATCATGTGAGCAGAAGAGGACCACCAGAACAGTGCCTGTGGACGAGAGGAGTGAGAGAAGACTGGAATAAGTGGTAGTTTCTCAATCATGCTATTTGCAGTTAACCTGGGAATCCCTGCTCCCAAAATTAGACCAAACCACAAAGAGAGACATCTGAATCATGAAAATCTTTTTTAGCTCTGCCTCTTTTTCCAGATATAACCAAGTCATACCCCTGATGCTTCCAAAGTCAGTCCACACATAAGGTTGGCACCCTTCTTATACTTCATATTATACCTAGAGTCCTTTTATGACCACCCCAAATGCTTAGGAATATTCCTGTAGGCCACCAGTGAGGCTGAGCATGTCTACATATGACTGATGGTGATGATAATGAATTTTACTGATCTTAGACTGAATAGCAGGTGGTTAAGTGTTGTCTCATATCCAGCATACAGAGGACCTAGTAAATATTACTGAATGAATTCCACAAAGTATTTCAATCAAGGATTTCAGGTGAGATGTAGAATGGAATTGTCCTTTCCTGCATAGGCTCACTAATGCAGCCTGTGACATTGGTAGCTCCAGCTAGAAAGTAGTAAATGGTATAATACTTATATCCCTTAATGAAGTGAAGTAGGAAACCCGAAATATTAGGTTGAATTATATGAGATTGCCAATGTGCATCATTTCTAACCTATATAAATGACAACTTTTACCATCCAACCTAATGCTTGACTGAAATGATTCACCCAGTGGATCTGGAAACCACACTTGGTGGCTTCTGCTCTACCAGTTGCTGCCACAGCCAATACTCAGTAGAGGCCTCTAGGGACTGCCTGAGACATGAATGGATGAACCCATGGCCCCAGCTCTGCATCTGGGGGCATCCTGGGGATTTGTCTGAGGTTTTCCATGCCTCCTGCAGCCACTGACCAGGCTGCTGCCCATGAAAAGTAGCTCCTCCCCTCAGGAAGAATGGAAACCCTGCAACTTGTGCAAAGCACAAGGAAGTCTCTAATAAACAAGAAACACACTGGTTAGCCACAAAATGTTGGAAATGCGTGGAAAAGCATTTAGCTGTGCTCACAGCCAACATTACAGAGTACTGGCAAGCTGCTGCACCAATGCTAACGATCATCCTCCAGCAACCTTGTGAAGTGGACCCCACCATCACCATCATCCCATTTTACAGATAAAGAAACTGAGGCACCAAGAGATGAAATGGGAGTAAAGCAAAGAGCAAGGATGAAAGCAGAGGCAGCCTAGCTCTAAGACACAAGCTCCTCACTTCTGGGCTTTAAAGAGAATCATTTCTAATACCTGAGGGTGGTGGGCTATGTAGCTTTCTGAAGGAAAAATAAAATACAATCTAAATCAAAGAAACATTTTCAGTTACTAAAAATACTGTATGCCATCTCGTTTACCTCCTCTGAAAGAAACATTTTCCGTTACTAAAAATACCGTATGCCATCTCGTTTACCTCCTCTGAAAGAAGAACAGGTAATTGATTCCCATTGTAGCTGGAACATATTTACTGGTTTTAATGCACCCCTTTGACAGTCTTCTAATGCATTAAATTCAAACATCTGTAAAAAAGCCCCTCCGACCATTTTATAATCCAGCTTTCTCACCATGATTAACAGTGGTTTCCCCTCCTCCTGATTTTCCTTGCACATGGATTTAATACCTGGGTTTGACCTTCATGATTATGTCTCATTTTCCAGGCAATCTGTCATGTGCATTGTTTATCGTCCCATCATCGGAGAAAAGCCAGTAGGTCCTTCTAGCAGTTAATCTCTCGCAAGAGGGCAATTGGTTTATGACCTGGAATGAAATTATTGAGCTCAACTTACAATCAGTCAAATGATGACAAAGTAGTTTCCCTGCTGCATTTTACAAGGGAATTGTCTGCTTTGTCCAGCCTCATCTCCCTCCACATCTCCAGGTAAAATTGACTTCAGTCTCAGTCGTATATCCTGACTCCCAAACCACAGCCTCCTGCCCTCTTCCCGACTCCCATCCGCCTCCCCTGTCCAGCCCTGCCTCGACGCTAGTGCAGCCCTGAGTCATATATTTGAATTCCTATGGCGATTATTAGTTTATATTCTTGCAATATGTCTAGTGTTCTCTGGAACAACAAATTGAAGTCTTGTACTCATTTACCTTTTTCTGAGTTCCTAGGATGAAACCTGCACTCACATTGCAACCGTTCTGAGGCAAAGATGGGGTCTGGTCTACCTGTCTGTTGCAGAGCACCTAGCACACTACCTTACCTTAGACGTGGGCCATGAGATTGCTCATGACCATGTGCTCCCTATCTGTCTCAGGACAACTGTCCTCACAATGGAGTGATAACACAGCCCCATCTGTTCCATCAGCAAATCATCCCACCCCGAATCCTACTTCTCCCCTCCTCTATTACCATCTAGCCAGCCAACATAAGCCCATCACATTGGGGTTTTGTCTGTGTTGCCCACTGCTGTATCCTCAGCACCTACAACAGGTCCCTAGGATTTGACATAATAATTGTGCTCCTGAAAACCTGTAAGGAAATCAAAGTTTGAACATTCAAAACATATTTTAAGTTCAATCAAGGAGCACCTTTCCTAAAGTAAATATGTCTCCTTGAAAAACAAACTGAGGGTTCTAGAGGGGCGGGGGGTGGGAGGATGGGTTAGCCTGGTGATGGGTATTAAAGAGGGTACATTCTGCATGGAGCCCTGGGTGTTATACGCAAACAATGAATCATGGATCATTACATCAAAAACTAATGATGTAATGTATGGTGATTAACATAATAAAAAATAAATAAAATAAATAAAAATAAATAAATATGTCTCCTTAATTACACAATCTTAGAAAAGGAGGTTCTTCCAGACCTGTCCATTTTATATTTTCTCATAGATATTTTTTGCTTTATTTTCCACAGAGTGCAACTGAACCACCCAAAAGAGACAATTATAACAATCAAAAAAAGTAGAGGAGGAAGGAAGTGAACATATAAGACAGAAAAGGAATCTGAATTTGCCCTCACATTATGGAAGGAAATGATGGTGCTCTATTCTTGACCCATCCAGAAAACCAGCTTCAAAAGTAAACACAAATGGTTTTCTGCCACCTGGTTCAGAAGCACCTATGTGTGTTTACTCACTGAACTGATATGGTGTTTTTCTTTCCATGATTTGGAAACCAAACCAATAAAGCAACTTTATCCTCTCCATTTACTAATGTTGCCTTTTCGCCACCATTTACAATGAAGATTAATTCTGCAATTTCATAGTAGATGGGCAGCAGCAATCCTTTGACTGGGACGCCAGCCCTTTTCCTCTGCTGTGTATAAAGAACACCCAGCAACCTGCCTGTGAGCCCAGACCTCACCTCTCCGTTGCTTCTTCTCTCTAGATTTTACTCGCCCACATCCCCTCTAACTCCAGGACAAAATCTTGCAACACTTCATCCATCTCCTCTTTCAAGGGCATTGCCAGAGACCCTTGGAGTCAGCACCTGCACTGTGGTTGCCTCATCACTATCCCCTTCTGGATTACTTTAACAGCCTCCTAACAGGTCCTCCTGCCCCCTTGTTCTGAGTACCAGTGAGCAAGTAACTCTGTTCCCCACAAAATAGACAGCAGGGTCCTTTTAAAACCCAAGTCATAACTGTTCCTCCTCTGTCCCCAATTCTCCACAGCTCCCCATTTCTTTCAGAGGAAAAGCCACCACCCACCCACTTCTACTCCACAACCAGTCCGTCTGGTCTTGCTGCCCCATGGGTGTGCCAGCCACACATCCACCTCAAGGCCATTGTACTTGCTATCCCTTTGTCTAGAACATTCTTTTTTTTTTTTTTTTTTTTTTTTTAGAGCAATCTTGCAGATATCTGTCTGACTCTCTCCTGCATTTCCTTCAGGTCTTCATTCAAATTACACCTTTTTCCAGTGAGGTCTTCCCTGGTTATCATACTTAAAATTGCAATATCTCCCTTGACCCCAACATTTCTACCTAATTTATTACTTATTCTACTTATGGAGTGAGCAGCCTTTGACCCTCTCCCCACTGGCTTCTAAGGTAGATGAGTGCAGAGCTGTTTTTCTATTTTGTTCACTATTATTTCCCAGTGTCTGACTCATGGTAGACACTCAATATTTATTAAATGAATGAATTATATGAATGAATGCATGTTGACTTCCTATATGAGTAACAACTATAATAGCTCCTGAAGAGCTTTTCCAGCACCATAGGAGAGGGCATGTTCTCATTTCTCTTGGGTATATACCTGGGAGTGGAATTGTTGGATCATACAATAATTCCATGTTTAACCTTTTGAAGAACTTCTAGACTGTTTTCTAAAGCAGCTGCACCATTTTACATTCCCACTAGCGACCTGTGAGAATCCAAATTTACCCACAGCCTTGCCAATATTTGTTGCCATCTCTTTTTTATTATAATCATCCTAGTGGGTATGAGGTCATATCTCATTGTGGTTTTGATTTGCATTTACCTATGAACAGACATCTGCTGGGCAGACATCAAAAGGACATAGAAACATAATTGGAACAGCCTTGAGGATCCTGGGCTCACCTCCCACAGACCCTCAGCCAGAAGGAAGCATGAGGTGAAGCTGACTGTGGAGGGGTCCAAATATAATCCCTGGTTCTCTTCCCTGCCATCCTGAAAAAAGCGCCTGTGAGAGATAAAGAGGATCCACCTGGGGTGGCAGGCCCACATCCTGTTCTTTCACGCTTCCCTTTTGGCAGTCTGGTGGGTCAAATATACAGGTTTATTTAAGGGTCTTCCAGGGAACAGCTCCTATTTGAACGATGGGAGTGGTGAAAGTTTAATTGGAGACACCATCTTATAAATATTCAGAAAATCTCTCAGTCTATAAAAGTCCAGCTTTCCAGTTGTATTTGGCCTGGCCAATCTTGTCATCATTTAGAGGTCATATCCAATGAGTATTGAGCAGCCTATCCTAGGCTTCACAATTAAGACCACAAGAGACTGACATTAAAACTGCTGGGGTTAATATCCCCATTGTGCCCCAGTGCTGGAGGGCATCACAGCCTCCCTTGCCCCTGCAGTTGCTTAACTACTGAAAAGGAACCCCAGGATTACCTATAGCTTCTGTTGATTAAAGAAAACTTGGTATTTTCCTTCCTGTTTGATAAGCAACTTATGACCTTCTGCTCCATTAATGCTAGACCCTCGGGAAGGACCCTCCAGCCAAGATGATAAACTGACTCTCCCAAAGTGGACCTTTCCAACAGACTTAGAAGGAGATCCCCCTGAATGAGTAGATGCCTAAGTAATAGTCAGTGGCAGAGCCCTCCCAACCCTGCCTCAGCCTCCCCACTGTCCTCTGCAAAAGGACAGGACCTGAGAAAGGAGAGTGAACTGTAGGATTGGGAACAAGCATTATGGTCTTATTTGACACTTGCTCTGAAGGTCAGTACAAACTGCTAAGGTTCTGTGAGCCAGACTAACATGACAATGCTCCTGGATCCTTGTGAGTCTGCCCACGCCTTCATTTTCCTAATCACTACATCTCACTGTATGTTTGTTGCACTGTTGCTAGGCTGGTATCTTCTCTCCATAGTGAGCTTGGGAGCTCTTCAGGTTTTCCCTATCAATCAGACCTCTTGTTGTTCTCTGTTTTTTCCCTCAGGGTGCCCACCAGACCCAGTGCCAGCTTCCCAGTGGGTGTCCAGCAGACTCTTGATGACTTAAACCTACCAGTGCCATCCACCTCCCCCTGCACACCCCAACTCCTTCAAAGTCTGTGACATGTTGTAGAAACATGTGGGAAAATATGTAGAGTTAGGAGTAGCATCTTCCCAAATGAAGCATATGAAATAAATGGAAAGTGAAGGCAGTGGCTTATTCCATTTTGGATGGACCATAACCTGATTTGCACCAAGCTCTGGCGCTCAGCTGATTTCCACGTGACTGTTTTCCAGATACCTCTAAGCATCCCTTTGCTTAGACGACAACACATGATAAATCCTCATCTTCTTGCTTTGAAGACATGGATCTGAAATTCACAGAAGCCACATTCTTGACTTAATCTCAAAAGACAACTTAGTTTGAGGCTGGTACAGGTTTTTAGCCTCCCCATTTGGGACCTAGCTCCTTGCCCCACACTATTTTTAAATATTTTATTTAAAAAAAAAAAAAGAGTTCTATCATCCCTTTCCAAAGTCTAGCTCAGTACTCAACAACAAAAAAACAACTCAACAATGAGCAAAAGACTAAATAAACATTTGTCCAAAGAAGTTATACAAATGGTCAATAAGCACATGTGGAGATGCTCAATTTTACTGATAATTAGGGAAATGCAAATCAAAACCACAATGAAATATCCCCTCCCCCATTAGGACAGCAACTATTACAAAACAGAAAACAACGAGTGTTGGCAAAGATGTGGGAAAACTGAAACCCTCGTGAACTGTTGGCAGGAATGTAAAATGGTGCAGCCACTACGCAAAAGAGTATGGCAGTTCCTCAAAAAATTAAAAATAGAAATACTATGTGACCAAGCAATTCCATTTCTGGGTCTATACTTAAGAGAATTGAAAACAGTGTCTCAGATATTTGTACACCCATATTTTTAGGAGAATTTTTCACAATAGCAAAAATGCGGAAGCATCCCAAGTGTCCATCAACAGATGAATGGATAAGCAAAATGTGGTCTATACATACAACTGAATATTATTCAGCCTTTAAAGAGAAGGAGGTTCTGACATCTGCTACAACATGGATGAGCCTCAAGGACGTTATGTTAAGTGAAATCAGCCAGGCCCAAAAAGACAAATACTGATGATTCCATTCATATGAGGTCCCTAGAGTAGTCAAAACCATAAAGACAGGAATTATAATAGTGGTTGCCAGGGGTCTGGGAGAGGGGAAATAAGGGCATGAGTGCTTAGTAGGTATGGAATTTTAATTTCACAAGAGGAGAAAAGCTCTGGAAATGGATGGTGATGACAGTTGCACAATGGTGTGGATGTATTCAACACTATTGAACAGTAACTGAAAAGTTGTTAAGATGGTAAATTTCATGTTATGTGTATTTTACCACAAAAAAAGGAAGTCTAACTTGGTCTTTCCTATTCACACTGATATCCCTTCACCTTATGGTCTACTGTCTGTTAGTAGACCCTTGGAGTGAACTCAATAAATATGGTAAACACATAAAAGCTGCTGGAGATCCTGGGTGAATTCACAAATTATCCATGACAGGCAAGCACAGGACCCCGTGTGCCCGTGACAGTGAGCTGGGCCCCCGAGGATCAGACGAAGCAGTTGTTCTCATGATTTGCTTTTCTCCTTCACTGTCTTTCAAATGTATTCCCCTCTAGGGGATATTCTTCCCCTTATTTCCCAGCTTTTGTTTCTTGGGGAATTAAATTGCACTCGAGTCCTTGAATTGACCACCTGTCAGGTCATAAGCATTTTTAATTTCTCAGCCAGGTATACTAGTGCTGAGAGCCTGTTTTAAACATTCAGTCTGGGTCTGAGCAAGAGGTTGGTGGTGGTTGCCATGGAGCTGGCTGTGCTCCAGACCCCAGAGGACACAAGAGCCATTCTGTTTTACACTCTGTCAAGTCCCTCAACAGAAAGTAAGCAGGCCCTTCACCTTGGCAATTCCTGCCCCTAAGAAGTGGTCCTGTGTCCCCAAGTCCAGAGCAGAGTATGTATGCAAAGGAGCAGAAGTCAACCAGAAAGGGAACCCACTACAGCCTTATTTGAAGCAGTGATTTCCCAAGTGGAAGTTCATGTTACCATAGCTGCAACTTATTACCCAGAAAATCCGTGGTCCCATCACTCAAGCAAATAAACTGCATCCTGCTTGTAAGTTTTGACATCAGTTCATACATTATGCAAAAAAGATTGGAGTTGCCTGTTTTTGTCACTTCTCTGGGGAGATCTTAGGGTGAGAAGCATTTTCGAACTATAGTTCTACTGTTTCCGAATCAGGAGTATAAGCATTGTTAAGGAAGAAAAAGGCTCACTGGTTTTAAACTGCATCTTGAAGACTGGCTCGTGATGCAGGAGCATTTCTTTGAACCTACCAAGCGTTCCCAAGCTGGCTGTTTGACGACTTCATAGGCCACTTGCATCTCAGCCAGCACATTTCGGTAAGAAGGCTTTCTCCCATCTACAAACTGTAATTCTCTCTCTTTCTCTCTCTCTCTCTGCTCTGCCTGCCAGTAAACCGCTTATTGTATTCAGCTCTGATAACAACTTGCCCTTGATGTTAGGTTCTCTCCCTGACACACTGAGCACCAACAACAGTAAATACAACACAACCACTGAGTCCCTGCCATGGCTTGTCCCCAGATGGGATATTTCAGACCACAGAACTAATGGTTTCACCATATCTGAATTTGGTCTGTGTGCTTTATAAGAGGCAAAATTCAAAACTTTTGGTACAGTTGCAAAAGCAATTAAATGGGGGGAAGGATGGTCTTTTCAACAAATGGTGCTGAAGCAACTCAGGTATCTGTGGGCAAAGGAAAATTAACCCCAACTAAAGCTCACACCGTATGCAAAAACTAACTCAAAATGGACCACCGGTTTAAAGGTAAAACATGAAATGATAAAACTTTTAGAGAATAAGAGTACAAAACCTTCATGACCTAGTCATACACAAAGAGTTCTAGACCTGATGTCAAAAACACAATGCATAAGAGAACAAATCAATAAATTTAATCTCATTAAAATTCAAACATTTTACTCTGTGAAAGGCCCCATTAAAATGACAGCAAGACAAGCTGCAGTCTGTGAGAAAAACTTTTGCAAACCACATACCTGACAAAGGAATATATAAAGAACTCTCATGTTTAGAATATATAAAGAACTCTCAAAACTCAGCATTAAAAAGGGGGAACAATCTAACTAGAAAATAGGCAAAAGACATGAAAAGACTTTTCACCAAAGATACTACGCAGATGGCAAATAAGCACATGACAAAAATGTTCTATATCACTAGCTCTCAGAGAAATTCAAATTAGACCATGACAAGATATCACCACACACCTGCCAGAAGAGCCAAAAGAAAAAGTAGTGACAATACCAGGTGCTGGTGAGGATATGGAGAAACTGAATCTGTCATACACTGTAGGTGAGCGTATAGAATGGTACGGCCGTTCTGGGAAATAATTTGGCAGTTTATTAAAGAATCTCAACATAGACTTCCCCTACAACCCAGCAGTAGAACCTCTGGGCATTTATGCCAGAGAAATGAAGAGTTATGTCCACACAAAAGGCTGTACTTGAATTTTCATAACAGTTTTATTTGTTATAGCCAAAAACTGGAAACCACCAAAATGTCCCCGAATAGATGAATGGTTAAATAGACTGTGGTACGACCACCGCATGGAACACTCCTGATCAATTAAAAGGAGTAAAATACAGATACATGTAACAACTTGGATGGATCTCAAGGGCAGGATGCTGAGTGAACAAAGCCAATCTCAAAAGGTCATATTCTGTATGATTTCATTTGCATAACATTCTTGAAATGACAAGATCACAGAGGTGAAGAATAGACTAGTGTTCAGAAGGGTTAGAGACGGGAAGGGAATGAGGCATACCAATAAAGGGATAGCATGAGGGAGGTTTCTGTGTGGATGGAATGGTTCTGTACCTTGACTGTGATGGTGGTTACAGGAATCTACACATATGAAAGATGACAAAAAACTTCACACAGAGTACCGATGTCAGTTTCCTGGATTTGATATTGAACAACAGTTACCTAAAATGTAAGCATTGAGGGAACCTGGATGAGTGGTACATAGAATCTCTCACACTATCTTCACAACTTCCTGTGGATCTATAATTATTTAAAAAATACAAACTTAAAAGCAAGTAAATCCAACTTTAGTATTTAGTAAATCTGGAAGCAAAAACACCTATGAAAAAAAAAAGCAGGAGCATATGAGGAATATGTCAATACTTCTTTTGCCTTAATAGAGATTTGGGATGTCAAAATGTAGGAACTCTTCTGCTTGGAGTCACACAAATTCTGAAAACACAGTTCTGCCCCATTAAAGAATGACAGAGAATGTAAAGTTTTGATTTATGGTGTTCATAAATCCAGCTTTTATTTTAATAGCTGTGAGCTCCAGGCTCACATAGGGTTGCTGCTGTCTTCCATGGCACTGCCTATTTCCAGCACCTGTATGGCCTTTGAGGGGATATAACCTGGCCAGGTAGAGCTGCGTCCTCCACAGGGCTATGTGAGGTGGTGGGCCAGCTGGGGAGCCATGTGCACCTCCCATCCCTGAGAGCATTGGAGGCAAAACTCTGGAAAGAAGAGAAATGAAGACAAGTTGAATTTATCAGAACTCTTCTCAAAATGAGTAACATGCATAGCTGAAAGGAGTTCTTGAATAGGTGTGGAGGGGTATGGGGATGGATGTGAGACCCCAAGTACAAGTAAGCTAAACCTGCCAAGTGGCCTAAATCTCTTCATCCACGGGGTTTCCTGGTACAGATTTGGGGGTGTTTGTAAGCAGGATGGAATCCCTCAAGACCACTGAGGGCAGCTCATGGCTGCAGCAGATAACCCTCCTTCTCCCTTCCCCAGCACTGCTCTGAGGCTCCCCAAAGACAGACTCACTGATCAGAGATCACTGACTAAGCCCAACACAGGCCTTAAGGAGGATGAGGGCAGAATCCTAAGGTACCCAGTGAGTCTGGCTTTTGCTTTGCATTGTTTACAGAGCAGGAATGGGTTTGCAACAATGACCAAGGGGAGAACAACAGGCAGTTAAAACCCAGAGCCAGGTATTATTCCCAAAACACATCCTTGTCATCTTTTTCTTAAGATTTTATTTATTTATTTGACAGAGAGCACAAGTAGGCAGAGTGACAGGCAAAGGGAGAGGGAGAGGCAGGCTCCCCACTGAGCAGAGAGCCCAACATGGGGCTCCATCCCAGGACCCTGGGATCATGACCTGAACCAAAGGCAGATGCTTAACCAACTGAGCCACCCAGGCACCCCTCATCCTTGTCATCTTTATCTTCCCTCAAATACTTATACTTTTGTATTGCCTTGAATATGTAAATGAGAATCTGGTATATTATATAATATGGCAGAAAAGTCATTGCAGAAAGAAAAATAATTATTTGATGAACTAGTTTAGAATAAGTAATTAAGTATTTAGAGGAAAAAAATGTACAGTCCCAACCTCACACTATACTCCAAAAGAAATTCCTGGTCAAGAAAAGTCAAAAATGACTAGCCTGGGGGAAAAAAATGTATCTGATCTTAAAATAAAAAAGTAAACTTCTGAGCTTGAAATAAAATGAGGAGAAGGGTGCCTCAGTGGCTCAGTCTGTTAAGTGTCTGACTCGATTTCGGCTCAGGTCATGATCTCAAGGCCATGGGATTGAGCCCCGTGTTGGGCTCCGTGCTTAGCAGGGAGTCTGCTTAGGATTCTCTCTTTCCTTCTCCCTCAGCCCGTCCCCCCACTCTCTTTCTCTCTCTCAAATAAAATAAATAAATCTTTAAAAAATGATGAGAGAAGTCAAATTAGAAAAAAAATGATCTCATGAGAGTTTGAATTGTCCATATGTCCAAAAATAAACAAAATGTTAAAAGAACAAGATGTATATCAGAAATATCACGGATAAAATGGTGATACCTTGAATCCATGAAGTGGTTACTACTCAGTGAAAATCAGACAAGAACAGGATCAGAACTGGAAACATAAATGAATAACTAGCCTAAAATATTTTCAGCCTCACTCAAATTGAAATACCATTTTTTATCTACCAAACTAACAAAGTTTCTTTCAATAATAATTCTGACTTGGTGATGTTATGGTAAAATAGACACCCTTTTACTGAGAAGCTTCTCCCCTCCTAGGAGCCAAAACAGATGCATTGACCACTAGAATTACTTCAAAAATATTTTTTATGCTCTTACACTTGGAAGAAGCTTTGTAACCGATGAAGAACATTTTTCTACAGTGTGGCATGTGGTGAGGCAGCCTCCAGTTGGGGATGTTGAGACAGGTTCATCTCATGATAAAGACAGCATGGCCGGAACCCGAACAGACAATGTTTCCTTGGGTGCTAAGATGATTTGGGGGGTAATTACATCAATAAGTTCACTGTTCTGGATTTAGTTATCAAAAATCTGGAAATGTTCTTTGTCTGGAACAGAGTAGATCCTGGGCATGCTGGGGAAATGATCTTCCATCCGATGCATACACTTTCATTTTAATGAACCTTCAAAATTAAGTAGAAAAATTTAAACCTCAAAGCAAAAGCTCATCAATTTGCTCACCCTGAAAGACTTTATTAACAAATGTTCAGAGCAGTAACAGTCCTGGTTATCAAAGCAATTTTTAATTTATAATCTGTTTGCTGGGTTTCCATTCTTATTCTTAGTGCCTTAAGAACATCATGAACTCCGACATGTCAGATAAATACAAAAGCAAAAACAGGGTCAAAAATGTTAGAATGCAGAGGCATAAGGTTATGACTGAGGAATTAGAACTGGTTTAAAACAGAAAAAGTGAGGAGTAAATAACACATTTTTCTTTGGATGGAATAGTAGGCAGACTTTCTAAATGGGTCCCCCCATTGATGTCTTCTCCTATTCCCCAGAATCTGTGAATATAATGAGATGATCACGTCATAACATCATGTCATATTGCCAGGCACAGTGGAGCTTAAAATTGGATGATCACCCTGGATTACCCAGGGGTGGCCCAGTGTAACCCCACAAGCCCTTAAAAGCAGTGAGTGTTCTCCAGCTGGTAGTAGAAGTTGGAAGGGCTCAATAATCATGACTGTTTTGAAGATGGAGAGGGGGCTGCCTGAGAAGGAATGCAGGTAGCCTACAGGAGTTAAGGACAGTCTCCATCTGGCAACCAGCAGCGAAATGGTGACCCCAGCCCCACAGTCCCAAGAAATCAAGTCTGACAGCAACCTGAAGGAGCTTGAAAGCAAATTCCTGTCCAGATCCTCCAGTTAGGAGCCCAGTCCTGCCAACACCTTGATTTTGACCTTGTGAGACTCTGAACAGAAAGTCTATCCACAGTGTACTGCACTCTGACCTACAGAGTGCAAGCTAATAAATGGATGTTGTTTTAAACTGATAAGTTTGTGATCATTTGTTATGCGTCAGTAGAAAACTAATATCATGGGGACTTACAAACAGAAGGATTCATAGTCAGTTTCTAGAAGCTTTTCAGTTGCCAGGAAGAGGAGATCTTAATATTGAGGGTGGGACCACAATGTACACATCCTTTATCAGAAGCATTTAACAATAAGTTTTAAGAGTCTTTGACCTACCAATTCAATATCCAGGAAATTAGGAAAATATTTAAATTCAAGGCTCATCAGAGAATTATTTTAAAAAGTAAAAAAAAAATTTTTAATTGACGTATCTATCAGTAAGTGATTGTTTACATTAATTATGTAGTGTTTATAGTCTTGCTTCTCAAAGTGTGGTCCATGGACCAGCATCACAATCACATGCAGAATCTGAGGTACCAGACCAAAACTAGTGAGTTAGCAAGTCTATGTTAATAAGATCCAGAGAGTTTGTAGGCACACACAAATTTGAGAAGCGCTAATCTATAGACTGGAATGTTATTCAACAATGGAAATCTTGCTAATTTTTTAACACATCATGAACAAATTGGTTTATTTGAGGAATGACAGTTTGGTTTAACAATAGAATATCAACTAATATAATCAACCACATTAATAGTTTAAAAAGTACAGCCATCTCTGCAGATGCAGAAAAAAAATAATCAATGAATGTAGTACCAGGTCATTTAACAAAAAACTCACAGCAAATTAGGAAAAGAGGAAAGCATCTTTTTTTCTGATAAGTGTATCTATGAAACACTTAATGTCACTTTATTGAAAACCTTGCTTTGGGATCCACAAAAAAAAAAAAAAAAAAAACCACAAGTATACACAATTTCTGTTTAGCAATTTCTGTCACAATTTCTATTCAGCAATGGGATATGATACATTATATCAAAGGAATAGAAAGAAATGAAACTTTAAAAGGTACAGTAAGAAGCAAAACCCTCATTAATCACAGATAATAAAATAATACAAGTAAAAATCCAAATAAGTCTATAGACAATTTAATAGAATTAGTCATACTTTAAAAATTTATTAGAAATATATCTATGTGAGTGTATATATATTTTTTGTGTCTGTGTGCTTTTATTTATTTTTATTTTTTTATTATGTTATGTCACCATAGAGTACTTCGTTAGTTTTTGATGTAGTGTTCCATGATTCATTGTTTGCGTATAACACTCAATGCTCCATGCAATACATGCTATCCTTCATACCCATCACCAGGCAAACCCATCCCCCCACCCCTCTCCCCTCTAAAACCCTCGATTTGTTTCCCAGAGTACATAGTCTCCCATGGTTCGTCTCCTCCTCTGATTCCCACCCCTTCATTTTCCCTTCTCTCTCCCAATGTCCTCTATCCTATTCCTTATGTTCCACAAATAAGTCAAACCGTATGATAATTGTCTTCCTATGCTTCATTTATTTAACTCAGCATAATCCCCTCCACTTCCATCCATGTCAACGCAAATGGTGGGTATTCATCCTTTCTGATGGCTGAGTAATATTCCATTGTATATATGGACCACATCTTCTTTATCCATTCATCTGTTGAAGGTCATCTATGCTCTATCCAAAGTTTAGCTATTGGGGACATTGCTGCTATGAACATTGGGGTGCATATGGCCCTTCTTTTCACTACATCTGTGTCTTTGGGGTTAATACCCAGTAGTGCAATTGCTGGGTCATAGGGTAGCTGTATTTTTCACTTTTTGAGGAACCTCCACACTGTTTTGCAAAGTGGCTGTACCAACTCGTATTCCCACCAACAGTGTAAGAGGGTTCCCCTTTCTCCACATCCTCTCCAACATTTGTTGTTTCTTGCCTTGTCAATTCTTGCCATTCTAACTGGTGTAAGGTGGTATCTCAATGTGGTTTTGATTTGAATTTCCCTGATAGCTAATGATTATGAACATTTTTTCATGTGTCTGTTAGCCATTTGATTAAAGACTTCAATGTGAGACAAGAATCCATCAAAATCCTAGAGGAGAACATAGGCAGTAACCTCTTCAACATTGGCCACATCAACTTCTTTCAAGATACATCTCCAAAGGCTAGTGAAACAAAAGCAAAAATGAACTTTTGGGACTTCATCAAGATAAGAACTTCTGCACAGCAAAGGAAACAGTCAACAAAACAAAGAGGCAACCCACAGAATGGGAGAAGATATTTGCAAATGACAGTACAGACAAAGCGCTGATTTCCAAGATCTATAAAGAACTTCTCAAACCCAACGCCCAAAAAACAAATAATCAAGTCAAAAAATGGGCAGAAGACATGAACAGAAACTTCTCAAAAGAAGACATACAAATGGCTATTAGACACATGAAAAAATGTTCTTTATCATCTTTAGACTCAGAATGCAGAAACCCAAACACTAGACCTGCTGTCACCACCCATGATTTCTTATTTTAATTGTTGCAAAATATAGACCATAACCCATGAGGTAAGAGTTGCAGTTGTTTGGCGAAGTCTTTAGAATTTCAAACCACCCTTCACGTCTCCTGCTCTCTCCAAAGCCAAGAGGGCAATCAATAAAAAGGTATCAGCTGATGGCAACTCAGGGGCTTCTGGCCAGACCCTGGACACAACCCTGTGGGGGAAAGAAGTAAGGGAAGCCTGGAGGAAGAGTGAAGCATGGAGTGTCATGGGAGGAGGGCAGAGGGACTTCCCAGACTGTTCTGGGTCCCAGAAGCACAACTAGTCAGCACGTGATGTGTCGGATTTCTGCAGAAGATTATAGGAGAAACCATCTGGCTCATCAGCATAGGCCTCCTTGAAAAAGCCATGCTAAGCATAGTGAGTAGAATTGTGTCCCCAAAAAAGGTGTGTTCAAGTTCTAACTCCTAGGACCTGTGAATGTGACCTTATTTGGAAATAGGGTTTTTGCAGGTATAATGAAGTCAAGATGAGGACAGACTGGATTAAGGTGGGCTCTACTCAATTGACTGGTGTGGGCTCTACTCAGTTGACTGGTGTCCTTATAAGAAGCAGGAACTTTGGGGGCGCCTGGGTGGCTCAGTTGGTTAAGCAACTGCCTTCGGCTCAGGTCATGATCCTGGAGTCCCTGGATCGAGTCCCACATCAGGCTCCCTGCTCGGCAGGGAGTCTGCTTCTCCCTCTGACCCTCCCCCCTCTCATGTGCTCTCTCTCATTCTCTCTCTCTCTCAAATAAATAAATAAAATCTTTAAAAAAAAAAAAAAAAGAAGCAGGAACTTTGGACACAGCACAGACACCCAGCGGAAAACTCCATGAGAAGACAGAAGTATATGTTGGGGTGATACATCTACAAGCCAAGGAATTCCAAGTATTGTTGACAATCACCAGAAGCTGAGAGAGAGACATGGAAATAAGTTCTCCCTCAGAACCTCCAAAACAGAACCAACCTGCTAAGTCTTTGATTTTGGACTTCTAGTCTCCAAAATTGTGAAAGAATACATTTCTGCTACTTTAAGCCACTCAGCTCGTGGTAACTTGTTCAACAGTTCTAGGAAACTAAGACACTCAGAGTTAAGTCCACTCTGGTAGCCACATTCCAACACAGGGACCATGCCTGTCCCATTGGTGATGAGCCAAGGTGTATCTGTGCTTTCTTCCTTAAAGATCAGCTCAGTCCACTGTCAAAGGCTTAGCCCAGAGCCACCAAACTGAAAGTACCCACACACCCCCATCCCTACCTACCCTGACTCTAAGAAAATCTATAGCCAAACCTTTTAAGGCAGGTGGCTGGAATCCTATGTTGAGAGAACTTTCAAGATTAGAATTCCCCAACCATTCTTAGATATCCTTTCCAGTCCTTTCCAGAGAAACATTGTCCTACAGACAAGTTCTTCGTTAAATCCATCACTCCACTCCCATCTTCATAAGGCTTCTTCAGACAGCAGAGGATAGAAGGAATCCATTTCTCTCCCAGCTCAAACAAGCTCTGGCCTCCTGAACCCTACTGAACGTCCCTTCTATCAAGGTGGCGGAAGTCCCTGGAACTCTCACTTTTCCAGACCCCCTTTTAAACTCACATGATTTGCTAATATCCAGCATAATGCAAAAGATGGGATCATAAGACAAGATAATTTGTAAAGGACTTTAGGAGGAGGAAATCCTTTTGTTTTAGGGTTTTCCATCAGACTCACTGTTTAAAGCAGCAGCAAAAACAATCACTGCTCTTTTTTCACAGGGGAAAGAGAAAGCTGAAAAGTACTGAGCTTGAGTATAGATGTTGGAATTGAGCCGTTTGTATTAGGCTAAGTTTGTGTGGGGGAGGAAAAGGGGGTGCTCACAGTTTCTTGGCAATGCTTGCTGTTCTCCAGTAAAGGCAAAATGGGGTGGCCCGCCTTATGACTCAGTGATATTCAGAACCTAATTCTAAAAAAGTGCCTCAAAACTCCTTCCCCTGTTCTAGTCCCAGATGAGCTGTTTTGAAACCTGAAACATGGCATTTTTGTTGTAGGCTTCTGAGAATTCATATAGTATTTAATACAGTAATAACTAGACATCTATCTCTTCTCTTAACTTGAAATAAGGTTGAATGAATTGGAAACAACATACTCCATGGTTAGAATTATTTATCTTGGACTGAGATTTAGAGAAATGGCAGATCACGGGGGAAAGTATTGTGTCATCTCATGAAAACTAAAATAGAGTGAATCAAATAATACCACTTTCATTTTAGGCCTCATGAACTTTATCTAAACCAGAGGTTGGCAAACATTTTCTGTAAAGGCCACATAGTAAATATTTTAAGATTTGCAACCATATGATCTCTGCAACAACAGCTCAACTCTGCCACTGTAGCAGGAAAACAGCCATCGATGAGGAATAAAAAGTAAGTGTAGTCCAGGAAAGGGCTGGATCAAGAATCACCAATGCAGAGATGAGCCAGCTACAGAGCCAAATGATCTGAAGGAGAATAGTGGGCTCATACATGAAGAGTGATTAAACACTCAGTAAGTGTTTGTTTCTCTTACTTTGGCCAATAAGGGGATTAATTTATTCCGATATGATAAGATAGAAAGAGGGTACTCTGTTGGCTGCCTTACAGAATCTAATCTTCAGAAACACTATTCCTAACCAGTTTTCAGTCATAATGCAATGACCCAATGAATCCTAAGGGACAAACAATAGTAGTCATTGTTTATTTTTTCTTGTGTATCATCTTTCCAATCAGTCCAGCAAATTTAGTTCTATCATCTTTGATAGACTGGGTATTAAAAAAAGAACCTTGTATAGATCCACAAATAAATATGATGATAAAACTTTGGATAATAAGCTAAGCATTAAGAGTTTTTTTTCTTTTCTTCCTAGTTTCCCCTCAATGTAAAGAGCAAATAATTTAGGTGAAATGATATCATGCAATAATTTGAGAAAATAGGAAATCATCACGTTGTTGCCCAAGCAGTGCTTCACACTATATGATGTAGTCATAGATGATCACAACCTAATGTGGTCTTTTATGTGATGGTAATCAATCTAGAAACTATTAACATGTAACATTTTTATTGATGAATCATAATCTCAACTGAAAGAGGCTAACTTTTAAGCTCTTGTAATTCATGACTCTTTATTGACAGCCAAGAATGTTAAGTGGAATTCTAACAATTATGGAAGAGAGCCAAAAACAAATCAAAGAAACCATTTTCTGCTTAATGTATTTATCCAACCCTAATACCAGAAATATTTTCAATTTCAAGAAGAAAATGTCCTTTGGCATTAACTAAGTATCTGCATTAATTTAAAATATTCTACTAAGAATAAATTACATTATATAACCATTAAAAGACCAGATCAACATATTATGAGTAGCAGTTAGGCTTGATAAAGCATCTTAGTATATGTGACTATAGACACACATAAAACTGTTCAAAAGATGAGAAATTTAATTATATAACCAGTACTCAAAGCTCCTGCACCTTCTGGAAGACAAGGCACCCATGGTCACTTTGACAGAAAAAGCAGGAGGGTCAGGCACCAGTTTTTGGAAGTTTTGGCTTAGAAATGATGTTCATTACTTCATCCTGCAGCATCCTGGACAGGAGTTCTGTCTAAGTGAGCACAGGGACAGTTGGTGAGCAATAATTTACAAAATGTGGTGTTGTAGATACAATTAGAAATACAAAAAAAAAAAGTTTAGCAGGTGAGTTTGAGTATGGAGAATTGGAAAGAGATCAAGGAGAAATCAGTTAAAGGGGAGAGAAACCTGGTAAGGGGCGGGAGAGGGGAGGAGGGAGGAAAAAGTGAGAGAAAGAGGTGGGTGGGGGGGAAGTTTGAGAGAATATCCTATGCCAAAGCCCCACATCCGACCCCAACCTGAATTTCATTTGGAAGACATGACTTAACAGCAATGAGGATTATAAAACAAAACCTAAACATCTTGGGAGCACGCAGACATAATACGAAGCATCCAAGAATAAATTTTGTATTAAGTTGTAAGAGCAGAATTATGTTTTTAAGAAAAGAGGGATGATAGTCTGTCCTCTTCTGATCTGTCCAAATTACAGTGGGTATACTATATTCAGATCTGAGTAATAAGGGGAAAAGAATCTGGGAATATTTAGAATATATTCAAACTGAATACATCAGGTCACAGCCTGCCCTTCTTTTTGGTGGCTTGGAATATAATGAGTGTGTACTAGTGCATGCGTGTGAGAGAAAAAGAGTGTGTGCGTGTGTGTGTGCATGCGCACGCGCGTGTGTGTGTGTATGTGTGTGTGTGTGTGTGTGTGTGTGTGTGTGTGTATGTCCTAGGTTACCAGTGTCTTTGTTTAGATGTGAAACCTTCTCTAGTCTTCCCTTGTAAGAAACACAGCCATCCCCAAGGACAATGTAAACCTAGCAATTTTGGATTTCCGTGGGCTGCTGATCATGGTCAGAGAACAGGGAAACCCTCACATATCCTTCCATTATAGCACCATTCTGAGCCCCGTCTGACATAAATAATCTGTTGGGTGAACTATTTTGTTCTGACAGAGAGACATAGGTCTCCCTTACACAAGTAATGGTATTTTAATTGCTAGAAGTTAGTCTTGGGTTAGTGGACTGACCTTAGCTTCAGGCAAAATGCAGCTGCCGTGAGAGAAAGTATATCCTTGGCTTGGTTTTGCAAGCTCAGAGCCCAAAAGGACTGCAACCAGCCTGGACATTTTCCAGAGGAGTAACTGCCTTGCCTCTGTCTCCATCAATATTGTATTCTTCTGTCAGAGTAACTTTTGCTCATGTAATTTTCAATGTAATACAAATTAATTTGGGATGGGTAATAAAATTTAGTATTGGGCCCTGGACAAAAAGTAATGAATTTTCTAAAATTGACTAAAAACGTGGACTTTATTGGAAGACCGCATCTGTCATCATTGATATCAATAATATGTGGAAATGATGTTGATCGCCTGTAGAGCAGCCACTTCTCTGTCTCTCCCCCTTGTTGTTGGGACCCTGCCTCTAATGGAGAGGCTATGAGTGCCAGAGACATACCTTCTTAGCCAGGATCGGGCTTATAATCCAGTCGCTCTCCATGAGAGGTTTTCTCTATGCAAGAGAGGTTTTCAGGAAAAAAAAAATTCGTCCAGGAAGAGAGAATGAGGTAGAAGAGACATTGTGCTCTACTGTTGCATTTTTAATATTTGTTTTTATTCATTTTATCCTAAATGCACACACAAGATATTCTGGGTCAGACTCGGGTTTCTTATTAAACACCTTGTAGTAAAGAATACCTATCTGCACCTGCTTCAGTGTTGACCCAAGAGGCAACATGGCAACAGCCTATGGTGATTTTTCTGCACAAATGGCCCAATAGCCCATAAATGGGGCACAAAGAGAAATGAGTTTTCTCTGATTATTAAGAAAAGGATGCAAATCCCCTCCTGAAAAGGATTGCCCTGGAAGCCAGGTAGCTCCAGGTCTGTCTCAGCATTTAAGACCTGGGAGTGTTCCAGGTCTTGTTTCCCCCGTTGAAATGTAAAACCTAGCATAAAGTTTTCATTCTTCTTAGCACCCCAGCCAGGCTTAACCTCGGTTCCTACTCTAGGCTATAACCATCTGGAGTTTAGAGGGTGAGAAGAAAAGTTTTAATATCCTTTTAAGTTTTTTCATTTTTGTTTTTGTTTTTTCATCAAATTATCACATGTACCTACAAGCTCAATCATAGCAGCTCTTTGTTGTTATTATACAGCAGCATGCTGTTTGAAAAGCCAACCCGAATATCCAACAACAGTAAAATGTATAAAGTTGGTGTATTTATGCAGTGGAGTGATTTACACCAATGAGGATGGATGAACCATGTAACAGTGTGGAAGAGCTCACATATAAAATGCTGAACAACATTAAGTTGAAGCCAGATGAAAAAAGTTACATTTCTTGTAATTATATGCATATGAAGAACAAATTAGAAAAAATTAATTTGTTTATCAAAGATACTGAGTTTTAAGACATTGGGGAAGTATTGACTGAGACGGGTCAGGAAGGTTGCTTCTGAAATGCTAAAAATACTGTTTCCTTTTCTTTTGCTTTCTTTTTCCTTTTTTTTTTTTACTGTGGTAAGAACACTTAATATGACCTCTACCCTCTTAACGAAGTTTCAAGGACACGCTACATATTGTTAACTGCAGGCACTGTGGGCACAGCGGGTCTCTAGGGCTTCCTCATCTTGCAGAATGAAAACTGTACCCAATGAACAGTCACTCCCATTCCTCCTCCCTGCAAGCCCAGGTAACCGCCATTCTGCTCTCCGTTTCTATGAGTTTGACCACTGTAGATACTTGGTATACATGGAATCATGCAATACTTGTCCTTCTGTGGCTGGCTTATTTCACTTAGTATGTCGTTAAGATTCATCCATGTTGTAGCATGTGGCAGGATTTCCTTCCTTTTTTAAGGCTGAATAATATTCCATTGTATGTATAGACACATTTTCTTTATCCATTCATCCATCAGTGGACATTAGCCAGATGGCTATAGATACCATTGTCCTCATTTGTGAAGAGTCTTAGGAGGTCAGGACTTTTCATGGGAACACTGAGAAATCCGGGAGACTTTTATTTCCCCACACATACCTTCCTACTATTAGACAGTTATTTAAGGATATGATATGCAGGCTAGAACAGCCGTCTGGCAACCACTGTGGGTAACATTTTTGGCACTCCCAGCCTTCTCCTGCCACAGATGGTAAATGTCATCTCTTTAAGCCACTTTGAGTTGAATGTGTATCATCCACAGCTGAAACATGTCCTGATTCATATAAAATTACAGAAGAAGGTCTTCTTTTTCTTTTTCTTTTCTTTCTTTCTTATGTTTTTGTTGTTGTTGCTAATGAGTGCTTAGGGAGTCACTCACAAATCACGTGATCTCTGTGAAAAAAGTGGACTTGAAAGTGGACCCCCAGAAATTTTGGGACTTGAGGAGAGTCCTGGATCATAGGAGACTAAAGCTCAGAGATGAATGGGGGCATTGTGTGATGGTTAGCAGATTCATGCCCCTTTGAGGTCACTGAGGCCTACGATGGAAACCGAAAAATGAGCTCTGCTCCTGCCCCCATGTGGTCAACACCCAATTCCAGATCAGCCCTCAGCAGATCCAAACAGGCCACACCTTTCCTCAGACTTGACCTGAGAATACAATAAGCATCTGGTGACAGGTGCCTCTGCCCATTTCAGTCCTTCAGTCCTAGGCATAGACGCTGGGACAGGCTGAGAGCAGAGCATGAAGAGATTCTAAGGACATTGGGAGGCACAAGAGTCATTTGATTCCATTTGCCTTTTAAGAAGATGGCACTGTCTACAGTAACAGATCCGAGGAAGGCAAAAGGAGAGTTATTTTGCATTTCTGATATTTCCTTCGCATACTCTGCCAGAATGTTCAGGTAGAAAATGGACCTAAGAAACCATCCAAGACCTTAACTTTTCATTAGAAACTAATTTGGGAGCATGTCAACTGCCAACTCTCAAGAAAGACTGCCAGAATTATCTGTTGGTCAAGCAAAGCCAAGTTTATTAACCACTGCAGTGAAGAAGAGTGCCATCTTGACAGAGTAAAACTTGTCTCAGAAGGGAGAGATCACAGGGGATATTTATAGCATTTCAGAGTCTGGACTGAAGAGGTTCAGGGCATGTCTTTCTATGCAAGGATTTAGCCAGGATTGGGCAAAGTTCATAGTATATTCATTTAGGATTAGAAGCACAGCTCAACCAGGGTTTTGAAGCAAGTCTTGATAAGTAAACTGTGGGATAATAAACCAGTAATTTATCCAGCTGGATGATCTACCATCCAGAAAGGGGGCTGTTTGAAACATCTAGTGTTTGGATAAATTGATCTGGGGAATTCCTGAAACAAATAACAAAATTATTCTCTTACTGAGAAGGAATTCCCTAGAAGGAAAGTAAAGTATCTTGATATTAGCATCCTTAGATCCTCCTCCTGATGGTTAAGTTATGTGAATGTAGGAGGTCTTCAGTCAGGTGTCTGATACATTCTTTTTTTTTTTTTAGTAGATTCCACACCAGTGTGGAGCCCAATGTGGGGCTTAAACTCACAACCCTGAGATCAAGACCTGAGCTGAGATTAAGAGTCAGACACTTAACTGGCTAAGTCACCCAGGCACCCATCAGGTGTCTGGTACATTCTGTTCATGAAACTCTACACCATGTGATATTTGTTCTCAGGCAGACATACTACAGCACACCCTAAGTTAGTAGCTTAGAAAGATCCCGCTTCGGTGTCAAAACTACATCCTCACCCTTAAAGGAATGTTATAAGGGATGCAAAGTCCACAGGCTTTGATTCAAAACAAATAGAGGCTTTCCTTTTGTTTTCCTTGTTTGTTTGTTTGTGGGATTTGAATCCAGAAGACTAACTTGCTCAGTCTTCTTAGTCTATGAATGAGGTTCTATCACTGGGAAGGGGAAAAGTGTCCTGACCCTCTTCTGCCCTTAGTCTAAGTCTGTCCTACATTCAGCATGTCATACATGTCAGCCTGGGAGCCTGGGAAATATTCACACATCTTAGAAGAAAAGCTCCCCTCCTAAACTTTTGCATTCTGAGACAAACCCTGCAGAGCAGAAACTTCCTAAGGACAAGATTGCATCACAAAAACATCATAATACTGCCACAAATCAAAAATTCCTTGCAGCAGTATGGAACATTGTCCATGAGATTTCTGGGACCCCTCCAAGAGAAGCTCACCTGTCTCTCCATCTTTCAGAAGAAGAGTGTCCTGTCATGCTTTAGTGTCCAAGCCTCCTGTCCTGGACTCCTGGGGTGAGTAATGGGCAGTCCTATTCTCAATGTGTGTCTATAGTACCTCTCCTTCCTAACCATTTGGCTGTCTGATTATTTTTGTTTGCAGACCTTGGATCGTTTTGTCTCCACTGCCTGTCTCTTTGCATAAGTACTGGAGCAAAGGAGTTGGTTCTGTCTTGATCCTGTGTTATATCTGCCATTCCCTTGTAAGACCCTCCCATCTACCATTACAGCATGAAGCTTCCCAATTTCTTTTTTTTTTTTTAAGATTTTACTTATCTATTTGACAGAGAGACAGAGAGAGAAAGCACAAGTAGGCAGAGCAGCAGGCAGAGGGAGAGCGAGAAGCAGGCTCTCCACTGAGCAGGGAGCCTGATGCGGGGCTCGATCCCAGGACCCTGGGATCATGACCTGAGCCAAAGGCAGGCACTGAACCAACTGAGCCACCCAGGTACCCCTAAGCTTCCCAATTTCTTTGTGGACACTAGCCCACCTCTGAAATGTCCTAGAAGAAAATCTGAATTCTGGATTTCTACTGCCTTTTCGGGTCTTGGAGAAAACTGGCATTGGCTTTGCCCCCACTGACCCAACCTCTGAGAACGGCCATGGGCCATCCTTGACTCACTGTCCAAGGGTGACTTTGGCCAGCCCTGAAGACCAGTTCTGTACCTATCACTTCAGATGTTTCCAGGAGCTCCTCCACCTCCAGGGTCAATCTTCATTACACTGGTGAAATCAGATTCCAAGTGGGATGCTGCTATGGGCTGAATTGTGCCCTCCCCCAATTCATACATTGAAGCCCTTAACTCCCAGTACCTCAGGATGTCACTGTATTTGGAGATTGGGATTTCAAGCAGTTATAAAGTTAAAGTGAGGTCATTAAGTTGGGTTCTATTCCTATATGACTAGTGTTTTCCTAAGAAAAGGTGATTAGAACACAGATATGCACACACACAGAATAAAAGCTACATGAGGACATAATGAGAAGGTGGCCATCCACAAGCCAGGAAGAGAAACCTCAGAAGAAACCTGTTGATACCTTGACCCCAGATAACCAACCTCTAGAACTGTGAGAAAAGAAATTTTTGTTGGTTAGCAATCTGGTCTATGATATTTTGTTATGGCAGCCCTGGCTTAAAATAGAGATGCCAAAGGGATTCCCGCAGAGAAAAAATTGTCATAAAATAGGCTTTGTCACCAAATAGACTTTGGCCCACTCATAATTTTATTGAACATGTATTCTGCCCTATACATTCTCTAGAAAATATTCCCTTGAATGAGAGTAAGGATATATATAATTTTGAGTAGGCAAAGGAAGCTTTAAGCTATATTTTCACATAGTGTCTATCAAAATAGTGATGGGCAGAGTGATAAGGCGGGGGGAGGTGCTGCCCTTGCAAACTAAAAAAAAAAAATGGAAAGAGGAAGAGCTTACTATTTTTTAATTAAAATTCAATTTAATTAAAATATAGTGTATTATTAGTTTCAGAGGTAGAATTTAGTGATTCATCAGTTGCATGTAACACCCAGTGCTCATTCCATCAAGTGCCCTCTGTAATGCCCATCACCCAGTTACCCCATCCCTCCACCCACCACCCCTCCAACAACCCTCTGTTTGTTTCCCCAAGCAGGAAGAAAGAGTCTTATGAGAAAGAAAAACTATTAGCAATGACTTATTTCAGAATACATAGTCATTGCCTTAGGCAACCCGGAAAGAAGTCACAGGCAAGTCATCCACCCCATAAACAAGTACATAGTAAGGAACTGCCCCAAGCCTCTGCCTGAGGGGCTGTGCCAGAGAATAGAGAAAAGACTGCATCTAAATAAAATGCTAATCACAGGGAGAAATGAACAGTACATTGTATAAACACACAAAATGTAGTAATGAGTTATGCAAATATTAGCAAGCAAACATTCAGCTACAGGGTATGAAGCTATTGGCCAAGTTAATTTAGGTTATGTTTTATGGTGCCATATACCTGGAAATGGTTCTTAGGGGTTATGCTCTGATGCAAATCATTTAGAAGTTTGTAAGACTGGAATGGATCCAATTGTCAGTGTGTAATTAGAGTCTTCCAATTACAAGTAGATAATATTTGTGGCATCTGTGAACTGAGTCAGGAGACCAGACACTCCTGGCTGGCTGCCTACATTACATGCAAGGTAATGAGGACTTGATAGCAAGGGAAAACCTGGTCAGGAAAGACAGTATTCCTTAGAGAGTGAAATGCAGAAGCTACTGAAACAATGGCCAATCCATTTTTGTATAATAAGACTACCCTATTAAATACCTTAAGTACACCAAATACACTAACTGCTTTTATTCTTATATTCTTAAGGCAATTTGAGATATCGTTTCCATTCTTTACCTTGAGAGAATAAACTATTACTTTAACACGTTTGCATCAGTTCTTTATTACTGCATAACAAATGGCCACAAACTTCATGGCTTTAAACAACACACATTTATTATCTCACTGTTTCAGTGGATCAGGATTTTGCGCATAGCTTAGTTGGGTCCTCCGCTCACAGTCTCACCAGGCTGAAGTCAAGATGTTGGCTGGGTTGCATTCTCATCTGGAGGCTTGACTGAGAAGAATTCACTCCCAAGTTCACACAAGCTGTTGGAAAAATGTATCTCCTGGCAGTTGTATGACTGAGTTCCCCAATTCCTTGCTGAATGTCAGCCAGAGGCCAATCTCAGCTCCTACAGGCCTCCAACAGCTCCCCGCCACATGGCCTTCTCCAATGGACTCTCACAAATGGCACCTCACCTCTTCAAAGCCAACAAGGGGAGTCTCCTTTTCCCTCAGGAAAGGTCTTGTCCCTCTTTCTGAGGTTTTCACTAACTATCAGATCCACCAAAGATAATCTCCCCTTTGATTAACTGATAATCAACTACTTTGGGATCCTGATTGCATCTGAAAAATACTTTGATCTTTGCCGTATTCTAAAAGTTGTAGGATCTGCTTCCACTCAAGGGAAGAGGATTATATAAAGGGTATGAATAGCAGAAGGCAGGTCAATGGGGTTCACCTTAGGGTCTGTCTACCACAGCATAGTTTAGTGTTTTGTTTCTAAAGTTAGTACTACATACTAGAATTTTGATTGAATTCTTATAAACATTGAGTATAACAACTTTCAATGTACTGTATTCCCTCAATCCCCTTTCACATTTGTGGGTAGACTATTCATGGGATTCTTTAGATGCTGAAGGGGATAGAGAGGGGGAAATGGGAGGGTTGAGTAGAGGTATAATGCAGAGTCTGACTCCATGTTTTAGTGTCTGACTGCTGACAGCTTTCAGGCCCCCCCATACCTGCTTCTTCTTCTGCCCCACATCTGGGCAGCTAAAGAAATCTAAGTGCTCCCATGATTAGCACCAATGGGAAGTTCAAATCATGCAAGTTCTAGCCCATATACAGGAACCTGCACCCCAACCCCTCTCCCCTAACCACCATAAATGCCCTAAAAATTCTTTCTGCTCTCTCAAGACATTATCAGACCTGTGTAGGAACCTGTTCCATGCTCTCATAAAGCCTCATTATGTGAGTAATAAACTCTTCATATCCTCTTGGTGTGTGGCCTCATCAGTCTCAACATCCAAACCACATTTTGGATGCAAGGTCCAACCTGTTTATGCACACAAAGGGAATTTACATTGTATCTATTTAATCCTGGCTTCCCCCAAATACCACTACAACAACCTGCTAACAAGGCAAAGCTGAGTTTATTGCTCCAATTTTTTTCAGTGCACATCAATGTGAAGCTAATATTGTGGTAAATCCAAGCTCTGTGGAGGCAAAACTCACCATAGGCCACAGAGGACTCGAAGGGACACATTGCAGGATTAATCATGGGAAGAACACCACTCAATGAGGACAGAAGGACCTCTTACTGTAAGAAAGTACTTGTTAAGAATATTACTGCATAAGTTTGACAACTATCACTGTGAGATATCTAGTTCTTTCTAAAAACCCTCACCCTTCTTTAATAAACTAATTATACATCCTGATTGTTCTATTAATTCTCTCTCATACATTGTTACAGCTCAAATATTTTGGAGAAAGGAGAAGGGATGGAGTGAACAAAGCTGGTGGCTACCACAATCATACCCTCACAAACCAGGCTTCAGGGTTCCTTGGGACTCTGTCTGCTCCCTGCTTCCTCCAATCCACATTAGAAAAGGCCTGGATGTTGCTCTCAACTTCTACAGGAGCATATGTGTGATCCTATCTTGGCTTGTGGCATCCCTATTCAGTCTTAACTTATCTGCTGTCAGTATTTTAGGGGTTGTGGAGTGTAGGTAGGAAAGTGTAGCATGCTTCTAGTCCATCATTATGAAAGCCAATCCAATAAAACCTGAGATTGATTTCAAGAGTTTGATAAAGTTTAATAAGATAAGTAAAGATTTTAGTCTGGAGAAACTTACCATGTCCCTGAAATGAAGTCAGTCACAAACATTGCTGCCTACTCTACATATAAACAATGTTACCCAGAGAAACTGCTCCAGAAAACTGAAGGAGAGCCTGTTTTGAGATGTTCATACTGTGCTTGTTTATTGGATGTTGGTTTTGGCATCAAAATAGAAAAACAAATTAGCTGGGAGTTCAGCTATCTGCAAGGTAGAAGCCCACGAGAGCTGGTGTTATAGTTCTAGTCCAAGCCCAAAGGTCTGAGAACCAGGGGAACTGATGGTCTAAGTTCCTGTCTGAGTCCTAAGGTCCAAGAACCAGTGGGGCTGATAATGTAAGTCCAGGTCCAAGTTCAAGGGGTCAGGGGAAGATGATGCTCCAGCTCAAGAGTCAGGCAGAGAGAGAGAATTCCTCCCTCTCTGCCTTTTTTTCGATTTGGGCCCATGGTGTATTAGACAAGGCCCGCTCACACTGGGGTGGGCAATCTGCTTTACTCCATCTGCCCATTTAATGCTCCTCTCTTCCAGACACACCCAGAAGTAATATCTAACCAGCTGTCTGGCCACTCCTTGGCCCAGTCAAGTTGACGACATAAAATTAACCAACACTGTCCAAGCAGATTTTCCTATGGTGATCTTGATTCTGAGAAGAACTTTTCCTTGCAGAAAATGGCCTACCATTCCACAGGGCCATGGGAATCCTTCCATGCTAGCCATAGAATGAAAGGTGTTCCTTCTGAGAAGGTGTGTGGGCAGACCCTGATGGCGAAGGACAGGGGCTTCCATTGGCAGACTGAGATCCCTGTCCTCACCTCTGCTTGGATGCCTAAAATCACAGGTTCTCCTTAAGGTCAATCCATATACTTCCCAGAGTCACTGTTAAAATACCAATACATTTTTATATGAGCAGCAATTTAACATTATGGAGGAAAGCAGTGGATATAAACAGCAGAATTAAGTTCTTCCTGGCCCAGCTATGTGGCTGTGTGCAAGCATCTCACCTCCCTGGAACCTCATCCATGGCCCACGTGTTCTGTACCAAAGTCAGGATGCCAATGTACCTTATCCCCAAAACCATCTCTGACTGATAACTTCAAACTCCTTCAAGCACTGTGTTGGGAGGAATTAATTCTAAGGCCATGTCCAGAGCACAGTTGGAAGTGGGCCCTGGTCTTCCTTTTGTCCTATTCAGGCCAGTGATGGAGAGAGAAATGGAGAGAGCAGTTGAGTGACCCTGCCTGGAAATGGAGAAAATGCAGGCAGTGAAGAAAGCTCAGCCAAAGTGGTCATCCATGGATCTTGTTCAGGATGACTCCCAACTATTCCTTGTGCTCTACTGTCTCTTGGTTGCTCTATTCATTCCTTGGAAAGACTCAGGCTCTGAGAAAATGAGAAATAGGGTAGAGCCATGGAAAAGCCTGGAAAGGATACAAGAAGTTCTGGAGAACCAGCTCCTTCACCTGGATGGCTTTCTAGACTGGAAGGAGCCAGGACAGCAATGTCCTGGTGCACAGGTTCTGCTGTCCCTATTTATAAGTAAAGACTCGGACAACATACCATAAGTCACGCAGCCAGCAGGTGCAAAATGGACTCAGAGGCAGGTAGGCAGGCTGGTCTGGCCCCACACATGTGGCATTGTCTCTCAAGAAACATGAGACCCTCACTCAGCAGAAGACAGAGGGACACTGGAAAAATTTTTTGCACAAATTCAAAAGGGCAGCTGGGAACCTCACTTCCGATTAAGCAAGGGTGTGAGTGGCTGCTCCCTCCTATTACAAACTTGGCAGAGGAATGTGAGACAAAATTCCTGAATTGTGCCTCATCAAGGGAGGGTGAGAACAACACTCGGAAATGGAGGCAGCAAGGACATAAGCCACCCCCGAGTGATGGGAGCTGGTGTCCAGCCATAATCGGTGATGATGATCAATAGCAGTGGGACAGGGGACATTACCAGACTAGGAGGCTTTGTTCTTTGTGAACCTAACTCTGCCTCCACTGCTCACATGCTAGCAAGCCTATAAAATTCTGGTCTGCAGAGGGAGGCTGGTGGGGAAAGTACCTCTGCTGCAGGGCACGTGGCCCCCGCCTGTTTCCCTCTGGCAGCCCTTTATGACTCCAGGATGTGTCCAGCATCTGGAACAAAATGGGCATTTAATGAAAGAAAGTTCTCTATTTTAGTAAAGGACACAGAAGCTCAAAGAAGTGGATGGTGGCAACCCTTGGAGGTGCCCCACAGACCTCCAACTGCAGAGACTGTAACTGACCAAGGCCTCGGCATTGAGCTGAAATCCATCATCCCTGTGTTTGCACAGTTTCCCCAGGCTGCTCCCAGCCAATGACCCACACAGGCTTGCTCCTGAAGACATAGTGTTCCCCAACAGCTCCCAGAACCTTGCAGAGACTAGCAGCATGGGAGTCCAGGATGCATCCTCCAGCCTGCCCTGATTTTCTCCCCATTTTCTCTCAACAGTAGCTTCCCCTAATAAAGCCCACACCTGCTTAATCCCATCCTGATACATGCTTCTCAGAGGACCCAGACAATATATGACTTGGTTCAATGTGCCAGGAGATCCTTGTTCAAATTCCTTTTATAGTCCAAAGTTCCCTAGTCTTTGCTGCACAATTAGAGATTGTTCTCCTCTCCCTTTTGGGGAACTGCTGTAACCAGCAAACTGTCAGAGTTGTACTTAAATGAACCTGAGATATGTGAGTCCTTTCTTCAGAAGAGAGTTTACACACTCTGCTACACAAAAAGCACATAATCCTTCAATTATGCTTAACAAAGATGGTGCTGAATCTTCTTATTACTACAGTGCATCCCCTGGAAGACAAAAGGCTCTGCAGTGGAACCAGCTCAAGGGAGGAAATGGACTTATAAAGTCAGGTTCAGTGCTGTAGCCCAAAGGTAGGTCCAAAACAGAATCAGGGCATCTCCATCGATGGGCAAAACCATCTACACCTACCCCCGCAAAATTGTAGGAGGGCTATCCATATCCACTCATAGGCTTGGAAAAAACTCTCTCTCAAGCAGAGATATAGCCCTCTGAATGTCAAGTAGTATCATTTGGAGTAGAGAACATTCTCAGGACTGCTAGGACTCCTGGTGTCCTGGAAATTCCACCAAAGTGTTTTTAAAATCTTAGAATTAAAAATAAGCAGGTATAGCCTAGAAGAAGGGTGTCACCCCAATCTTTGTCCAGCACTAAAGCGCTAGTCTAAGGTCACTAAGCTGCACCTTAGCAGACATTTTGGGAACAAAAGCCTGATTGTGGCAGATGGCACGGGTTCCCAGGCCAACTCACACTGAAGGGTTTTTCCAAATTCAGGGAGCACAGCAGAATTAATAGGGTTTAAAATTGCTTCTCCTTGCCTGGCTAGCTCAGACGGTAGAGCATGAGGCTCTTATAATTGTTTCTCCCCCAACATTTCTACCAGTCCTGTACTCACACCGGCTCCTCTGCCCTGCAACCAAGTGAATGCCCACAGGTCAGGTGCTGGTCACTCCCAAATGGGGAAATATGGCAGGTGCCCTGAGTCCCTAATCAAGCTGTCTACATGCCGGAAGTAAAACGAAGAATGCTCCTCATAATCTCTGCAATGAGTTTTTGAGTAAAGTTATTGTTTCTAACCCAAGCTTATGATTCAATCATTAATAGTAATTCTGCCCAAAGCCTACAGCATTTGTACCAATGGCCAGGACACAATCTCATTAATATTCTTTTTGTTGACTGAGGTGGTGATCACATAGTATTTGGGATTGTTTATGGGCAGAGTGTTGTTTTTAAAAGCTGGATTTACAACCAAAGGAGAATGGCATTAATTCCTATTCCCATAGCAATGGCACAGGACGTCTGAGTCTAATAATTTCTCTGAGGGTGCTAAACTGATGTTAATAATTAAAAAAGAAAAACAGAGAGCCCAGCCCATTAGAGTCTCACAGACACTAACTTTTACTATGAATATTAATACTGGTGCCTTCACACTGTTTTTTTTTAACACACACACAACAACAACAACAACAACAACAACACAATAGTTTGAGCCAGGAGAAGACAATCTTTCCTAAATTCAGATTGTGTTAACCTCCTGAATTCCAAAATCCAGCCCAAAATGAATCTAGCCTTAAATTTCTTAATCCCCTTCACAGCCAGCCTTGGTTCCTTCAATCCCTCCCCACCTAAAATCAACCAAAACAGTGTTCTTTTGCCATGAAATACAACAAAGTAAGTGTGCCTCAGAAAACAACAGCCAGGAGTTTCCAAAATTGCTTCTGCTGCCCCCCCCACCCACTTCTGTCAACCACCTGTTAGACCGGCCTCCTATTCCAGTCAACTCTATTCGTCCTGGTTCTAGCCCAGCCCTTAGGTGAGTTCTGGACCATCCTCAGGACACCTTGCTTGCAGGAAGACTTGTGGAAAACAGACCACCTTAGCAGACTGGTCACATGGATGATGGCATTATCCAGTCTCTTCCCATAGCATAAGGGATGAATGAGCCTTTCGAACAAGCTGGGGGTAAGATCATAGAACAAATCATGGACACTGGAGTCAGGTGGACCAGGGTTCCAATCCTCCTTTTGCCATCTATTGTGTGATTCTGGGAGAGTTGTTTGACCTCTCTGAGTCTCAGTGTCCCCATCTCTTCAGTGAAGGTAATACTCATGCCGACCTTGCAAGGTTGCTGTGAAGAATCAATGGGAACATGACTTGGAAGCATTGAGCAGAATTACTGACATGGAGTGCGTAATAATAGTATTGTAGTTGATTTTGAATCTTCTCTGCTTGTGATGAGGACAAAGGCATGGAGGCAAAGGATGTCCTAAGTAAAATTACAATCAGCAGGAGTAGCATGTCCAACAAACTAAGCCCACATCAATGATAAAACATCTGCTGACAACTGATTGTTGGAATGCTATAGTCCAAGAAGCCATTGGAAGTCAACATTCTTAAAAGCTTGATTTCTGGCTCCTCAGATATCATCACATTCTCCAGGAGAATGGCAGGTGGTTATAACCAATAAAAAGTGGCTGCCCAGAATTTCCAATGAGAAAGATTTTGAGGCTGAGTTTGGGTAACATCACCATTTAGCAATGTCATCCAGCTGAACAGGGGTTGTCATGCTACCAACTTGCCATCCCCTCCTGAGACAACTCAGAAGTTAAAACAAGCTACACAAACACATGATATTTAGAAATGTAATGGCTTGATCAGCAAGAAGCTAGCTCAGCGTCGTCAAACACTACTGACAGCATAATTGTTCCTGCAAAGCTTGGGCTATCTCTTAACACCAAAACAAAAGACCAAAAAAAAAAAAAAAAAAAAAAAAAAACCCAAAACCACAACAAATGCTGAGGATATTAGCTCATGGCTTTGCACACCAACCCCCTGAGTGGAGCCCAGTGGCTGAGCAGATGAGTCAGCTGGAGTCCCAGATGGCTCCTGTCAGAATTGTGGAGCGGGCCTGGGAAGTTCTATTGTTTCTAGAGCCTAAGGGAGTGTGCATAACCCTGTGAATCCTGGCCACCCCTCAGGTGAGCTAATGGCCTGCTGATTTTACCATGACCCCTTGCATTGGTCAAGTACACCACTGGAAGCAGCCCCCTCCTCCATCCTTAGAAGCCAGCTATAGTGGGCCAGCCAGCCCTGGACTCAGAACTGGCCGCTAGGGTTCACTCATACTGCTTCCTGACGGCTCTCTGATCCTTTGGTTCATGAACACGAATACTCTACATCTGAGGTAATTCAGCATTCCCTTCTGCCTAGTTTCCCCAAATTCTCGCCTGATCCTTCTAGCCCTGTACATTATCTGGGTCCAATCTCTGGCTTAGCTGAGGTCTTCTTATTATAATAATAGAATCTACCTCATAGGATTTTTGGGAATATCAAATAAGATTAAAATGTAAAGAGCTTAACACAGAGTTGTTATAATTGTTTCCAGCCCAGCTATTCAGACTTGACCCTCTTGTCCAATCCAGCCCCTGAGGTTCTCCAATACACTCAGGTGCCATCCACATTAAGGACAATGGTGTGAAGAGCCACGAAATGTAGAAGTCCTCCCAACTTCTGGCTATGGATGACTTGTCTCCTGATCAAATGTTTAGTGTCTGAGAAGTCACCAGCACATGAGGTCTGGATATTCCTGTCCCTGCCATTCAATAAAGTACTAATTGATCAGCTACTTTGCACTCAGGAAATGTGAGAGGAAGAGAAAAGTCCATTTCGGGGTGGACACTCAGGAAACCAAACATTTCGAGCATGACTCCGGAACACACTAAGCAAAGATAATGGGAGAAAACGAGAACTTTCAAGAAAAAGATGGCTGTTGTGCTTCAAACATATTATTTTCAAACATCAATATTTGATGTGAGTACAACTGCTTTTGAAAATTGCCAGACATAGAATGGCATTCAGATGAAGATGTTTAACACAGACCCATGTTCTGCAGAATGACTGGCTTCCTTGCACCGTGTTTTGAATAATAGGTATCACACGGTTTTATGCTGCAGTGATGAGAATTCTGGACACTAAAGGAATCATTTTGAACTACGTGTCATATTCAGTCAACTCCAAAATGAGTTCTTTAGCTGTGAAGATAAACAAGTGGCAACTAAGTAAATTGGAAGAGTAAGGTATTTAGATTTTCATTGCCTATCCTAGAGTAAAATACATCAAACTTACCTCCATCACCAGTATTTAAGAATAATGAAAGAGTAATAATAATAGAAGGAAATAATAAAAATCAATTTTCTTTTATGTGCAAAATAGAAGTTACTGGAATTCAAAGTATCATGCGTGCCTCTCTCACTTTTCTTCCTACATTCCATCTTTGTATACGTGGGGGGTTTTTTTAAGATTTATTTATTTATTTATTTTAGAGAGAGAGAGAGACCCGAGGGGAGGGGCAGAGGTGGAGAGAGAATCTCAAACAGACTCCCCACTGAGTGTGGAGCAAGACTCGGGGCTTAATTGCAGGACCCTGAGATCATGACCTGAGCCGAAATCAAGAGTCAACCACTCAACCAACTGAGTCACCCACCTCTACATGGGTTTTTTAATTAGCATGTGGAATCATTTCTCCAAATCAATCCACTGATTTATTTAAGTACATCTTAAGTCAAACTTGTCCTGGAAAACAAAATGCATGTGGGTTCACCATTTCACTGCATTTACAGCACTCGTGAAACTGTCTGATGGGAGATTTGCAAACATTTTCCACAAAACAACAAAATCTCCAGTTTCATTAGTATACACTTGCAATAGGCTCCATCTGTTATCCTGAATGCCCAGATTCTCCATAAATTCACCGTGAGTGGAACTCTCAGTGCTCTGAAGTCTCAGGCACACCCAGGCAGGCTGGAGTAAACTCCTGGGAGCCTACTGCTGGGATCCGAGTGGGAAGAAGACATTCCAGCCTGCCACGGCAGGGTTGGGGGCAGAGAGTGGAGTCATAGTGCCCTGATAGAGGCTGTGGCTGAGGAACATGCCAGAAATGCTCTCTGATGGAGAACAGCCCCTGTGCCTCCCTTCTGCTGCTTCCTTCCTCCTTTAGCACTTCACTGCTGTTGGTGACCCCAGACTCACCAGCAATGGGTCAAGAAAAAATACACTTTTCCAAGTCCTTCTGTGTTTCCCATGAACCAAGTTTCACGGCCATTTTTGAACAGGGGGAGGTGTTCCTAGCAGTAAAGAAGAACTTTGAAATTACATACCAGCTTTCTTCTTACCTTTTTTAGACTCTCAAATGAGTAAGTATAGATGCCAGGCAGCCAGGAGGCAAACCCCAGAGGACAAAGCAGAGAGAGGAAAATATGAGAAGAACAGAAAAGGGAGAAAGAGAAAAGAATGGAGGGAAGAAGAGAAGACTGGAAGAGGGGAGACCTGAAGAGTCACGGCTCAGGTCCCACGTAACCTGGTGCACGATCCCTGTGTGTGTGCGCGCATGTGCACAATGGCAGCAATTTAAATTATGTCCACCTTCCACTTCTCACTTCCTGACCTCAGGGAAGTGCCCGCTTCTAACCCCACAGTGAGTAAGGCTAACAGAGGCTTCTATCCTTCTGTCCTCGATGAGTATGTCTTTTGGGAAGGAAAACCAGTCCATCTCCATAGTTAAACAAAAGTCACTTTTCAATATATCATTGCTCTGAAAGCTTGGCCAAATGATCACTGCTGTCTAGCATGCAAATAGATTCATTCTACTCTGACCACAAATATGCTTTGCCATTGTATATATATGTCTCTATACATATATTCACTATATAATACACTGCATACTTACACGCAGGTGTGATATACAATATATGTGTGTATGTGAATATACCTATATTTACAGCCAGCGCTCACTGAGCACTCAGAGTGGGTCCAACTAGTCTCGTGCTTTTACAAGCATCATCTTACTCAATTCTCACAACAACCTTGTGAAAGAGGTACTCTGAAAATCAGCAAATCATAGGACAGGAAACTGAGGTATAGTTCCAATTCCTTGTCTGAGGCAAAGCAGCCGAATGGTGGATGGCCCCATGTAGACGCAGGCTATGTGTGTCTCCCTACTCTGTGCACTATCTTTTCATCGTCAACCGAGGATATCCTTCCTGCTCTTGAAAGCAATGAATGGGCCACAGTCTGCTGAGGATCATGCCCACCACCCTTATGATTTCACAAATGAATGAATTTAAATTATGCCCTGAGAATGCACAGGAGTCCATCTCTGTGTCACCAACTGTGATTTTTCCTATCCACTTGCACTGGCCCAGAGCTTCAGAACTGTCACCGAGGGTTCCAACTCACAGCCACAGATGGCAGTCGCCTCCCCACAGGCTATAAATGGTGACACGGGGCAGTCTCAAGAAGCGCACTCTCAACTCTGAGTTTCCTGTAGTGTCACAACAAGCTTTGTCCTGCAGAAGCCAGGAGACGAAAGGAATGAAGCTAGGAGAAGAACACATAGCTACCAGCCCACAGAACACCAACAAGACACTGAAGCCCCTCTGCCGCCCTGCACAGCCTGCTCCCAGGAGCTGAGAACGCCTGGCTGGGCATTCCAACTTCGGTCCCCAAGATCCTACTGGGCTCCTACATGGAGAAAGTGCAACCCAGCACCACCCAACAGAGAGCAGTCTCCAACTCACTCAGGTTTTCTTCCTCAAAGAATGCAGGGAATCCATTTTTAATTTTTTGAGGAACATTCATCCTGTCTTCCACCGTGACTGCACCAAGTTACATTCCTACCAACAGTGCACCAGAGTTCCTTTTTCTCCACATCCTTGCCAACACTTGTTATTTCTAGTCTTCTTGATTTCAGCCATTCTGACAGGTGTGAGGTGACATCTCATTGTGGTTTTGATTTGCATTTCCCTGGTGACGAGTGATGTTGAGCATCTCTTCATGTGTCTGTTGGCCATCTGGTGATATTGTAGCAGCGTTATATGGTGACAGAGGGTGGTGAGCATAGCATAAGAGTTGTTGAATCACTATGTTGTATATCTGAAACTAATAACATTGTGTGTCAACTGTACTCACATTTTTAAAAAATCCTATGTGTGATATTTCAAGCCCAATCCTAGCTCTCTGCCTATCTTCCAGCTGGGACATTGGTCTTCTCCTGCCTTTAAACTCCAACTTGGTCTGGAATGATGCCATGGGTCTCCTGGGTCTCTAGCCTGCCAATCAGAATCTTGGACTTCTCAGACTCCTTGGTTCTGTGTCTCTGGAGAATCTGACTCACACAAGGCATTCACTGGCAGGCCTCAGCAGGGAAGCTGCCACCCTCACACCACCCTTGGTACACAGCCATGCATTGTGGTTTCCTGGAGGGTGCTGCAGTCAAGGCCTGAGCCCCACTAGGCCAGCCATGCTCATACACACATCTTCATTCGTAGCCCAGAGCATCCACCAAGACCTGCCTATCAGGGGTCCTTGGCTAAGGAATTTTCTCCATCCCAACTGCCTTTCCAATCCTAGCCTTACCCCATTCCTGCCCTCTGGCCCCTGCGTCCATAAAGAGGCGGCAGCCCTTAGTTCAGAGCCCCTCAGCAGTGAGACTATTGTCTCCCTACACCTGACCCTCACCTGGTACCATCCCATGGGGTAAATGGAATGCCGGGGAGTCAGTACCTCTGTTTTGCCTCTTGCTTGTACTGTTGCCATGAAAGAACCATGACTGGATTGGCACCTTTAGTCTAGCTCGTTATTCTAATTGCCCACCTCAATGCCTGGCTCCTCATCAGATGCTTCAGAAATGACGTTATCCAGTGTTTATGTGCTCGGCCTGATGCTCTCTGACTTGCATTTGACTCTGTAAAGGGTGTAACCGCAGCCTGTTCTAGGACGCCTTCCTCTGTAGGAATGACTTGGCATCTTCATTTGGTATTATAATGCATAAAGCACTTACTTTTGGGGAGGCAATGACCCCTTACTGGACAATCTCGATCTTCCTGCGAGTTTAGTTACAAGAAGAGCCAGGTTGATCGGCACTAACTCTCCCTATACTTCTTGTCCCCCATGCTGTCAGCCCCAGCAAAGCCTACAAATCCAAATCACAGCAGCAAAAGAGAACTGCCTGCCCTCATTCTCCCTTTGTGTCTCCAAACCAGGGTCAGCTTCTCCGTCGCCAGCTTATCCCTGCAGCAGCCCCTTCTCCATCTGGGCTTTATGAAAGCCTGACAGCCAATTTCTCATCACCACTTAGCACCTTCCTGAATTTTTTAAAACCTTTATTTCACACTAATTTTAAATTTATAGAACTACTTGCAAGAATAATACAGAGTGTTCCCCTGGGTCCTTTACTCAGATTCATCCATTTTTAATATTTTGCTGTTTTGGCTTTATCATGTTCTCTCAAAGTCTCAGTAAATGACTTCCATGCGCACACACACAATTTATTTTCTCTGGACCTTTGGAGAGTAGATTTCATACATCATGCTTCCTTGCCTAGTAATATTTCAGTGTGATTTCCTATGAACAAGAATGTTCTCTTTAAAAAAAAAAAAACAACAACACAGTTCAGTTACCAATTCGGGAAAAACAACATTAGTAAAATACGTTTATCTAAATTTAGACCTTATTTCAATGTTGTCCGTTGCCTAAAGATGCCTTTTGTGCAATTTTCCCTCAGGCACAGGACTCAGTTTGGGATCATGCACTCATTGGTCATGTCTCTAGACTTTTTCACTTGACCTCTCTCTCCATCATCACGTTCCCATCTGGGGAGAACAGAGGTCATTTGTTTTTGTCGTTGTCGTTGTTGTTGTTGTTGTTTTGTTTTGTTTTGTTTTTATAGTAAGTAAAGCTGTCCTGAGTTATCAGGAAATTCTATTTTAATTCAGAACAGTTATGTTTGTTTCATTTTTTTTAATTTTTTATTTAAATGAATTGCTCAAAGTGGGTCTCTTTCATGTTTCGTCATGATCAGGTAGTTCTGCCCAATGGCAGTTTGTCCTTCTCAGGGGCTCACAGCCAGAGGCACGGAATGCCCACTGCTACTCATCGGGGGCATTTGTTTTGATCTCCCAGACAAGGAGCTGTCCCGTGTCTGCTCTGTGTGGCATCATTAGTGACAGCACCTTCTTTCAACTTTCAAAAGTGACCTTAGAAGATAAACTACAGAATCACTTCTTCTTATATACCTATTTTTCAAATTAACATCTCAGTACTTATTCCAGGCCTACAGCATCTTTTTCTGGATAGAAATTATAATTTTTTCCTGATTATAAGGATAATCCATCTTCTTTGTGAAAAGGAAATTGGAAAATACAGAGGCATAATTAAGAAAAAGAAAACTCATGATCGATCCCATTTATTCGCTTGTTTGCACTTGTGATACTGTGTTAGCTTATGAACACTTTCCCAACCATGTTCACATTTAATTTTCATAACCACACTGTAATGAAGTTAAGCAGAGCTTTAACATCTGAAGACACTGAAGCTAAAGAACATGCAGCCTAGGTGCGCCTGGGTGGCTCAGTCTGTTAAGGGTCTGCCTTCTGCTCAGGTCATGATCCCGGGGTCCTGGGATCGAGTCCCGCATCAGGCTCCCTGCTCAGTAGGGAGTCTGCTTCTCTCTCTCCCTCTGCCCTTTCCCCCTGCTTGTGCTCTCTCACCCTCTCTCTCACTCTTTCCCTCAAACAAATAAATCAAACAAACAAACAAACAAACAAAAACATGCAGCATGGATATCCTGCCTTGAAATTCCATTTTCTTTCCAAGAAATCACACTGTCCGGGAGACACACAAGAAGGGAAATGGAGTCACAATTGTTGCAGAATAATGGCTCACATGATAGAGTTCCCACTAGGTTCGTGGTTTTAAAGCTCTGATCAATCAGGCAGTGGGCACTAGTGGAGAAAATGGTGCTTAAGGAGGATAAGCAATTGTCCGATATCCACCTGGCAGCTCACAAGGGATGGATTTGGTGTTCAAACCCAAGCCTGTCTGGCTCCATGAATTTTGGGAAATATACACTCAATGCAACCATCACTGCAGCCAAGATCCTGAACATTTCTGTCACCTCCAGAAGTTTCCTGGTGTTCTTTTGCAGCCAGTCTTCACCCCACCACTGCCCATCGGCTTTCTACCCCATAGCTTAGAATGTCATGGAAATGGAATGATACTCTTTAATATAACAAGGTGGAATTTTACCCAAGCCCTGGGCTCCTGAAAAACAGCACGGGTTCAAGGAACTCCCCACTCTTTTGTGTTCTGGAAAACAGCTTACTGCAAAGAACACCCCTCCTCACAAGACTTAGATGGCCCCCCTTGTTTACATAAGAAGGGGCCAGACACAGACCCTGCAAATTCCCTTTCTTCTATAAATGATTAGCTGAACGGCTTAGTCCCATTAATCAATCAGAACAAAATGCTTGTTCACCAAACTTGGGTTAAGAGTCTCTCCTTCCCCAGACTATGACCTTTGCCCCACCTTCCCCCAACCTCAGCCTGAGCCAGCAGACAGCCCCTCCTAAACAAACAGCCTGGACTCCATCGCCCTTCCTAAACACAGGCTGGCTTCAGGATAGAACATTCTCACTCTGTTATCCAACCACTCCCCTTTACCCCACTTCCCCACATGGCATCTTTCTGGCCGTGCCTAACCTTCGAGACACTCACTGATCTTAAGATCGGAATGGTCTCCTTGAGGAGCTAGCCCCTACCCCTCGCAATATCCTCTGGAATATCCTTTTTCCATACAAAGTCCAGATTTGACATACGTCTGGCTTCCCTTGTTCAGCATAATGTTTTTAAGATTCAACCACACTTTTCTATGTGCCAACAGTCTGTTTCTTTTCACTGCTGGGTACTATTCCACTGTATGAATATACAAGTTATCTATCCATTCTCCATTTGATGACTCAAAGTCCTTTCTTGGGTTTGGGCTGCTATGAACGTTCTCAAGCAAGTCCTTGTGCGGACGTGTGCTTCCCCTGCTCTGTACCTTGGGGTGGAACTGCTCATTACATTTTAAAGTCAAAACGTTCTCTCCTTTGAGATAGTCTCCGCCCTGTGAGACAGGTTGAGAATGGCATTTTTCAGCTTGAAAAGCTTCCAGAAAGAAGTAAGACGCTACATGGTTTCCTCACTTGCATTCTATGTGTATATGAGTACATGTGACAATTCTTTTGAAAACACAAGCTTCATATCAAATTCTCCCAACACTGATTAGCTCGGCATTCAGCACGATGGCAAAGAAGATGCTGGGACGTGTGCATGTGAGTTCCAAGCAATACATATGTCCCTTCTGCGGGAGGATTTCTCCCATTTGTCCGTTTTCAAGGTTTCATTTGCAGAGTTATAAACATCATGTCCTTTTCCCCACATATCTGCTGCTTCCCTGCCACATCTCTTCCCAGCAGAGCCTGGTTTATTGTGTTCATAAATAAGAAATGGCAAACATTTGTTCTTTTTAAGAAAACAAAGGCACATTTCCTTTCATTCCATCAAATTAAGTTCAGCTACGCCACCAGCTAAAATTACATAAGACAATTCCTGCGAGGAAGCAAGAGATCAGCATTAAAAACAAAATCCCCGTCTGAATAAGAAGGGGAAAGAATAAATGAGGAGGAAGTGCAAGATTTCCTTTGTGCATTTTTATTTCTGCGTGTCGTGGCTTCTGCTCAGATGCCCGCTTCCCTCTCCCACCTGGTTTATTGCCTCCCCTCCTGTGACCTGAGCAGAGGCTGAGGACCGGGGCTCGGATGCAGCCTGGGGACATGCAGGGAGGACATGGAGAGAGGACACCACGCTGGCCCCTGGGCTCACCCCATGGTCTGTGGTTCTGGGAAAGAATTTGCCACAGTCTACTGTACTCTGAACATCTCCACCCACAGGGATCCAGCGCTTTCCAACTTCCTGGCTTTCCAACCCAGTCACCCAGTATGCGGCTTGTCAGAGTACTGATGGCGGCCATCAATAATTTACAGCCTTTAAATGTTTAAACTGGGAGCCCCTGGGTGGCTCAGTCGGTGAAGCATCTGCCTTCCGCTCTGGTCATGATCCCAAGGTCCTGGGATCGAGCCCCTTGTCGGGCAGGGAGTCTGCTTCTCCCTCTCCATCTGCCACGCCCTCTGCCACTCCCTCTGTTTGTGCTCTCTCTCTCTCTCTCAAATAAATAAATAAATAAAATCTTTTAATAAAAAATAAAGGTTTAAACTCTGCTGTTCCTGGAACACAGGCTTACCTGGAAGAGGTGGATTTTTAACGGAAGCCCCTATTCTCAGGTTAATTAATACAGCTCAGCTCCACAGTTAATGCCATGGACACCTCCCGTAAATCTCCCGCGATGTTCTCAGCCGAGCCGCGCAAAGTTCCGTGCAATTCAGATTCATAAAACACAACAGCTAGCCTCACATGAAGCTGCTTCAGAAGACTAAATAAATCTACTTCTGGCTAAATGTCCATGTGGGGCTTGTGTGGGGCTTGTTTTGCTGGTGGGGGACTTTTCTCTATCTCCCAGAACAAAGCAGCTGGTGTCTTCACTTGGGTTTTTCAGCTGCAGCCAAATTGTAGCCACTTTTAGCAGGCCCCTTAACCACCCTGTGCTTTTCAACCTGTCTCTGTTGTTTCATACCATGTGGCTGAATATTGTCAAAGAGGGGACGAAACAGGAGCCCTGTTTGTCTCTAGCCATGCTGCCTCTTTCCAGGCAACATGAACACATCCCAAGCCCCACCCAGAAAGCAAACAGACGGGGCTTGGAGTTGGGGCAGGAGACTTCCCCTACTATGCAGAGCTAATCCCTTCTGCTGAAAGAATCACTGTTGTTCAGGTAGTGGAGTTCTCAGATTTGCCAAACAAAATTATAGGATGTCCAGTTAAATTTAATTTTCAGGTAACAACAAGAAAAAAATTTTTTACAGCAAGTATGTCCCAAATATTGCAGGAGATATACTTATGCTGAAAAAAAATTCCTGTTTATCTGCAATTTAAACGTAACTGGGCATCCTGTATTTTATCTGGCAACCCTACCAGGCAGAGACACAAAAGCCTCCCCCAGGAGTTCCATGGAAGGACAGCAGTCTGTGGTCAGTCTTTGAAGTAAGCGTCTAAAGGGACTAAACTAGATCCTATCCTGAGTACTTTCTCTTAGGAGGCAGGTATTCCTGTTCTCACCATGCTACAGAGGAGGAAAAAGAAAGTTGAGAGGTAAAAGCAGGTGCCCTGGGCTCTGACCAATCCCCCCAAGCCTGTGCACTTGACTTGTATGTGATACTTGCCCTCTGCATACATTACTCCTTCCCCTGAAGTCATTGCCATAGAGTATGACCAAGAGAGAGAAGCACGGATACACACACACCCCCAGCCTCTGGGATCTTTTATCTCTCTGAAGATTTAAGCACACAGGAGCTGCCTGCTTGCAGAGCTGAAGGACTAGTCCCTTCAGTAGTTCTGACTTCAGTGGCCGTCAGAATATTGCTGGGACCATAACTTGCATTTCTAACAAACTCCCCTTGTTAGAGGCTAATGCTGCTGGATCAGGGACTTCACTTGGAATGCAGGTTTTGCCATGAGCCATCCTGGATTTGTAGCTCAGCCCAGCCACCTAGCAGTACAGCCTTGCACACATGACTCAACTTCTCTGTGCCTCAGCTTCCCCATGGGCCACAAGCACAGAATAGGACAGCATCACAGACATGCACACAGTTACATGAAATACTACATGTAAAATGCTTAGTGCCATAGCGACTACTCAAAAAAATGGCATATCTAGTTATTACTATCAATATTTGATAATTAGAAGAGAATTTTGCTAAGGTTCTGATAAAGAGAGCTGGATTCTAGATTCTTTTCCATTATGTACTAGCTGGATCCTAGATTCAGGATCCAGGAGAAGGAGAGCTAGATCTTAGATTCTTCTCCATTATGTACCAACACCATGCACCACTCTCCCTACTATGTTAGACTTCTGTTCTCTTAAATGTAAATGGAGTTCAGCCTTCTTTTCCGAAGACCACCAAGTACTAGACCAGTTGATTCTTAGTGCCCGCCCCCCGCCCCCCGCCCCCCACCGGCTCTGAGGGCTTTGATGCCTTGCTTTAGTTGGAGAGCTGATCCTACGATAATCAGGAATTATTATAAACTACAGTAACCAAAACAGGATGGTACTGGTGTACAGCCAGGCATATAAAACAGCACAGCCGGACAGAGTCCAAAATTAGACCCACACATAGACGGGCAACTGACTCTTGACAGAGAAGCAAAGACAATTTGGTGAAGAAAGGGTAACGTTTTAACCAAATGGTGCTGAACAATCAGATCTCCAAATGCAAACATAGAAACTGCAATGTGTACCTTGCACCATACACAAAAGTTAAACCTAAACTAGAGCTCAGACTTACATGCATAATGCAGATCTTTGTGATGTTAAGTAAGGCAAAGATTTCTTAGATAAAACAACATAAAAGAACAAATTCATCATTGTACTTCATTAAAATAAAAACGTCTGGCAACAAACCAGTTTGTCCTTTGGATATCAACAAAAATATTTTTAGTATAGGTATGTCCCAAATATTGCATGAAACATACATATACGAAAAAATTATTTGCTTATCTGGACAAAATTACTTGTTTATTTCACCCCACCTGTCCACTACCTAAGATACATGAGAGACGTAGAATCTCAGAGAGCATTTGCTAATCACAACATGCAGGGATCCCGTAGCCTTCAAATCCTTGATGGAACTGGGTTCAAGGCCAATGAAAGCAGAGCCAGGTGCCCACTGGTCTGTGGTTGCAGTGCCCCGGGCGCTACTCCCAGGTGGGGGTTCTCCCCGAAGGAAAGGCCTTCTCTGGATGACCACAACTGCTGGGAAATCTTCCCTGGGGAGCCAGGCCTCTGCTCAGACCAGGAGGGCAGTGCTGTCTGGAGTTTCTGAAATGGGGGTTCCTGGAGCAAATGCATCCCAGCACCTGTCTCCCCATTCCAGTTTCAGCCCTCTGCTACCACCCACCACCCCCGCATGGGTGCCTCTGTTCACAGTGCAGACCGCGGCCCTGCCAGGGGCCCACCAGCCACCCCTGTGGAAAGCACAGCTCATCTCTGAGTAGCAACACCCCACAGCTGAAGATGTGCTCACAGATGCACAACCCGGGTCTTGCCTTAGTCTGCTGGAGGTAGAGAACCAGACTTTGGTTGTCACCATCCTAAATCCCCATGGCCCAAAGGCCTAGTTCCTGAACTACCCTTTGTGCGTGGAGCACAGTCTAGTGGGACATGGAGCACGGAGACTCAGGCTGTCACTCTGCTGGAAGTGGTGATTTACAGCCCTGGGCCTGCACCTCGCCATCCTGTCTTCTCAGAGAATATGCTCTTGATATCCTGTGCATCAGGGCCCGGCAGGGAGGTGAGGGAGAAAGCACTTTAATGATTTTCAGCAAATTAATTTTCCTGCCAAGGCAGTCCAGATGGGTGGGCTTTCTTTCAACGACAGAAAAGTTCTGCTGAAAAATAAGTATGTACATTCACATGTATTTGCTGAGCTCCCTTTGGGAACTTCTAAACTACCAAATTACCAGGTAGGAAGAAAGAATGTAAAAAACAAGGTCCAAACTCTGGTTCTTAGTGACAAGCTCATATAGCAGCAGATATTAGAAATCACGTCCATTTCACAGATGGAGACACAGAGGCCCAGAGGGGAGTTAACTTTCCTGAGACCTCACAGTTGGTCACTAATGTGATTCTCACACCACTGCTAGCTCTGGACAGTGTCCCACAGGACTCCTGAGAGACAGCGATGACAGATTTAGCTAGTAAAAATACAGGGAAGACAATTAAATTTAAATTTCAGATAAATAATAAATAATTTCTTAATATATCGCAAATATTGAATGCGACATACACTTAACAATTGTTGATTGAAATTTTTAACAGCTTTCTTGAGGTATAATTGATACACACAAAAAAAACTGCACATATTTAATGTATACAGCTGGGTGAGTTTGAACATCTGCACACGCCCATGACATCATCACCACAATTGAGGTAATAATTATCCATCGCCTCCCAAAGTTTCCTTGCATCCCTTTGCTTGTTTGACATTTATTATATCAATGCATATTATCAAAAGCCTTGCCTTGTTTTTGTTGTATACATTCACATCTTTCCAAGAGGCAGTATGGGATGGAATGCCAGCATTACAGATGAGCTCTCCTGGCCACCCTGGATGGTCGCGGTCTGGATAAAGTGAATTATGATCACATCCAAAGGCAAGACAAAGGTCACTGATAGATGAGAAAGGTCCTCAGTGGGCAAGACAGAAACAGGCTTTAATGAATGAAAAATACTGGCAAACAGAGGATCGGGGGAGCAGGGGGTAACGCTATGTAACAGCCGGGGAGCACTCAGGGCAGCACATGGGATGTCTCTCTGATCTGGATGCTTGTGCCAACAGAGAGAAATGAGCAAGAGCCTATGTCAACACAGGCTGGGCGCCTTGACCTTTACAGGCTCTAGGCTGTATTTCTTCTCATGGTCCACAGAGACATGGAGCTGAAATGTTCTCTTCTCTAAACAAAGCCCCACACAATGTTCTAACAACATTCTCAAGTTACCAAAGTTTTCCAGGGCTTTCGAGCCAGAGTTATGCCAAGGATCCTGGACAACCAACACGATACAGCAACCTGAAACAGCACGCCCCTGTCTGGATCCAATGCATGTGCAGTCTAGTCTCATTAGTCACAGATTTCAGTATTTGCAAATTTACCTACTCCATTAAATTTATTTGCAGCCACAAAATCAATACTATGGTGTTTAGTGGCAATTTGTGGGCATGCAGAGAGCAGTGAAAAATTTGACTTGCCTGACACTCATGTTCCCAACTGAGGTTGAACAAGGTAATACTCTGCCTTCTTGTTTCAACTCTCATACTATAGACAAGCGTCCTTTTCTCGGTCTATTTGGCACCAATCTTTTGTTTTGCATGTTTTTGCTTTTTGTTGGTGATTTTGCTGTTTAAAATGGCTCCCGTGTTATGTGTAGTGCTAAAGTGCTGTTCGTATCCCTAAGTGCAAGAAGGCCATCTGTGCCTTATGAAGAAAATATGTGTGTTAAATAAGCTTCCTTCAGGCATGAGCGATAGTGCCATTGGCCATGGGTTCAGTGTTCATGAGTCAACAATATATATTAAATAAAGTGTCTTTAAACAAGACACATACATAAAACAAGGTAATATATTAATCATTTGATGAAAGGATGTGACCAGAGGCTCATGGGGGAACCTAGCCCTCTCTCTGCCCTGGGAGCCAAGATTCGTTATTCGCTAATTCAGTGTTTGCAGCAACTTTAGAGAACATTAATATCATGGACGGGAATTGGTTGTACCAGGAGAGACTTGGGCTGGGTCATCAAGTCCATGAGAGAACATAGAAGGTGGGGAAGAAGCAAATCTCCCAAGGCCTTAAGCCATGGCCAGTCTCACCTTCCTCCACAGCCCACATGCCCGCTGACAGAATGCACTGCATACATTTTTTTAATAGACTTCATATTTTAGAGCAGTTGCATATTTACAGCAAAACTGAGCAGCAGATACAGAGATTTCCCATCTCCCCCCGCCCTTACCCAGGTGTAACCTCCCCCACTATCCACATCCCCAGCAGAGTGGTACTTTTGTTACAACTGATGAACCAACATTGACACATCATCACCCAAAGCCCAGAGTTTACGTTATAGCTCACTCTTGGTGTTGCACATTCTGTGGGTTTGGACAAACATATGATGACATGTACCTACCACTATAGTCTCTTACAGGATGGTCTCACCACCCTAAAAATCCTCTGTGCTCTGATTATTCATCCACTGTTGCTACCCCTTCTGCCCCTGGCAACCACTGATCTCTCTACTGTCTCCATAGTTTTGCCTTTTCCACAATGTCCTATAGCTGGGGGTCATACAGTATGTGCCCTTTTCAGATTGTCTGCTTTCACTTAGTAATATGCATCACTGCATACATTTTAGGAACGTCAGTGTTTAAATTCAACATTTTCTGGACCCTAGCCAAGTGAATCAGCGGTGATTACTCACCAACCACTGGAGGCCTTGGGTATACAACTGAAAATATGCCTGTTTGGCTGAGAGGAGATGGAAAACAACAAATAAGCCCCATCACAGGCTCTCACTCTGATGAGTTAAGTGCAGTATAAGCTATTTTTCTAAAGCAGCCTGAGGAGGATAATTTCTAAAAAAGAACTGAAGATTAAGATAGAGTTTTCAAGATTGTTGTTTTTTTAATAGATTTGGGGAAGAGGTGGGTATTATTTAAAACATATGATTTTTATTGCTGTTTAAAGTTAAGCCTTCCCTGGAAATTTTCAACAGAGCTGCATGGTTCTTTGGAACACATTTCCCTCCCCCACAGCAAGACTGTGGCCACCCTTAGCCATGAATGCCCCATGTTCCACTTAACAAGCAAGCTTTGCTTCTCTAAGTACATAAAGTAGAACATACCCCAGGGATTGAAACTGGAAAATGTTTAAGTTAGGACCATATACACCTGAAAGGCCATGTCATAGTATTTCAATCCCTTTAAATGTTAATTCATCATGCTGCCCCATGATTCTGAGCAATGCTTGAGGTAATAGGCCATCTTCAGTATTCTTGAAGACTGAGTGCTGCTGTCCATCAAAGTCACCTGGGTCAGAGCTGCTACTCATTTAGGTTTTGTCTGCCTTGCAACATGCTTCCAAGGTTTCAAGGCCAACCCACTTCATGATTATTAATTATTAGCCCCATTGCTTTAAAACTTCAAGGCTCAGGAACACATCCTTGGGGATGTTTGCAGTGGGGTATGGTGGTGACAAATATACTGTCCTTGACCCGACATTAGTTAGGCTCCCCTGAGCCCTCTTCTCAACTAGACCCATCCTTCCTGTGCCCAGTTTTAGCAAAGAATCCTGCTGTCCTCTGCCCAGGTCTTAATTTATAAAGGTATTGAACGATGACAGGGAGAGGTCTGTGCCATAGAAAGAAAAGCTGAATGTTATTCACAGTTCCCATAGAAACAAGAGGCATGGCTCACTATGTAGGGTCTCAGGAGAGCCACCAGGTTGGGGTCAGGAAGCAGAAGCAGGAGTGAGGGGAAGACCTTGACCTTAGGCTTTCTCAGGGTCTCTGCAGAGAAAGCAAGGCAGAGTAAACACTTTAGGATTGGTTAGTTTGAATGATTTTGGCAGGATTTGGGAGAGAGGGTTCTTTGGAACACATTTCCAGCTGCCAGATACCTGGCCTGGGGCTGGTTTAGAGCAGGGCAATATTGGCTGGTGTGTGACAGTTGGGTAAGGTGGGGAGGCCATGGCCTCGGACGACCTGTCTGCTCATGAAAGGCATGTTCCATGCAACCTGCCCACCACCCCCAGGAATTAGCTGGGCCTGGGAGGTGGGTCTCTCCCCAGGACTGTAAAATCCCTGAGAGATGTCAAAACATCATGAAATGCATGAAAATTAAAAACATAATTAATACACCTGCTACATCAATTTAGTGAATCCTCTACTCTTGATATCTGATCAAATTCCTCATCCTTCCCCCTTGATATCTAAATTCTAGGCCTGCCTTTAGCAAGAATCTCTCTCTCTGAGCAATTTTTTATCCACTGACCCTGCCACTCTACCCATGGGTCATACATCCCGAGTGTCTTTGCTGTATTTGGAATTGGGTTCGGTCTCTCTCCTCTATTGCTAAAGTCTTGAGTAAAATCTCCCTTACCATTTGAACAAGTGTCAGAATAATTTCTCTTTAACAGCAGCCAAACTTCAGTTTAATGGTTGGCCCTCTCCCCACTATTCTCACCCTCGTGGGTTAGGGACAGGAAAGCCAGCATCAAAGCCCTGTGCCAATATCAGATGGAAGAACCTCTACCAGCATGTTGTTGGCTTCTCAGGTAGAGGTTTTATTAATTCAAACTCATCTTATTCAATTTGAAAGTTTATTAAAGCTTTGATAAAAAGAATGTTTTCTATCTAGAATGTCACAGAAGTGATTTTTTGGATAAAACCAATGGCAAAAATCAGTAATCTTAGAATTTAGAAATCCAATGTAGAGCTAAGAAATATTCTGCAAAAATCAATAATACAGTTATCAAGAGTATTAGTTCCCAGAGAATACTAAAGAAACAAGGTTTTTCAGTTAAAGCAACCACTGTCAAAGTAAAGCAGCCCCCAAATTCTAGAATTGTTCAGAGAATGTATAAACATATCACCGGTAGTAGAAGCTGTTGGTGCCCTGCCCAGATCCCTGCCACACAGTTGGTGCACCTGTCCCTCAGGTGTGGACCAGTAAATGTCTACAGCTCCCCTTCTCTGGAGCATTGGAACTGGCCATTCTCCCCTCCCTAGCCTGCAGCCAATGATTGACTGATACCAGAATCAAGAGCCACATCTTTTCCAGGAGGAGGGGCTGATTCTGTGGTTCCATCTCACCCCACAGAATGAGGCTGAAGCAGGCCTCCAGCTGAGTCCATAGCCTTACTTAACATCTCCCCCTGCCCTGTCCTGCCCCGCCCCCCTCCTGAGAGCACAGCCTCTACAGACCAGGGCTCCTGAATCCCTGCCTCAGGTTCTACCTCTGGAGGACCCAACCTATTCCAAAGGCATAAGAAGCTACCTGTCCTGACCTGTTCCCATTACAGGCCTCATTCCCTGGTTATCATTGAGAGGATCCCTGGAAGGATAACCCAAAGCCAGTCTCCTTGATGTGTTGTTCGAGGCCACTCATGACCTGGTTCCACCTTTATATTCTTACTACTCCTTGCACTTTTCTTTCAGAAATGTGGAATTACTCATATTTTCTACCCCTACCCTTCCTTTGACAACTCCACTGCAGAGCCATGTGTGAGCTTACACGCATACATGCACATTCACATGCATAAACACACACACTTGCACACACTTACATGCAAACACACATGCACACACAAATGCACGCATACACATATACACCTATATGTACGCGTGCATGTACATTCTACCCACATGATTATTTCTTGCCTTTATGGCTTTGTTTATGCTTTTCCCTCTTCCTGGAATGCCTTGTCCCCATTGTGGACTAGCTAATCTTATTTGTATTTGCAGGCTAATCTCAGGGGTCACCTTCTCCAAGAAGCCGTCCTGGTTGGGTTAGATTTTCCTCCATGTTCCCAGAGCACCCTGAACTTACTACTATCATAGTTCCTACCTATTACAGTACCATTTGCTCATGGCCAGTTTTCTGGCTAGATTGTGAGCTACGTGAGCTGCCCAAGATCATGGACCCTTTTTTATTGATTCCCCAACACAGTGTCCAAGTATACTACAGACACTCATTAAGTGCTTTCTGGATGAACTAAGAAAGAATTGAAAAATTTTTAAAACTCCAGGTAATTTGATATAATGGCCCAGGTTGACCTTTGTTGTCAGAATAAAGAGGATTTTGTTAAGTATATGGATTAAGTTCTTCTAGAACAAATATGTCCTTTGAGAGATTTTCAACATCTCCCAGGCAGAAGGGAAATGGGAAATTGGTGGCCAGGTCATAAAAGCAGGAACAGGTGGTATCTGCCCTTTAAAGGAGCCAGCCAAGCACAGCATCATGGCCCAGGCAGAACATTTGGGATTCTGTGCGTGGTCCTGCTCAGTGAAGTCTACCAGCTGTGAAGAGACTGGCTGCTGAGCCAAGAATCTCCCACCTGCCTCCCCACCCAGGCAAGGTGCTCTAAGGGCTCTCTGCCTGCCTATCCTTCCCCCACCCCGGGGGCGGCCTCCATGCTCTCTGTGCCAACAAGCACCAGAGGTAGCAGGCTGTAACAAGGGCTAATGGCTCAAGCCAGTTCTCTGTGTTCCCTGTGCTGGAAGAAGGGGCCCAGCTGACCCCCAGTGCTGGAACTTCCTCCCCTGCACCAGGTCAGAGGAGGCAGTGTGCATGGATGAGCCACTGCATTTATTTACACCAGCCACCAACTGGGCATCAATACAGGAAGCTGCAGTGACAGAGGCACCACGTCACATCTTCAATCCATAGTCTCAAGACACATCCCTGCCTATTCCCCTGACTCTCCCTCCAGTCCCAGCCCAGACCTCCTGCAGGGAGGCCAGAGGAGGCTGCTCTACCCCACTTATGCTCATTCCTCTGGCTTGAAGCTTTTCTCCTTGTGCTATCCTGAAAGGGGCAGAGAGAGCCCATAGTAACCATGGTTACCCAAAAGGAAACCTGCACAGGTTCACCTATTTTAGATCCTGTTCCACAGGTTGTTCTGGCTTGTGACAGTCTGCAGTCTCAGGAACATGGCAGTTCTGCAGCTTTCTCTTCCCTCCCTTGTAAGGCCCCCTCCTGGGACCCAGTAAATCAGAAACTCTGGGAACGGGCCCAGCAATCTATCTCGATGAGCCTTTCAGATGATTCCTGATGGCCATTAGAGATGAGAACCACTGGATTACAAGATAAGCAATTATAATAACCCCATCACTTGCCAACCATCAGGGGCTTGTCATGTTGATCAATGGAGAGAGTCCTTGAAAAGGAGAATCACAGCCAATGAAGATAACAAAAGAGCCAGGAAAAGCTCATTTGTTCACTTTCTCTTCAAAGCCAGCCACCCTTCTGCATATTAAGTAAACCAGAAAGGAATACGAGCCACCATTTCCTTCTTGCATTTTTGGATTGATCAAGATTCTTAACCCCCAAGGACAGTGGATTCTAACGTAAGGGAGCTCCAATTTTCTCCCTGGATCTTCTGACCACAGAAAACATCAGAGTTTGCATAGAAACAGTAGATCCATCAGAGGACCCAGAGACTCAAGCAAAAGTGATCTCTTGGGACCACATATAAACAAGACCACAGATTACAAGGAAATGGCATCAATCCTGGGAGCTCCTATTACAACATCTTAGAAAAGGCATTTGAATAAAGTATCTGGGGATTCAGAACAAGGGGGAATTAGGTGAAAGTGCACACTCTAAGGACAGTCCTTGCTCTGGAAGAACTGGAATCTTCTAGCTCCCCAGGGCCAGGGGCAAGATGCAGGAAGTTGTAGGAAACAATTTAAAGGACCAGAATCCACCCAAATGGCCCCAAATCTACTAAAGAAATTGAATTTAGGTTTTAAACTTCCCTACAGAAAAACCCTCCAGGCCCAGATGGCTTTACTAGTAAATTCTATCAAACATTTAGGGAATAAAGAATGCCAATTCTACATAAATTCTTCCAGAAAATCAAAGAGGAAAGAACTGTTCCCAAATCATTCTTGGACGCCAACATTACCCTTATATTAAAACCAGCAAAAACACAAGAAAAGAAAACTATAGACCAATATCACTCATAAATAAACAGGGAACTTGTTTTTAATGTAGCAAGTCAAATTCAACAATATATAAAAAGGGTAATACATCATGATGAAGTGGGATTTATCCCAAGAATGTAAAATGATTTAATATTCAAAAAACATGTAAATCACCATATTAACTAGCTAAAAAAAAAAAAAAAGAAAGAAAGAAAAGAAAAATCATATGACCTTCTCAGTAGATGCAGAAAATTCATTTGATGAACTCCAACATCCATTCCTAATAAAAAAGTCTCAGCAATCTAGGAACAGAAGAAAACTTCCTCCACTTGATAAAAGCATGTACAAAACCCCATAGTGAACATCACACTTAAGAGTGAATGTCAGGATGCTTTACCCCTACGATCAGGAATGAGACAAGTGTGTCCACGCTCAACATTCATTTTTGACATTGGACAAGATGTTCTGGCCAGTGCAACCAGATAAGAGGAAACAAGGCATTTAGATTGGAAAGGAAGAAGTATAATTGTTTATTCACAAGTGACAGGATCATTTATGCAGAAAAACCTGTGGAACATACAAAAAAGCTATGAGGGCTAATAAGTAAATTTAGTAAGTCTTCAGGACACAAGAACAATATACAAAAGTCAACTGCACTTCTGTCTATTATCAATGAACAATAAGAAATACTTAGGGATAAATATGACAAAAGATTTGAGTAACCGCTACACTGAAAAAGACATTAAAGACATAAATAAAGGGAGGGATAAACGTCTTTTATTCAATGTTGTTAAAATGTAAATATCCCCCAAATTGATCTATAGAGTCAATGCAATCCCAATCAAAATCCCAGAAAGCTTTTTTGAAGTAATTAATAAACTGATCCTGAAATTCATATGAGAATGCAAAGAACCTAGAACAGACAAAACAACTTGGAACAAGAATCAGGAAAGAATAAAGTTAGTTAACACTACCTAATTTCAAGACATTATAAAGCAGTAGTAACCAAAACAACGTGGTATTGGTGTAAAGACAAAAAAAAAAAAAAAGATTAAAGAATCCAGATTTAGACCCACACATAAAAAGACATTTCCCACCACATAGCAGGTGTTTATTCTGTGCCACACATTGGGCTAAGTGCTTGAACGTGCTAACAAATTCTCTTTTAATCTCACATAACAACGCTATGAGTGGGTGCTGTTGTGAGCCACATTTTAAACATGAGTGTACTGGAATCAGAGATATGAATGCACTTGCCTAAGTCACCCAACTACGGTGGTAGAGCATGGATCTGATTATAAGATCAATGTTTTTAACCACCTGTGGAAAGAGTGGACCACATTTGATGACCAACTCAGTATCATGGCCTATACCCTGTCTGATGGGGCCCTGCCTCACTCAGGTCTTACGTTGTTGGAATCATTTATCCATGTGCAGGGAGACATTACCTGTTCTCAAAGACTGGAGAGGAACTGGCCAGGTGAGCGCTCACTTCCCGCTTTGCTTGCACGTAGCCTGGTTGCAGAATTGGATCTAAAAATCCACCCAGCTGCATTCATGTCCTGGAGGTTTATCTATCTTACTGGCCTCCTACCCATTTCAAGGATCTTGTTGCCAACAGAAATGTAGCCAACCTACACCACCAGGAGCTTCTTCACCATTTTTTGCCCTTGCTGCTGGGTGCCTACTCCTAGTACACTACAAAGGTGTCTGTCCCTACACCAGGCTCTGAGCCTCTTGCAGCCCCACTGAAGTTGCTGCTCTGCAGCAGGACAGGCATGTTTTGCTGCCTTTCTCAACAAACTGGAAACCCAGCCTGTAGCTTGTAACACAGAGTAGTTAAGGGGCGCCTGGTGGCTCAATTGTTAAGGATCTGCCTTCGGCTCAGGTCACAATCCCAGGGTCCTGGGATCGAGCCCCGCATCAGGCTCCCTGCTCGGCGGGAAGCCTGCTTCTCCCTCTCCCACTCCCCCTGCTTGTGTTCCTTCTCTCGCTGTCTCTTTCTCTGTCAAATAAATAAACAAAATCTTAAAAAAAAAAACACACACACACAGAGTAGTTAAGACTGACTACAATTTGTCTCTCACGCATTACTTTGGTGCATAGAACGCCTGATCGCTTCTACACTGAATTATTCCAACTGGCATCTATAATTCCCCTTCTGTCTCCTGAACAAAAGCCCTGCTCTGGTTGGAATTTTGTAAGCAGGAAAAATAATATTTTCTGTGAACCATTTCATTTCAAAATCCATATACTGACTGAGGGAGTTCTCTGCAGAAGACCCAAAGACACCTGCTATTGTAAAAAATATTTCCCAGAATCTTGGCTCTAAAGGTAGATACATGTTATGCAAAGAAATTGGACAGCATGAATAAAATAAGATGTTTACAGAGGAGAAGAGAAAAAGAGGCACGTGTCCTACTTTAACATCTTGGTCATTTGGCATTATCAGCTTCTATTTATATATGAGTGATCTCCAGAGAATCAAAACTTCCTCATCTAGCATAAGAATTAATTTAAATAATTGAGCTATTTTAATGGAAATTATCCTAAAATACACAGCATGGTTTCCATCTTTCTAAAAAAAGAACAATGAATATAATTTAAATTTTTAATGAAGAATCATGGTTATTTAGTATAGTACAGTAACTTAAGTACAGTGTTGTAGGGTTTTTTATCAACAATATTTCTGCTGTTAGTAGGTAATCTCCCAAAACCATTCATTCTCACTTGCTGTGGACTGGAAATCTAAATAAGGAAGTTTGTTAGGATTGTATATAAAGTAAAAGTCAATAAGGAATAAGTAGCAAAGCGCCTATCTAACACCAAAGGCTTTGGTCTTAGTATATAGGTCTAAAGTTTTGGGGTTTTTTTAAAGATTTTATTTATTTATTTATTTATTTGAGAGAGAGAGAATGCAAACAGGGGAAGGGAGAGAGACAAGCAGACTCCTCACTGAGCACAGAGCCTGATGCAGGGCTTGATCCCATGACCCTGACCCTGAGATCATGAACTGAGCCAAAATCAAGAGTCAGACGCTCGACCGACTAAGCCATCCAGGCACCCCATTATATAGGTCTATAATAAATTTTGAATTAACTTTATGTATGTGTGAGGTAATAATCAAGGTACTTTTCTCCTCATACAGATCCAGTCATTGCAGTATTCTTTATTGAAAAGATTCACGTATCCCTCCTGATATATCCCCCCTTTGACGAAAATCAATTAACTATTTATGTGTGGCTCTATTTCTAGATTTGTCATTATTATTCCATTTATCTGTATGATTATCCTTTCTTGATTGATGAGCTTTATATTAAGTTCCAAAAGAAAGTTGTATGATTCTTCTGATTTTGTTTTTTATAAAACCATTTGTCTATTCCAGGTATTTTACCTTTCCATATAAATTTTAGAGTCAACTCATCATTTCTGAAAGTGGTTGGTGGAGTTTTCATTGAGATTGTGTGGAATCTATGGTCAATTTGAACAGAACTGTCATCTTTACAATACAGAGTCTTCCAATCCTTGAATGTGGAGGATTCTCCATTTACCTTGGTCTTTTTAAATGTCCCCAGCAACGGTTTGTATTTTTCAGTGTACTGATCTTGCACTTCTTTTTTTAAGCTGAATTCAGAGTATTTCATTTTTGAAGCTATTGCCAAGGGAATTCTTTTATTCTGTGTTTAAATAATGTGTTGTTAGTATATAGAAATACAGCTGATTTCTATATGCTGCTCTGGTAGCCTATAACCTTGCTAAATTCACATAATAGTTCTAGTAGATTTTTTTGTAGCTTCCTTAGGTTTTTGTATTTGTCAAATCATGCCTTGTGCAAATAAGACAGCTTCATTTCTTTTTCAATGTATAGGTCTTCTGTTTCTTTGCTTTGCCCTATTGCACTAGTGCGGACATGTCCAGGACAAGGTTTAAGAGAAGGAGTAAGTGGACTTCCCTGCCTTGCTACCAGTCCTGGGCAGAAAACACTCAGTATGATGCTACCTGTAGGGCTTTTGATGCTTTTTATCAAATTCTGGAAGTTCCCCACTATACCTAGTTTGCTAGGAGTTTTTTACCACAAAAGCGTGTGGAATTTTATCACATTTTTTTCTGCATCTATGGAAATGATTATATGGGTTTCAAAACTATGGTATATTGTTGCAATAATAAATGACCACAAACTTAGTGGCTTAAAGCAACACAAATTTCTTTTCTTCCAGTTCTGCTGTTCAGAAGTCTGAAGTGTGTCTCACTGGACTAAAATCAAGGTGTGAGCTCAGGACTGCCTTCTTTTCTGGAAGTTCTAGGAGAGGATCCAATTTCCTGCCTTTTCCAGCTCCTAGAACCTCCCACATTCCTTGCCTCATGACCCTCTGCCTCTACTGTAAAAGCCAGCAAAGGTGGGTCAAGTCCTTCTCACATAGAATCGCTCTGACCTCTTCCTCAGTAGCCGTATGTCCCTCTGCCTTCCTCTGTCACTTATGAGGGTCCTGTGGCTTCACTGGGATCACCCAGATAATCCAGGATAATCTCCCCATATCAGGGTGTTTAACCCAAATCACATCTGCAATGTCCGTTTTGCCATGTAGGATAACCTATGCACAGGTTTGGGGAATTTAGGATGTGGATATCTTTGGGGAGTCATTATTCTGCCTACCACATATGGTGTATTTATTCAGTGATCTGGGGATTTTAAACCAACCTGCATTCATATGGTAAAACCCAGTTTGTCATGGTGTATATCATTTTTACATATTATTGGGTGAAATTGGCTAAAATTTGAAGAATTTTTGCATCTATGTTCATAAAGGATATTAATCTCTAGTTTTCTTTCCTTACAATGTCTTTGTCTTGCTTTGGTATCAGAGTAATGCTGGCCTCATAGAGTGAGTTAAGGATTATTCTTTCCTCCCTTCTTTTCTAAAAGAGAACTGGCATTGTTTCTTCCTTTAATGTTTCACAAAACTCACCACCAAACTCACACTGATTTTTTTTGTAGGGATATTTTAAATTACTAATTCCATTATTTTACTTCCTACAGAAATATTCAAATTTTCTGGTTTTCTTTGAGTTGTCTTGATAGTGTGTGTGTTTTCAAGGAATTTATCTAGTTCATATAGGTGGCCAAATTTGTTGACATAAACTTATTCATAATATCCTTTCATAAAGTTGTTCATAATATTTTTTTATCATTCTTCTGATGTCTGTAGGGTCTGTTGTGATCTGCATCATCCACGTACTGATAATGTGTGTCTTTTCTCTTTTTCTTGATCAGTGAGCTAAAGGTTATTCTAAGTAATCATTTTTTTATAAAAAAGACTAGCTTAGATATTATTGATTTTCTCTACTTATTCACTTTCTATTTCATTTACTTTCATTCTGGTTTTTTTTTCTTTCTTTCTTCTAATCAGATTCAATTTGGTATTCTTTTTCTGGCATCTTAAGGTGCAAGCTTCAAGTACTGATTTTGAGTCTTTCTTCTTTTCTAAACTTCTGTTTTCTCCCTGAGATCTACTTTAGCTGCATCCTACAAATTTTGTTATGTTATATTTATATATTTATTTATTTTATTATTTCCACATTTGGGGGGCTTTCCCAGATCTCTCCCTTTCTCTTCTTGATTTCTAACTTATATTGTGACCACAAAGTATTACTCTGTATAATTGCTGGTTTGCAGGCTGGCCCTGTATGAGGAAGGCAAGGAGAGATCAAAGAAAGAGGCAGACCACTCCAGATTAGTAAGTGGCATATACATATTTTATAAGAACTTTTCCCAGCCTATGGCTTGTCTTTTCATTTTGTTAATAGAGACTTTCCAAGGGCAAAATATTTTAATTTTAATGAATTCAAATTTATCAATACTTTCTTTATGCTTCTTATGCTTTTTGGGATCATATTTAGTTTTTTTTTTAATCTAATTCAAAGTCACAAACTTTTTATTCTGTTTTCTTCTAGAAGCTTTATAGTTTCAGAGTTCATATTTAAGTCTGTAAAATTACTTTGAGTTAATTTTTGTATATGATACAAGGTACAGGCCAAAGCTTATATTTTTACAGATGGATAGAGGTTGGGAAAGGCAGTCTTGTGAAGGTAATCTTTCTCCCACTTGGCTGCATACAAATGGCCTTGCACCTGGAGCATTTCCTTACCAGGAGCTAAAGAGTCCACACAGGCTGTGTTGGGCTTATCATCTTGTAAGGGAATATCGTTCCTTGTTTCAGGTTCAATAAGTACTCTTGTCTCTGCTTAAAGTGTGTGCATCATATGGCACCTGACCAACCCCACTGCTACATCTACCTTCTGAGGGAAAGGGACAGGGTTCCTTCCACTGCAGCACAAAAGAGGTGCATTCAGGCCGGTTGCCCTTTGTTGTCCACAAGGACCTGCTGGCCCCAGGGGACCGAAGCCCACTATTGAAACCAATCTTGTTCAGTCTGTCTTCTGGGTAAGCAAAACATTGTTCTACTCAGTAACTGACTGCTTTGTATTTTCCTTGGCAACTCGGGATACCAAGATGCTGGGAGGAAATGATTTGAGTCCTCCCGTGGGATTGATAACTGGAACACAGCACCCTACTCCCTTGGGATTGATAACTAACACATGGTACTCTGCTCAGCAGTATTCAGTTATTCTATGCCCATTTGTTGACAAGACTGCTTTCTTCATTGACTTGCCTTTGTATCTTTGTCAAAATCATTTGGCCATAACAGACACATGAAAAGATGTTCAATATCATTCATCATCAGGGAAATGGAAATCAAAACTACAAGGAGATATCACCTCATACCTGTCAGAATCACTAAAATCAAAAACACAGAAAACAGTAAGTGTTGGCAAGGATGTGGAGAAGAATGAACCCTCGTGCATTGTTGGTGGAAATGCCAACTGGTGCAGCCACTGTGGAAAACAGTATGGAAGTTCCTCAAAAAGTTAAAAATAGAACTACCTTATGATCCAGTAGTCACACTACTGGATACTTACCCCAAAAATGCAAAAACACTAATTCAAAGGGATACATACACCCCTATGTTTATAGCAGCATTATTTATAATAGCCAAATTATGGAAGCTGCCCAAGTGTCCATCAATAGATGAATGGAAAAAGAAGATGTAGGATGTATATGAATATTATTCAGCCATTAAATAGAATGAAATCTTGCCATTTGTGACAACATGGAATAGAGCTAGAATATAATGTTAAGCAAAATAAGTCAGTCAGAGAAAGACAAATACCATATGATTTCACCCATATGTGGCATTTAAGAAACAAAATAAATGAACAAAGGAAAAAGGGAGACAGAGACAAGCCAAGAAACAAACAGACTCTTAACTCTAGAGAAAAAATGATGGTCACCATAGGGGCGGTGGGTGACTCGATGGGGGAAATAGGTGATGGGGACTAAAAAGTACACTTTTCTTGATGAGCACTGAGTAATGTATAGAATTGTTGAATCACTATATTGTACACCTGAAACTAATACAACACTGTTTTTAACTCTACTGGAATTAAAATTAAAAATGTAATTGATAAAAAAATTCTTTGGCCATAAATGTGTCGTCTATTTCAGGATTCTGGATTCTGTTTCATCAATATATACATCATTTCTTTGGCAACACCATATTATCTTGATTACTATAGCTTTACACTAATTCTTGAAATCAGGCTGAATACAGCCTCCATCTTTTTTCCTCTTTCTCAGTATTGTTTTGGGTGTCCTAGTTCCTTTAATTTGTCAACGAGCCAATTTCTACAAAAATTCCTGCTGAAATTTTCCTTGGACTTGCATTGAATCCATGGATCAATTTGAGGAGACTTGACATATTAAAAATATTAAATATGCCGATTCATAAGCATGATATACATCTATATATATTTAAGTCAGGAGTCCCCCAACTTTTTCTGCAAATAATTAGATAGAAATACTGTGTGTCTTAACATTAAGAGGAAAAATCAAAAGTATTATGTCGGCACTTACATAAGAGAAAACAAATTTTTACAAAAGTTTTATTGACAAATTCAAAATATAATACCGGCATACCTCCTTTTATTTTGCTTTGCTTTCTCGTACTTTGCAGATACTACATTTTGCACAAATTGAAGGTTCATGGCAACCCTGCTCAAGCAACTCTATCAGCACCATTTTTCCAACAGCATTTGCTCACTTCATGTCTCCCTGTCCCGTTTTGGTAATTTTCTCAATATTTCAAACTTTTGCATTTTTATCATATTTGTTATAGTGATCTGTGATCAGTGATTACAACTCACTGAAAAATTAGATGACGGTTAGCATTTTTAAGCATTAAGTTGTTTTTAAATTAAGGTACGTACATTGTTTTTTAGAAATAATACTATTGTTCCCTTAATAGACATCAGTAGAATATAAACATAACTTTTAAATGCACTAAGAAACCAATAAATTAATTTGAGTCACTTCATTGTGATATTTGCTTTATTGTGGTGGCCTGTACTACCTCTTTTGACATCTGTGGAGGAGAAGGGAACAGTTCCCGATTGCAGATCATTCTCCTGGTCTCAGGTACAGTGGCCTACAGAAGTGAACCTGCAGTGCTCGGGGACAGCTTTCAAATGGACAGCTCAAGAGGATTTGAGACTTAACCTTCTGCATTCCAGCCCAGACGTATGAAGACACAGGAAAGAAAAGATCTCTTTTCTCTTTCATAAAGGGTTGAGAGTGGGAAGTAGATTGGCTGATCAAAGGGCGCTTTCATCTGCTTAAGAGTGAGATGTCTATGTCAGCACATATGAATCTCTATTGAAACACTGGAAAATTTACAAAAGAAAATACTACACATGGGGAGGAAAGGAGGAAGTTAGGGGGCTAAATTAGACTCTTTCGAATTCACAGGGAAAGCGTGTATGGTTTGCTCACAACAGTGACATCATAAGTGAGCCCCAACTGGTCCATTTGCCATCAGAAAAGTGCCTCCCTCCAAAAATTCTTGCCAGACTTTTCCCTTTTGAATCTCCTCTCACCTAGTGAAGAACATCAGCCCTACCCAGAGGGACTCACCTAACACAAAAAGCCAGGCAGACCACCAATTCCTCATTATCATTAGTGCATTTCCTGAGCTTGAGTCATTCACCCTGAGGTTTAGTATTAGCCAGATGCTAGTATTGCTCCTCAACCTTCCAGGTTCCAGATAGGTTGATGGGGGGTGCTTAGGCCCCCAAGGATAGACCTGAGGGAGGGATCTGTTTGGGGTGTTACCAGCTCAAGTTGCAGACATACTTGCTTCCATCATAGATATTTATCTATTATAGCAATACCACCTCCCCCCCCCCCACACACACACACAGCCTTTTCTCTGAGGCAAACACGCATTCTCAGAGCTAACACTAACACCCAGTGAGGAAGGCAATTCTCTAACAATCTGAAAGATTTCCTTCTCTGAAATCACGAAGTTGGTTTCCATCTGGGGTTTTGCAGAGTTAAGAATAGCTCCACATCCATCGTACACAGCTGTCTCCTTAGCACACAAGATACCCCCTAAAAGGACCTTTCTAATAATGGCTTTTTTTCCAAGGCCTAGGTTCTCCATAATCCTAATTGCAGAGAAGAAAAAGATGTGCCTTATTAATTCAGTTAAAAATATAACATTATAACAGCACCTAAATTCCACCTTAAAATATTGCTTGATAGATTGTAGTCAATTGCTTGAGGGGGTGGGGAACTTTCAGATACATTTGTGTGGTTTGTTTGTTTTTTAACTATGTTGCTTTTTTTAATTACCTGGAACACGGAGCTGCTTAAAAACACATCCTCCAAGTATATTTTTTCACCCTAAGCACCATGAATATTTCAATAGACCGATTAATAGCTCTAAGTTCTTTGCTGTTCTAACAAATCTGTCATTAAAGGTAATAGAACAGTGTATGATTTGTTTCATTTCAAGGAAAAAGAAATATAAACTAGTATTCCTCATTTCCGTTAATCCACTGGTTTGTGCTAACAATGTTTCAAATAAAATCATCCACTTCTGGCTGTGAAGTCAGTGTCTAAAGAAAAAAGACATAAATCAGAAGAGAAATAAAAAGTAGAAAGATAATTTTATGCTTCCTCCAGGAGTTGGACAGTCAGACTATGTCACTGTGACGGCGACAATCTGAAGTCTGCAGCCTTCAATTGTGGGGATATTACAACAAAACACACACTTGACTTAGTCCTAGTTTCTGGATCCTTGCAAGCCAGTGATGAGGGAAAGTCATTTAATGATGCAAGCCTGAGTCCACTGGGCACTTCATGCTCTAGCTATTTACTTCATATTTTATTTGGCTTATAAACAGTTATGTAAAAGACTTGAGGGTGGAGAGTTCCTTCTCATTTTCCTTGAAATAAATATGCTCCAAAATTATTTTCATTATTACAAGGTGTTCTCATCTGTCTGAGTTTATTAGTTAATAGTTACAGTTTGAATACCCTTTAGTGTCCCCCTCTGAGTTAAGAACCATGCTTACAGAAAGGAAGCAGGAGATTTATCCTATTCCCCTCTATTATGAGATATGAAGCTTAACAAAGCAAAAACAAATAAATACAGAAATAAAGAAACAAATAGCAAGGCCATTTGTAAAGACTGACTTGCCAAGAGAAAAGTCTAGCTGCTTTTGTAGTTGCGCGAATCTGATATCCCCCAAAACCTCAGCTTTTCCAGTATTGCTATAATAGAATTAATTACCTAAAGTCTCCTGATATTTGTAACTCTCTTTTTGCCTACAGAGTTAGTCATTTTATAATTAAGAACTGGTTATTCCAAGATTCCTTCTGTTTCAACTGAGATCATCAGGTTATCTAGAGTTCCTGGGACCATTAATAATAAAAAATCCAATATAAATCAAATAAATCATAAACTTACATTGAAATAATAATGCTTTGGAAGCCATAACCTGAACTCCCATTCCATTATAAGCCTCAGGAACTTGGTGGTGGTCAATGCTTTGGCCTGCAGGGATCCGACCAGTGATGGCATCCCTAGAAATGAAGTCGATGCTTCTTCCTAAGGTTACTGCTCTGCTTATAAAATCAGAAAAACTCCAGTCTGGAGGGTGGGTCTAGTCCTAACTCAAGTTACCTTTGTGGGGATTCACAGCCTCTTGCCAAGTTCCCAGACCTAAGTCAGCTGTAGACCTGGAGTCCCTTGATGGAGAGGTGGCAGTCAGGTTCTTTGAGGAAGGACTCTGCAGGGTAGTTACAGTTATCAAACAGGGAAGTACATGTAGACTGGAAAGTTCCTATAGGAGAGTCACAGCATATACACTTAGGCTTTAGGAACAAAGACATGCTCCCTTTGTTAACAGAATATTTCCATTTGACAAGCAACTCTTTGCTTGATTTTGGGCTCTGGTAAAGACAGAATGTCCACCATGGATCACCAAGTGACCATGCCACTCAGACCATCCCTCACTGAGTGTTATCCGATCCACTGAACCATCCAAAACCCAGTGTTCATAGCAGCATTTCACAGTACAATGCAAATGGCACTGTATCAGCTACCCATTGCTGTGCCTTTCTGCTGGTTTTACCTGGGCACACAAAGGCAAGTAGGGTTCACTGGGGACTATTGGTGTAACAATGCACCAGGTATATATGTAATGGGTCCAGTGGAAAGTATGAGGAATCTTCCCATTTAAGTTGCCAAAACTACTATGTTAGTTGATATTACCCTATTACCATTAGTGCATTTCCTGAGCTTGCGTCATTCACCCTGGGGTTTAGTATTAGCCAGATGCTAGTATTACTCCTCAAACTTCCAGGTTCCAGATAGGCTGATGGGGATGCTTAGGCCCCCAAAGATAGACCTCAGGGAGGGGTCTGTTTAGGGTGATACCAGATCAAGTTGCAGACATACTTCCTTGTCTATATCTGAATTTAATGCAGATAAAGAGATCATGGGCCTCTAGGCTGGTGACGTGATTGGATGAAACTTTAGGAGTCCTGGAAGGGGCGAATATATTTTGCATATGGGAAACACAAGAATCACCGGGTTGGAGGGTGAGGTGGAGAGGCTGTGGAAGACTGAAAATGTGGAATTCCCCATGAAGCCATAGGTATGAAGTAGTGAAGAGTAGTAAGGAGAGATATCTAACAGTCATTGGTCCACAGTGATTACATCTGAAATACATCCAGAAACATGTCAGGACTTCCTAAGGATAAGAAATATTCCATGATTAAAACCCAGTTCTACTCCCTGGCAATTCTTCATCATTCCTGTCTTTCTCAGGGAACCTTAGCTTTGTCCTCTCAGAGATCATTGTCTCCCCCCATAAGAAATGTCTCATGTTTGGACATGAATAACTCAGCCTGTTTCCTGCCATAGAAAGCTGGGGGATTCAGAGCCTCTTTGCATTTTGAATTGACTCTGTCTCATTTAGTTCAAGTTGGCAAAACCCTTCAAAAACATTATGAGCGGGACATCTGGGTGGCTCAGTCGGTTAAGCATCTGCCTTCGGCTCGGGTCATGATCCCATGGCCCTGGGATCGAGCCCTGCATCGGGCTCCCTGCTCAATGGGGAGCCTGCTTCTCCCTCTGCCAGCTCACCCTGCTTGTGCTTGCTCTCTCTCTCTCTTTCTCTGACAAATAAATAAATAATATATTTATATATATATAAAACACTTTATAAGACTTCTATAGTGATTCAATAGTGTGATTCACTCTATACCCCAAGCTAAAACCATAATTTCTTTCAAGACTGATCCCTTTCTACTTTGAGCTTCATGTACAACCGCTGGAGGATTATGCCCTTAAGATACTTAAAAAGCCCTTCTTTCAGCTGAAGTAACTAAGCACCATCTTAAAACTTTCAGAGGTCCCACTTATATGAGGAATTCTTAATCTCAGGAAACAAACTGAGGGTTGCTGGAGTGGTGGGGGGTGGGAGGGATGGGGCGGCTGGGTGATAGACATTGGGGAGGGTATGTGCTGTGGTGAGCGCTGTGAATTGTTTAAGACTGTTGAATCACAGACCTGTACCTCTGAAACAAATAATACATTATATGTTAAAAAGAAGAAGAAGAAGAAGAAGATAGCAGGAGGGGAAGAATGAATGGGGGGGAAATCGGAGGGGGAGATGAACCATGAGAGACAATGGACTCTGAAAAACAAACTGAGGGTTCTAGTGGGGAGGGGGGTGGGAGGATGGGTTAGCCTGGTGATGGGTATTAAAAAGGGCACGTTCTGCATGGAACACTGGGTGTTATACGCAAATAATGAATCATGGAACACTACATCAAAAACTAATGATGTAAGGTATGGTGATTAACATAACATAATAATAAAAAAAAAACTTTAAGAGGTCCTACAACCATATCCTTCATTAGATCTCTGCCTTGTGACTATTGCTTAGTTTGAGATTCATTTGCTGATAGGAAGACTAGAGATGAGAAACTGTTTTCTTTTCCAACCAGCAGGTTCTGTCTCTTGAATTTCCCCTAAATTCTGCTTACAGATGGAACAGTTTACTCTCTTATTAAATAGTTCCTTATTATATACAGCTATAAGAAGCCATGGGTATTTTCAAAATTCTACTTGGAAATCTCCTTAGCAAGATCCTTAAGTTCAGGTCCATTTTGTATCTCCCAAGCTATTACTGGTGACAGCTTTGCAAATTGCCTTACTACTATAAGCCTTCAATTGCATGTTTCCCAGTCTCCAATGGCAGTTTCCTTACCTCCCAGCCTGTGTTCACTGCCTGGCCCTAAAGTCGATCCTTCATGTTTTAGGTTTTTATTACAGAAGCCCCCCACTACTAGGTACTGATTTTTCTCTCAGTTATCCATTGCTGAATAACAACCACCCCAGAACCTGAGGCTTCAATCAAAACAAACAAAACTAACACAGTAGTTTAATATTTTTTATGATTCTGTTGACTCCTTATGATTGGTTCTCATGCTGGTTTTTCCTTAGTTTTTAAGCTGAAGGGCCAGCTAGGGACTGGTCTCAATGGAGACAGCTGAGAAATGCAGGTCTCACTGTGGTCTTTCATGCTCAGGGAAGCCAGACATGGTTTCTTCACACACAGTCTCAGGACAGTGTTCCAAGAGGATTAATTCCAGTACACAAACATTTATCATATTTGCTGATGTCCCATTAACCAATGCAAGTCACTTGCCCAAGCACAGTCAGTATGAGAGGGCTTGGATACCAGAGACATGATCCACTGGGGGCCATTAGTATGACAATCTAGCACAGGTAAATAGGACTTGGGGTTGAAACAGAATAGAAGTTCCAAGTAAACTGCACTAGGAAGTTGGCCAGACGTTTATTGATTCTACTGCTCTGCCTTTTATCCATCAACACATGTTTATGGCTTAATAGGAATTTCTTATGACCAGCTAATGAAGGAAGAAAAGTCAAGAGCCTGATTTGTTTATACCAGACAGAAGTTGTTCCGAAAAGGTGGTGGTGAAGGGACATCCCCCCATGGGCAGGTATGTGGGTAGTGTTTTAAATTTTCTTTGTAATGTGGAAGGAAAAAATGGACTGAGTTACAGATATGCCCTGATTCATGCCATCAGGATTAGAAAACTGATAATAATGGGGTCGAGGAAGAAGTATATATATATGGGCCTCAATGAATGGGCACAGAATGTGAAGGTATTTATGTCTTATCAAAGCCACTATCCCCTGCAGAGAACCAGTCTTAGGGAACCAGGAGGCCAATTTGTAGTAGATGCAGTACACTGAACTTCTTCTATCAAGCCTCATTGCTTCAACAATTTCTCCCTTACCCATGTCATTGTGTCCTACTGAGCAGGGGTCAAATTTGTGGTAAACTAAGAGTGACAGTGGGCTTGTGCCAATGGAATTCACTGATCTTACCATATGTCCTGTTACCAGGAAGCAGCTGCCTAGGTGGAAAGGTGGGATGGTCTTCTGAAAGCTCTGTCATGGTACCAGCTGGGAAGCAGTCACTGTGAGGTTGGGGTTCTCTCTTATGGGATGTGGTAAATGCCCTAAACTGGCAACCAATACATGTACCATCAGTGCCATAGATATAATGTATGGAATGCACAGCCAGTAAACAATGGGGTGATGGGGGGGAGTAGCCCCCTCACTATTTTACCAAATTATGTTTGCTTCTCATCCTACTACCTTGACCTGATGGGTTTGGAGGTCCTAGTGTCCAAGGGAACAAGGCATCTACCACAAAACATAGTAGTAGTTCTGATGCATTAGAAGCTGAGATTGCACCCTGGCCCTTTGGGACTCCTTATGCTACTAAACCAGCAGATGGAAAAGGAGCCCCTGGCTACTGTGACCAATCCTGATTACCAGAGACAAGTTGAGTTGTTATTCCAGTACCATGGGCAAGAAGGTCTATCTTTGAACTCAGGAATTTACTGGGGCACCTCTTATTATTCCCTTGTTCAATAGTCCTGGAAAACCATGGCAATTTAACAGTGATAGTACCACCAAGAGCCCCCATTCTAACCCATAAAGGTTGGAGTTACCTGTCCAGGTAATGAAGTCCATTCTGTCAATGTGCTGAAAATAAGGGGCACACAAGACAATGAAAGAAAAATGCAGCCACTATTATGATCTTAGCTGTAGGACAAGCTAGAGATGTGGCAACTCTAGCAATGAGATACGTGATGCAAACTGTCTGGAACCCCACAAGGATGAACTGAACCTCATGTCAGTTCTTATTGTCTCTGGCCTTGGTGACAGGAGTGTTCTGCAGAAATCCTTCATCACAGAACTGGAAACACACACACTCAGGAGTCAGAGAAGCTGAAGGAAGGGGCAGGGAAAGGTGGATCAATTAATTGCAGGATCAGCTGCTGCTTCATGCCAATGAAATGAATGAGCAGATCAACAAAACCATGAGTGTCTCTTGGTGTTATCTCCATTAAAACTTCACTTTTAATATACTGGTTTGGTTACCTGTGTATCATCTCATCTAACAACTCTCTGAGGTAGGTATGTGGTAGGCAGAATTCTAAGAGAACCCCCAAGAGTCTCAGCCCCTGGTATACACACACCTTCTCCCCTTATTCAGTCTGATATTATCCTAAGTGCTGTTGAGAAGGAATGTTTCAGACATAATTAAGGTGCCCAATCAATTGATCTTAAAATGAAGAGATTATATAGGTGGGCTTGATCTCATCACATGGGTCTTTCAAAAGCAGAGAGTTTTCTCCAACTCAGAGTAACAGAAGTCATCAAAGAATTAAAACATGAGAAGAATCCTATGTCCCTTTCCTGGCCTGAGGATGGAGGGACCACATGACAAGGAATGTAAGCAGCCTCCAGGAGCAAAAGAGAGCCACCTGCTAACAGCCAATAAGGAAATGGGGACCTCAGTCTTACCGCAAGACAGTGAATTCTGCCAATAGCAAGAATAAGCTTGGAAGTGGATTTTTTCCCAGACTGGCCGACAGCTTGATCTCCACATTGTGATGCCCTACACAAGGAACCCACCCATGCCCTGCTGGACTTTGGACCTACAGGACTAAGAGCTAATAAATGGGTATTTTTTTAAGCTACTAAGTTTGTAGTTACTTGTTATACAGCAATAGAAAACTAATACAAGGTATTATAATTATTCCTGTTTTAGAGGGCCTAAAAAGTTAAGTAATTTTACCAAGATCCTTGAAATTTCTAAAGGCTTTATTATTATCTTGTTACTCATGAAACATTTGGACAAGAATCTATCCCATCATCTTATTATCTTGTATCATATTTCTCTCCTGAATTATATTTGTTTGGAAAGGATCATACAATTCTATGGGAAATAAGTTTATGCCTGTCATATTTATGGCACTATAAATAATCTATTTAATGCATGAGACAGAATGAGAAGATAGGGAGCAGAAGGAATAAGTCAATAGGATCAGACTTGAGAACCGACAGCTTTGAGAAGAGGGGAAATTACTCCGGGAGTGTCAAAGATAAGAAACAAGCTAAAAGTCTGAGAGTAGGCGTTAAAGGCTTGAATTTGGTCAAAAAAAAGGCAAATCTAAGAGCTGGAAAGTGGAAATGAATCACAGTGTTCGGGTGGTAGAGGCAGCCTAGGGTTTCTTGATTGGGGCCAGAGAAAGGCTTGTGGAATTGAAAAGGGGCCAAAAAATCTCCAAGATGACTTGACATTCTATAGTCTGTGGTTTTATCACCTTTATATTGTCTTTTTTACCAGTGTTCTCTTTCCTGCTGCTCGGTGGTTCTTGAGTCAGCAGATGAATACAAGTAGTGACAACAGCTTGGGGACTTGAAGTTGCAAATGAGATCTGTTCTTTGTTTGCCACCAGCAGTCAATTTCATGGATCCCAGGCTAAACTGCAGCATCATTGTACCTTCCAGGCTGGGATGTTTGTTTTCCTTGTGGACTTGGGAATTTTTACTGACTCTATATTCCATCTCTCCCACTTTGGTTCCAAATAAACAGAAAATAGGAGGAAAGAACTACCTAAATAAACCACTGACTGTTGAGAATTACACAGCAAGGAAAAGCAAACCACCGTCCGTAGTTACCAGAGTCTCCTATGAGACTACAAAAAGATAATTCTTACCACTGTTTCCCACAAAGTGAGAAACTAACTTCCTTGTGTAATTAGAGAATTATATACATTGTATAATTAGAGAATTATATATATTACATATACTGAACATTTACTTCTCTCTAGACCCCTTCCCTTTCAGACTGAAGGAAACGAAATTGATGCCAGAGCCGTGGGGTCCTCCTCTTCTAGGACATGTCTTGACTTCCAGTCTGATATTAAATCCCTCTTTGAATATGAATTAATGCACCCTATTCCCAAGTCAGGGTACCAGAAATGGGTAGAAATAGATGCTAGGTGCCAACAGACCATGTCTAGCACAGCATCCTCCCAGCTACAGTAATTGATTCAGGGATTGGACTCGTTAGCTAGAGACAATAAGAAGTACTCTCAGTATTTTTCTGGTACTTGGAGAGGGACTTGAAACTGCATGGATACAAATCTTGGAGGTACATGAAAACACATAATCCTGAGTTTGTTTAATCATAAAAATGACAAGCATCATCCATTAATAAATAGCTCACATTTATTAAGCCGCTACTGTATGCCAGACTGTGGGCTCCACTTCTTATATGGATTATGTCATATAAGGTGTCATATAAAAGTCACAGGAACCCTGTGCAATAGGTAATGCTCTTATCCCCATTTTTGGTAGATGGACAGATGTGTCACTAAGATCATCCCTCAAGAGAGGGCTTACTGACCTAACTGCTAAAAGGTTATAAGCAGGCAGTTTTTAGCCACCAGATACAGACTATCTAAAGCCTCCTTGCCCAAAGTCATGCCCTTCCCAGAAGGCTCATATCCAGAGACCAATCAGGTGGGGGCTATCTTGGCTTAATACAGGATAATTCCAATGGTTTATTTTACCTTTGGAGCTCTTTGTGGGATGAGCCAAGACTGAGATCAGCCCTGCTTCTCACTCACACTTCCTTACCTTCTCTTCCATAGGTGTTGATCTCATAGACATAACATTCTGAGAAACATCCCTAAAAATACCCAGCACACTAAAGTCCGTTTCAGAGTCTGCTTCCCAAAGAACCTACCTGAAAATACCATTTTACAGATGATATGATAAAGCAGGAACCCCCTGGTTAAACCCATCACTTGGCATGGATGCTGGGGGGCAAGACTGTTTAAATATATAAATCTTACTTAAGATGACCAAGGCTGATCTGGAATTTAGAACTGGACTCTGGGATGTATCTCTAGGACAGGAGGCTGGGAAGGCCCTGTTGGGAGAGCCAGGGAAGCCTGTGAAAGCTAGGCTGGAGCCCAACCTCTACTGAGAGCAAACAAGGTCCAGTTCTGCTTGGTGTCCAGCATGACTATAGGAGATGACACACGGTTGCAGTAGCATATAAAAGAAAGAACTTTATCTCATTCTCTCCAACTCATAGCCTCTTTGTTAAAAGTGTCAGTTAAAACAAAAACAAAAACCCAAAACAAAGAATCTGGGCATTTTAGCACATGGTTAACTACAGAAAGAACATCTTACAAATCTAAGTCCTTTATTTTGGCCTGCAATGTTTATGTTGCACAGATTTCATGTTAATTAAAATTATTTCCAGTAAGAGGTACAGGAAGACTAATTTATGCAATTGTTTGTAATCATCACCTCCCGTGGTCTTTTGAAATATTATATTTGAAGCTATTATGACTTTTTTAAATTGCATTTTAACGAATTCCTTGGGGGGACACTGTGATTAAAAAGCGTGATACCTACTAAATGATGAACTAATAAAACATTCTATAAGAAAGAATTTATCAAATAAGCCTTTAGATTGGACTCATTTATCAAGCCACAGAACAAAAATGTATAATTTTGAAATGCTTATAAAAACTTATAATTTAAGATAAGTAGGGATACTGAACAGAATTCCAAAGTAAGGAAGGAAAGTAACTGTAGGAAATGTGTAGGAGATGAAAGCCTATCAAAGAAAGAGAAGTAATAATTGAATAATTGGAGGATGAAAGTGCTAATGATCAGCACTAAAATCCCTCAGATTTAAAACCATCTAAAACTCCCTTCTTAGCATAAGCACTTAATTTCTTACACCTGGAGATACTTATCAAGAATGTATCTCCGCAGGAGTGCCTGGGTGGCTCAGTTGGGCGAGCATCAGACTCTTCATTCTGGGTCAGGTCATGATCTTGGGGTCATGGGATCAAGTCTTGTGACAGGCTCCATACTCCGCACAGAGTGTGTTTGTCCCTCTCCCTCTGCTCCTTGCCCCTGCTCTCTCTCTCTTTCGATCAAATAAATAAATAATCTTAAAAAAAAAAAAGAATGTGTCTCCACAAATAGAGGGTTGCCGGAGGGTAGGTGTGTGGGGATGGGCTAAATGGGTGATGGGTGTTAGGGAGGACACTTGTGATAAGTTACGTATAACTGGGTGTTATATGTAAGTAATGAATCACTAAGTCCTACTCCCAAAATCAATATTATTCTATGTGTTAACCAACTAGAATTTAAATAAAAACTTGAACAAAAAAAAATGTATTTCTAAACAAAACAAAACACAAAAACAAACAACAAAAACAAAAAGAATGTTTCTCAAAATTTACCCTCAAAATCCAAAAAGGAAATACAATAGCTCTTTCTGGATATTCCCTCAATAAGAAACATGGATGGAATCGATCTAGTCCATTGGAAGTAGAGCTGTAGAACAGAATAATTCTTAAATTTCTCTCTTGATGCTCTTTAAAATGTTCCTTTATAGTTAAAATAAATTATTTAGAAATTATGCTCCTATCTTTGCATTTTAAAGATGCTTTTAGTGTTGGGTTTTGTGGGTGGGGGGAGAGGTGGGTGGGGAAATGAGATGAAGAGGAAATGGTGCCCACAGCAGGCTAAAGGCTTCAATATCCAACAAGCAACAGACTTAAGACAAAGCAAGACAAGACAGAGACCAGAAACCACCACCCACCACCCAGGCTGACAGGTGTCAGCCTGTCCAAACAGGACCAGATCCACACGTGGGTGAGGGAGCTAGATTGGGTTGTAAATTGCCACAATCAATGGTGAAGAAAAACAAGATTACACACAGCAAATGACACCCAGTCGGGATAATTCAGTTAGTCAATTCTGCTAGCTAATAAGCCTCCATTACAGTTTGATGTGTGGGGGAGGGTCCAACCTCGTCCATATAAAAGAATCAATCAATCCTAGAAGCCACCATCTTGGTCAGCTTTGGAGTACTGACCTACCCAGAGGCAGGAAGAGCTAAGGCTTAGAAGCCCCCCTTGGCACCCACCCAACGCTCCCCCACCCTGAGGCGTTGGCTTCATCTGAAATCACAAAATAGACTTTTAAGTGAGATTCCAGACATGCTGAACACAGCGTAGCCTGACAGGGCTCTTGGAAGCTCAGAGGAGCTGCAACGGGTGTCTGGGAAACACAGCTTGCCTGATTTTCAAATGCCACCGAGACTCCTCTTAGTTAACACCAGTGGCAATCACTGCCTGAGATCTCTCAGGAATAAATGAACTCAGTTAAACCAATTGCTCTTGTCTCTGGCTTTGGTCAAACCCCGTGCTGTGCTAACGTGATCCGCCTCATTCAACACAAACTCTTGCACAGGTGCAGCCCACAGCACTTGGGCCAGTTTCAAATTAGGGGAGAAAAAAAGGTTATCACTCTCTCTTGACTTACGTAGTTAGTCTGATGTCTTGTAAGAAATAAATCTTGAGAAATCCTTGAATTGGTAGAAATGCATATAGTGAACATTAGTAGGCATATCCAGAGCATCTTCACAGATTAAATAGAATGCTCTTTAGGCAACTACACAGTCAGCGTGAGTTGTTCTTTTAATGGTGGAGGGCTGTTTCCACCGAAATCCTGCATCTTGCATACTTACTCGGGGACTGTTGAGTCCCACTTGTTCTTTGTTTATCTTTATCTCTAAGACAATGACTAGATCCGGTAAGCACTAAGGAGCATAAAAATCACATATTACCCATCCTAATATCTTCTGTCCACAGAATATGTGACTCAAAAGTAAGAGCAAGTGAGATCACAACCTCTCAGGGAAAATCAGCAACAAATATGAGCTCACATGCTGTGTGCAGGGTTGGCACGGTTGATTTGTGTATAACCGTGGATGCAAATGAAGGCAAACACCTCTCCATACCAAAGTCATTTTTAGAAAGCAGACAGCATTCTTGAAGGGCTGAATTGCTGTGTAATTAGAACGCATAAATGTAAAATAAAATGATCTTGGAAATAAGAGGTCTCGACCAACTCTTTCTCTGGAATAGGGTCATCTTCTTGGAGATAGAAATCCTGTGTCTTATGAGAAGAAAACCACTTTATAAAGTGGCAAAAGAAGAGCCAGATACGAAACTGTCGTTACAAAATTACTAGTCAATGGTATTCGTTACTCTTAAAATTTAGTTGTCAATCAATTTATCCCTAGGGAAAAGATGGCATAAAAGAGTGGAGTTTACAGAGATAGAAGCAAGTTGTGGAAAAGCTTTGGAAACGTGGAAATACTGTTTGTGATGACCATAAGAAAAAGAGGGGGTGCAGAGGGGAGCGCTGTGAGGTGATCTCTGGAATAACAATACAAAGCAAGTTCAAAATCAAAGGACAGGATCCAGTAGGCAATTATCCAAATCCTGACAAAATCAACTTGGAGGGCAAGCCGGGTTATGCATGAAAAAAGTCACAGTCACTTTCTTTGTTTCCAGTGCCCCTGAAGAGACATCAGGGTGAGGTGGGATGGAGTAGCAGCGGCGACCCCAACTGCACGAAGCAGCCGGCTGGGCTTCAGCGAGATACACGAGAAAACCCCCGCGGGGCGCTGCCCCTCACCCCCGACCCCGCCCCAGCGGCTCATGGCGCCCCCTCCTGGCCACGCGCACACTGCGCGCCTAGGCTGACTCCGGGATTTCAGCCCCGAGGGAGACAGAGACAAGGCCCTCTTTCTCGTGCTTTCACAAAACCTGAAAGATGGAGCCCCTCCAAGCAACAGACAAAAAGTGATCCCCGAGCTTCGGCTCTTCGCTGCTGTCCAGGCTCTTCTCCAGGAATAACTTAGTGACAGGGGAGGAAAGGTGGGAACCGGAGGCTAACCCAAAAGGTTCCCCCAGCGTGGAGCGCCCCCACGTTTCCAGCTTCATCTTAAGAGTGGTGGGGGGTGGTTCGGTCGCTTCCGCGCCGGCTCGGGTTTGGGAAGGGGTCAGTGGAGTGTTCCCCCACCACCACCTCCACCCACACCCGGGGAGGGGTATGGGCGGCGGGTAGGCGTCTCCGGACCTCCCGCTCCTCCCCTCCGCGTCCCTGCCCCCTGCCTCTCTGGAACACACTGTTGTGGCCGCTTTCCTCCAGCACGCGGCGCTGCGCTCGCTTTTATCCGCGGAGCCGCGCGGGTTCGTGCGCGGCCAGCGGGGCTCAGCCGGTCCGCTGGAATTGAGGAGCATTCATTGAATCTGCGGCTTTCATGACGTCTCCCTGCGTGGCCCATCACTTTTCTCCCAGCCGGGATTTTTTTTTTTTTTTTCCGCCACTTTTGCCTTTTCCCCCTTCCCTCCACCGGCTCCGCCGCCCGCGTCCCTGCCCGACGCACACCCTCCGCCCCTCCTTTGACCCCGCGCCCAGCCCTCCTCTCCTCTCCTCTCGCGGCCAAAGGGAGCCAGTTTGCAGACGGCCGCACCTGGCCGGAGAGGTTGGGCGGGTGGAGGGGTGGGGATCCGCGGGAACCGGGAAGCCAGACCCAGAGCTGGATGCACCGCCAGGAGAATGGAGTCTCCTAACAGCCTCCCGGGGCTGATGTGAAATTTGACCATCTGATTCCAGCTTTTCTTTCCTTTTCTTTTTTTATTTTCTCCCCTCACCATCCATCGTGTAGTGAATTATTAAATCTTGCTCCGTTCCAAGAGAGGAGATCATGATTGAGTGAAACCACCCTGTCCGCAGCAAGGTAAGCGGTGCGCTGAGTTGCTCGAAGGCGAGAAGCTGGCATCAATCTGGGCAAAACGTTCCGTGCCCTCGGGTCCCCACCTCCCCCTCCCCAGTCTCCGCCGCCGCTGCATGCTCCACGCTGATGAGAAACATGATGCCCAAGTCAAGGGAAAGGCGAGGGAGAAGCCAGTTACATAACAGAAGGGAAATCTGTTTCCTACGGTTTTCATTAGCAGCTGAAAACTCGCAAGGGGGGCGGGGAGAGGAGGGGTCTGCATGCCCTGGGCTCAGAAAAACCCAGTCAGTTATTGCAGACATCATTTCAACATACGTTGGCAAAGAAGAAATGCACTGATTAACTGGCAGGGGCGGCTTGAGGTGTAGTCATTTACAGTTGGGAAAAGCCCATTGTCTTTATGGAAAGCTGTATCCTTGTTCTTCTTTGCATAGAGGAGAGAGACAGAAACGGAGACAGGGAACATGAGAAGGAGGAAAAGGAAAAGTGAGGGGTGGGGAGAAACAGGCAGAAAATGGGAAACAATAACTCCTAACTGTTGTCTATCAGTAAAACCAAGGATGTGACATGATGGCTACAAACAGTGAATAGGAAGCTCTCCCTAGAAGTAAACTGAATTGTTTTGTAATTGGAAGGAAAAAGAAACCTTTCAGATAAACTGAGATGTTTATGGCATTTAGGGAGTTGGACGAATCCCCTGACTTGATTCCTCCTGGGTATATTTTCATTTGCATCAAGACATTAAGCTTGAATTAGTTTTTTAACAGAAATAACATTAGTATTCCCCAGACCCAATAAAACCTTGGGTCGATCCACAGGTATATCTCTTGTACCAGCCTCAATATGGAGAGACACTTAAGGAGGAAAGATGTTAATAGAAACAGCCACAGAAATGGGGTGAGGTTAATGGAGAAACAAAATACCAGAATTTTCCAAAGAATCCCGCCTCCACTCCCAAAAAAGGAAGAGAGAGAGAGAAAGGGAAGAAAAAAAAAAACTCCAATGTTTGGGAGTTAGAAATTCATTATGTGAGTGTCTCCTGCTTGCTTTTATCCAAAGTCTGATGGTACTGGGGAGCCCCCACCAGATAGGGTGTAATACCACATCCCTACTAGCTCCTCACCGTGCCTACCTTTCTTCTGCAGAAAAACAGAGGAGGGGGATACCCAGGAGCTGATTAGAAGGAAAAAGGGGTTTGCTGTAGTCAGGGCACAGCTAACTAAGCTTCGCCCATTTTGCCTGGAGAAAGAAAGAGCTGAGTCTCCATGGCGACCCAGGTGGGAGGGGAGAAGGCAGGTCCAATTACAACAAAAAACATTGGACAAAACTTTCCCAGCTTCAGGCGAAGAAATAAGCCAGCCAGGTATTCTGTGGAGGGTCCCAGGGTATCGGCTCTGCCCAAGTTCCTGGCCGCGACCCGCAAGGGGGCTTCTAGAACTGGCCGACACCCACTCAAACCTCCCGAAGTTGTCCAGAGGCCATTGAGATGGTTCAGGCAGCAGGTTTCGGATTCAGCACCAAGGCCAGAGCACAAGCGCCAGGTTACCACCTCCCAGTCGGCTACCCCGAGAATGCTATTAGCTCCTTTGGTGACAGAAGCGATCAGTTTCTATAAAGGAACGGTTCTCTTGCCCGTGCAGAATCTGGATATCTGATTATCCACGGAATTGCGTGGGACAGAGAAGCTTGCAAATCATCCATTTCACGCATGGCGGTGCATCAGAGTAACTATTCAAAATCAAGAACACTGAAACAGCAAAAGATCCAAGCTGAACTGAGAATGGAGAATGATCCTGTCCTCAGGGGAGCAAAGGGGTGCGGCGCGCGCGTGCGCACGCGCTCACACACACACACATACACACACACACACACACATACACACACGCCGGACCAGTCTCTCATGAGAGTTGCCTAGTTTCAGCCAAGTCCCTTTGGTTTCAAAAGCATGCATTCATTTCTTACCCTCTCGCTGTCCTCTACACTTTTTATAGGGCTTAGATGACAGAAAGACTGTGGGAACACCCTGTCAGTGAGACACCAGTTAACCAAATCCTTCTAGGGGCTCTGAGACCCGGGAGGGTAGAGAAATAAAATACTCTTAGTCCAGACCTGACAGACTTTCTAAGGAGCTGGTGAGCTCCAGGAAAGGGAAGAGAGTATGCTAGTGAGGTGAGAAGCAGTAACTGTATCTTTAAGCCAACATGTGAGTAGGGCAGCTACATTTCCAAGGTTGTAGGGCATAGGAAACTGAGAGAGGGAGTCACTTCTCTTAATAGAAACAAGGAAGAAACTGTGCAAGAGGGAAGGATTTATTATCACTCAAGTTCCCTTTCAGCATTCATTGAGAGAAAACAGGTAAGTCTCTCTTGCCATTCTGCTTTCACCTGGGGCAAAGATGGTCTCTGTCCTGCTGTCCTCATCTTTGGTTGTAGATACACACACACACACACACACACACACACACCAGTACTGATAAGGAAAAATAGTAGAGGAAGGTGGCAGTCACATTTCTAATAGATCGCTTTTATGAATAGCATCCAGGTGTTACAAGGCACAGTTTGAATTGCAGAGCCCATTCAAAGTTTGACAACTGGTTGGAAATACTGACAGTGCATTTACAATACACTGGGCTGCTATTCTCTTTTGAGGATGCCCTTATGTGTGTGTGTTTAGTCTTTAGCTGGTTCTGGTTTGTTCTCTATGAAGGTAAATGAGAGGAATCCTGATTTTCTTTGTTGGGCTTTCCAACTGTGGGCATGCCATTGCTTTCTAAAGATGATGCATGCAGAGCACTCAGGACTTGGTTAAAACAGTGTGTTTATACCTTCCAGTTTTTGTTTTTTTATTTTTTGTGATCTCTACTGATGGCAGAAGCAATCTATTCCAAACCTGGTCAAAAGATGAGATGTTATACTATTTCTTCCATTTCAATTTCTGATGGATATTGATAAGTTTATCCATGATTTAATTTATAAAAGAGTTGCTACCTAAAGTAGAGAGAAGTGGTGCATGGAGTACTGTTAGGACTTAAAACAACTGTACTTTGGCTTTGCTCCATCTGGTATTATCAGCAGAAGAGAAGTAGAGATTAGTTATGAAGATAAAGCCATACAAGAATATAGGTCATTCCATAAAAAAGATCACTTATAATGTATTTGTGAGTTCCAAAGCTCAATTTCTCTCATGAATTAAAAAAATGGGAATATAAATGATCTAGGTATAGAAAATTGCTCAATCAATGATCTTTAGTTCTGGTAGATTCTATGTTCATATATTTGGTGCTAATTTTTCAAACTAGGACTTGCTTTCTTCCTGGGTGGCCAGTTGCTGAGCAAAGTATCATCATGCCCTGATGGCGGTCAATGGCATAAGCCAAAATAATTGGTCCACCCATTTCAAGTAAGATTTGTTAAGGAGACTTAAAATTAATCCCTGTGCAGTTGGAACCTTTTTATAATATTTTTAAAAATAATTTTGACACCTAACCCTGGTATTTCCTAAATGTCAGTAAATAATGTATATTAACTTTTATGACCCAGGTCTTTATTTAATACATAGGATTTACATAGGCTATTTCCTTTGAATATAAAGAAATGTTTTAATCCACTCTCAAATTCTCCCCATCTTACAAACTATATCTGCTTTATAGGATAAAAGAAAGTAAGACACCAGAAGAGCTGTTTAATAAGCAACAGAAAAAATTTATTGGCAATTAAAAATAAATAATATGATTTTATTGAAACTTAACCCCATTTACTGATTTTAAGGGGTAGAAAGTGTTGCTTTTTTCAAGGGTTGAATCTTGATTATGTGAATCTTCATGGAAATAAGATAAAGCCTCTTTATCAAAATGGGCAAGTAGGCAAGGTGAAGCTCTTTTCAATAGCTCTTACAAATGATATGTAAGCAATATGCAAATTAATAAGGGAAAAAGACTAGAGAGCATCAGAACAAGGGGAAGGAAGCTAGCGGGAAAGGCTAGCATTTAAGGCTACTATATTTTTACCAGCATTAAAGTAATGACACTTTTGAACCAAGGGTTTTTTTTGTTTGTTTGTCTTTTAACTCATTGTAACAGGATGTCAAGGTTTGTGGAACTGAGATGTTTAAATGTAAACATCTTTGGAATTATAACTTATTGAGATGGCATTTATTCTTTCTTTTATTTTCAAATGTCATTTTAAATATCAAAGGAGAATTGATTCACTCTAGATTTTTTCAGAATTATTAAATTTGGTAATATCAATTAAAGAGAAATTGGTAGTTAAGTTGAAAAATCATCAAGATACTTGTTGAATTAAGGTTTTCTTTCTAGTTGTAGTTTGAGTGTTCAGGGAGATAAAACAAAATAAAATGCAATCATTTGGGATAATACATTTTAAAATGTATATTAAATAATTAGCTCTAGAAATAATTAGGATCCTATACAAAGAAGAGATCATCATAATTGTAGTTAGAGTTCTAATGATACTCTGGTAAAGTACTAGAATATACACATACTTAATATCATTTTACTAGCACTAATTAATTACACAAAGTTATTTCCCTCAAATAAAGAAGGACAAAGTCATCTTTTTTTTATTTGAGTTATATTTAGTTACTTGACATCTGTATACATTGTGAAGTGGTCATCACAATAAGTCCACTTACCATCTATCACACTACAAAATTAATAGAATGTTATTGATTATATTCTCCATGCTCTATAGTATATAACCATGACTTATTTATTTTATAAGTGGAAGTTTTATTTCTTAATCCCTTTCACCCAATTCATTCCTACCAACCACCCCCACCCCCTGCAACCACCAGTCTATTCTCTGTATCTATGTGACAGGGTTTTGTTGGTTTTATTTTTCAGATTCCACATGCAGTATTTGTCTTTCTTTGTCTGACTTATTTTCTTTAGCATAATACACTTATGATCCATCCATGTTGTTGCAAATGATAAGATTTCATTCTTTTTTATGGCTAAGTAGTATTCCATTGTATATATACACCACATTTTCTTTTTTTTTAAAGTACATTTTTTAAATTTTTTTTTTAAGATTTTATTTATTTATTTGAGAGAGAGAGAATGAAAGAGAGAGCATGAGAGGGGTGAGGGTCAGAGGGAGAAGCAGACTCCCTGCCAAGCAGGGAGCCCAATGTGGGACTCGATCCCAGGACTCCAGGATCATGACCTGAGCCGAATGCAGTCGCTTAACCAGCTGAGCCACCCAGGCGCCCACACCACATTTTCTTTATTCATTCATTTATCAGTAGGCACTTACATTGTTTCCATATCTTGGCTTTTGAAAATAATGCTGCAGTGAATAAAAGAGTGTATATGTCTTTTCAAATTAGAGTTTTTGATTTTTCAAATAGGTATCCAGTAGTGGAATTGCTGGATCTTCTAGTAGTTCTATTTTTTATTTTTTGAGGAACTTCTATCCTGTTTTCTATAGTGTCTGCACCAATTTGCACTCCCACAAGAGCTCCCTTTTCTCCACATTCTCACCAACACTAGTTATTTCTTGTCTTATTGAGATTAGACATTCTGATTGGCATGAAGTGATAGCTCATTGTGGTTTTGATTTGCATTTCCCTGATGATTAGTGATAATGACTACCTCTTCCTGTGCATGTTGGCCATCTGTATGTCTTCTTTGGAAAAAAGTCTATTCAGATCCTCTGCTAATTTTTTAATCAGATGGTTTTTGTTATTGAGTTACAGAAGTTTTTAAATATATTTTAGATATTAACCTCTTATTAGATAGGTGACTTGCAAATATCTTCTCCCATTCAGTGGGTTGCCTTTTCATTTTGTTGAAGGTTTCCTTCACCGTGCATAAGCTTTTTAGTTTGATGTAGTCCCATTGTTTATTTTTGTTTTGTTTCCCTTGCTTTTGGAGACAGATTCAAAAAACATTGCTAAGACCAATGTCAAGGAGCTTACTGCCTATGTTTTCTAGAAGTTTTACAGTTTCAGGTCTTAAATTCAAGTTTTTAATCCAAGCTGAGTTGATTTTTATATATGTTATAAGGTAATGGTCCAGTTTCATTCTTTTGCATGTAGGTGTTCAGTTTTCCCAACACCTTATTGAAGAGACTGTCCATTCCCCATAGTATATTCTTGCCTCTTTTGTTATAAATTGACCACATATGTGTGGGCTTATTTCTAGGCTCTCTATTCTGTTCTGTTGATCTGTATGTCTGTTTTTATGCCAATACCACACTGTTTTGATTAGTATCAGTTTGTAGAATAGTTTGAAATCAGGGAGGATGACACCTCCAGCTTTGTTCTTCTTTCCCAAGATTGTTTTAATTATTTGGGGTCTTTTGTGGTTTCATACAGATTTTAGAATTATTTGTTCTAGTTCTCTAAAAAAATGTCATTAGAATTTTGGTAGGGATTGCTTTGAATCTATAGATTGCTTTGGGTAGTATGGACATTTTAACACTATTAATTCTTCCAACTCATGAGCATGGAATATCTTTGCATTTATTTATGTCTTTTTAATTTCTTTCATCAGTGTCTTATAGTTTTCAGTGTACAGGTCTTTCACCTTATTGGTTAAGTTTATTTCCAGGGATTTTACTAAGTTGAAGAACATTTCTTCTATACTCACTTTGTTGAGAGTTTTTATCAGAAGGGGTTGTTGAATTTCATCAAATGCTTTTTCTGCATTTTTTGAGATGATCATATGATTTTATCCTTCATTTTATTAATGTGGTGTATCACACTGATTAATTTGCAGGTGTTGAACCATCCTTGCATCCCTGGAATAAATCCCACTTGATTTTGGTATATGATCCTTTTAATGTACTGTTGAATTTGGTTTGCTAATTTTTTGGAGAATTTTTCATATACATTCATCAGGGATATTGGCCTATAATTTCCTTTTTTTGTAGTGTTCTTGTCTGGTTTAGGTATCAAGGTAACACTGGCCTTGTAAAATGGGTTTGGAAGCTTTCCCTCCTCTTCAATTTTTGGGGAGAGTTTGAAGATAGGTATTAAATCTTATTTGAATGTTTGGTAGAATTCACTAGTGAAACTGTTTGGTCTTGTGCTTGTGTTTGTTAGGAGGTTTTTAATTATTGATTTAATCTCCTTACCAGTAATCAGTCTCTTCAGATTTTCTATTTCTTCTTATTCAATCTTGGAAGATTGTAAATTTCTAGAAATGTATCCATTTCTTCCAGGTTTTTCAATTTGTTAGTGTATAATTGTTCATAGTAGTCTTATGATCCTTAGCATTTTCTGTGCTATTGGTTGTAACTTCTCTTATATTTCTGATTTTATTTATTTGAGCCGTCTCTCTTTCTTTCTTGGTGAATGTAACTGGAGGCTTGTCAATTTGTTTGTCTTTTCAAAGAATCAGCTCTTAGTTTCATTGATTTTTTAAATTGTCTTTTAGTCCCTATTCCATTTCTTTCCACTCTGATCTTTATTATTTCCTTCCTTCTACAAACTTTGGTCTTTGTTTGTTCTTATTTTCCTAGTTCCTATAGAAGTAAAGTTAAATTGTTTGAGATTTCTCTTGCTTCTTGAGATAGGCCTATATTGCTATGAACTTAACTCTTAGAACTGCTTTTGCTGCATCCCATAGATTTTGGTATGCCATATTTCTATTTCCATTTGTTTCCAAGTATTTTTGCATTTCCCCTTTGACATCTTCTGTGACCCAGTAGTTGTTCAATAACATATTGTTTAATCTCTGTGTATTATAGGTTTTTCAGCTTTCTTCTTGTAATTGATTTTTAGTTTCATACCATTATGGTTGGAAAAAATGCTTGATATTGCTTCAGTCTTCTTGTATTTATTAAGACTTATTTTTGTGACCTAATATGTGATCTAGCCCGGAGAATGTTCCATGAGCCATTGAGAAGAAAGTCTATTATGTTGTTTTTGGATGGAATTGCTCTGTATATATCTATTAAGTCCATTTGGTCTAATGTGCCATTTAAGGCCAATGTTATCTAATTTATTTTCTGTCTGGATGAGTTATATGTACATTGAAGTCAGTGGAATGCTAAAATTGACTACTATTCTTTTTTTTTTTTTTTTTTAAAGATTTTATTTATTTATTTGACAGAGAGAGACACAGCGAGAGAGGGAACACAAGCGGGGGGAGTGGGAGAGAGAGAAGCAGGCTTCCCGCAGAGCAGGGAGCCCGATGCGGGGCTCGATCCCAGGACCCTGGGATCATGATCTGAGCCGAAGGCAGACGCTTAACGACTGAGCCACCCAGGCGCCCCGACTACTATTCTTGTATTGCTGTCAATTTCTACCTTTAGGTCTGTTAATATTTGTTTTATATGTTTTTGTACTCCTAAATTGGATGCATGTATGTGTGTGTGTATATATATATATATATATATATATATATATATATATATAAATGCTTTGCCTTCTTGCTGGATTGACCCCTGTACATTACATAATGCCTCTCTTTGTCTTTTATATCTTTGTCTGATATAAGTACAACTATACCAGCTTTCTTTTCACTTCCATTTCCATGAAGTATCTTTTTTCATCTCTTCGCTTTCAGTCAGTGTGCATCCTTACTTCTGAAGTGAATTTCTTATAGGTAGTATAGGGATATCTTTTTTTTAATCCCTTCAACCACTTTATGTCTTTTGTTTAGAGAATTTAGTCCATTCATATTTAAAGTAATTATTGACAGGTGTGTACTTATTTCAATTTTGTCCATTGTTTTTTGGTTGTGTTTGTAGTTCCTCTCTGTTCCTTTTTTCTCTTTCTCTCTTCCCTCATGGTTTGATGACTTTCTTTATCATTATGCTTAGATTTGTTTCTCATTTTCTTTTGTGTATTTACTGTAAGTTTTTGGTTTGTGGTTACCATGAAGTTCACATATGTCATACTATGTATAAAACAGTCTATTTTAAGTTGATAGCAATTTAAATTTGAACACATCCCAAAACTCTACATTTTGATTCCTCTTCTACTCTTTGTTTTTGATGTCATTTTTATATTTTTTTTGCTTTATGTATCCCTTAAAATTTATTGTAGTTTTAGTTAATTTCACTACTTTTGTCCTTTAACTTTTTTAGTGCCTTAATAAGTGATTAATCCACTACCTTCACTGTATATTTACCTTTTCCAGTGAGCTTTTTACTTCCATATGTTTTCTTATTATTAATTAGTGCCATTTCTTTTCAGCTTAAAGAAGTCCCTTTAATATTTCTTGTAAGGGTGGTTTAGTAATGATGAACTCCTTTAGCTTTTGCTTATCTAGTAAACTCTTTATCTCTCCTTCAAATCTGAATAAATTTGATATTTCTGTTTCCTCATTTTGCTTGACTGTTTCTGTGTATTAGGCAAAATAGCTACCTCTCTCAGGCCTGAAAAAGTGGCCGTGTATAGGTGATAAACTTTCTTGTTCAACCTTGTCCTAGCTCTTGGTTGTTTCTTGAAACTCTGTGATGGTCTAAGCTGCCTGAGTTATTATTGATATGCCCCCATTGTTGAGGATGTGCCAAGATTTGTCAGTGTTCTGAGGGGAGGAATCTGTTTAACATCTAGTTTCAAGCTGATTGAAAGTCAGACCCTCAGGTAGTGGTTTTTACAATACGCAAATATATACAGTCTTATGGGGCTGCAAGCATAATCTCTGTTGGCCTCCAGGCCAGGAGATCTGGAAGTCTCCACTGAGCAACAGTTGCAAAAATTAGGCCTTCAGACAAGTGTATAAGTTTTCCAGGAAGTCTCTTTGAGCTGTAGGAAGGCTAAGGGGGTGCATAATGGTGGTGTCTCCCTGCTTTTGTTCCCTGGGTGTGCCTCTTTAGCCTCTTGGATGTGTAGGAAACCTCAAGCCTGTCCCTCAGACCGAAGCTCCAGGCTTCAGTAAATAGGCCTTCTTCACAGGAGGACTGAAGTGTTTGTCTTCTGTCTGGGCATTGCCCTGGGGTAGTGGCCCACCAAGAGCTATCTTTGTACTTGTTACAGTCCTATGGAGCTCTGGAATGCCAATTCTTGTGGCCACCAGAGCCAGGTGATGGAGGAGTGTCCCCTGTGTGGGTTGAATGTGTCTTCTGGCCTTAGAAAGGCACTGGAGATTGTAGTGGGTAGGGTAAGCTCAATGGCTTCAGAAAGGTAGTGGGAAGATGTCTGCACATGCCTCTGGGTTTCAGCAGTACAGCAAGAAAGTGCTTTCTCTGAGTGCACATATCGGCTTTAGGTTGGGAGTAGGAGAATGCTATGACCACCAGCACTGCCAGCCCCAGCCAGGGAGCAGGGGAGTGCTGCAACTGCCTGCATTCTCTAGTCTCGGCAAGCAATACAGCAGCTCACCCTGCCATTCCAAGCAAGTTAGTGGGAGGGTCCTTGTCTGAGCTCACTTGTCTGTACTAGCAGGCAAGGTGGAGTGTGCAACAATGGTGTCCCCCAGCACCTCCATTTCCTGGGAATATCTCAACTGTGCTCTGCCCCTCTAGCAGATGCCTCCAGATCAGCAAATGAATCTCCCTCTCATATAATCTCAGTGCTTTTCAAACTGCTGCTTTTTTGCTGGGTCTGGGGTGATTGAGACCATACCCCAGCCCTCCAAGAGGGGAATCTCAGTTTCCTTATGGCACTTTGGGACTCCAGACATCAGCCTGATTGGTTCCCCAAGCCAGACATTCCGAGGGCTCGTCTTTCTGGTACAGCTCCCAGAGGTCAGGGTGCCCGATGTGGGGCACCAACCTCTCACTCAAAAAGAAGCACCTCTCTGGTAAGATCCCTCTCTACTGTGTGTTGCTGCACCAGGGGTGGGGTTTCTTTCAAGACTGTGTCTCTGCCTCTCTTATCCATCTTAATGTGGTCCTTTTATTCTTTGTTGTGGAGAGCAGTTCACCTAATTTTCAGATCTTTTTTCAAAAGGAAATGATCCATATGTAGCTGTAGATTTGGTGTGTCCATGGGAAGAGGTGTGTTCACAATCTTCACATGCTGCCATCTTGGATCCTATGCTCTTAAGACAATGTCATCTTAAAAAGAGTATTCAGTATTCCCTAAACTGTCTGTAGCCTTGATCTAACCATACCTGATAATCAATTGTAGATATTTATTTATTACTGAACTGAGTAGTTCTCTCAGATCTTGAGAGAATGATTTTGCATCGTGTTCAAATGACCTTTCAAATCTTTATCTTGTCCAGATGCATTAAGGCCATCAATCAACTTTTTTAATTACAATGTATGACATTAAACCCATATTTTAAACAAATAGCTCTTTAATTCATGTCTCTACAGATTTATCCAAGTCATATTAAGCCCCCGAGCCCCTCAGTCTCCTATTTCGTATCACTTCTCTATGGCTGTGTTTAGAACCAGAGACCATACAGTACTGGTTTTTCTTTTAGTGAATAGTTTTTGACTGATATTAACCACCAGTCATACTCCTAATCATAGAAATGTGGCTTCTAGTGTGAACACTTTATAAAATTCACCAGCAAACGAATCTATGGATAAAAAGATCCATATCCTTGCCAACAATTGTTTTGTGGCACTAAATCTGAACATATTATATGCAATGTGAGAGACAAATCTATAAATAAAGTTTGAATCCTGGTGCTGTTGCAGTTTCCTCTTTAAACTTACAGGCATCCACTTTCTCCCTACCCAGGATGAGAATTGATTTTTTTTTTTATGATGCTTAAATTTTCTTCATATCATCTAACAGGAATGTGTGTAAATGTGACATTGTGCTTGGGAGGTGTTGTTCAGTGATAAAGAACATAGGCTCTGGTATCTAACTAACTGCATTTGCATCAAGCTCTAGGTATTAGTCAGCTTTTACTAGCTTTGGTGCAGCAATGGCAATCTCAACATCTCAGTGGCTTACAAAACAAAGGTTTATTTCTCCTTTAAGCTACATACCTTTGCTGGTCAGCTATGGTTCTGCACTCCTGTATCTGGAGTCTGATCTGGGGCATTCCATGCTAGCATCAGGGGAAGGAGAATGCCAAATTAAGCAATGACTCTTGAAAGTCCTGCTCAGGGATGGCTCAAGTTATCCACTCACAGTCCATGGACCAAAAACAAGTCATGTGTCATACCAGTGCCAATGGCCAATGAGATGGAGATGCATATTTCTCCCACTGAGGCACCTGCGTATAGCAGCAGGTGCAGACATATAATCTTCTTATGAAGAGGGAAGTCAATAATTGGGGACAATTATATAATCCAGTACACTAATTACATGACCTTGATCCACTTTAATCTCTTGGTTTTTCTATCTATAAAATGAAAATAATAGTGTCTACCCCAGAGTTGTTATGAGGATTAATGTGATAATGTAAGGTTCCTAGCATAATGTCCAGCACAAAGTATATACTTTATAAATAATAGATGCTGTTATTCATTTGCTACAATTTGTCATTAAATGCGGTCCTCAATGAGGCCATGTAGACTGTATTAATTAGATAGCTGTTGTAATAGAAAATCCCTAAATCTCAACAGCTTAACAAAATAGGTTATTTCTCATTCTTGTAAATCTAATTGGTTGATGCCATAGAGGGACCATACACAGGAGATTCTTCATGATCCAGGCCTGGAAGTAACATATATCACTTCTGCCCATATTCTATGGCCTTACCTAACTGCAGTGGTAGCTGGAAATTGTAGTTTAGCTCTGTGCCCAGGAGGAAAGCACACTGGTAGGGTAAGCACACTAGAGTCTTTAGATATATATCCAATTTTTTTAAATTTTTATAGTTGTTGTTTTTGTTTTGTTTTATTTTTTATATTTCAGAGAGAGAGAGCACAAGCAGGGGGAACAGCAGACAGAGGGAAAAGCAGGCTTCCCGCAGAGCAGGGATCCCAATGCGGGGCTCCAACCCAGGACCCTGGGATCATGACCTGAGCCAAAGGCAGACGCTTAACCGACTGAACCACCAAGGCGTCCCAATATCTAATGTTAAACATGCCAATTTGACTATTTTAATACCAATGTCTGGCATCAAAGAAAAACAGCTAGTGTGGGTCAGGAAAAAGTGGGGCAGGGCAAATGATTTGTCCCAGTGGTGAAAAGATTCCTGGTGGAAACAGTATTTGGTTGAGCTGTTGAATCATTCTTCAGTGTGTATTTTTTTAAATAATTAGTTGGGATCTTTGACTTCGGAGTGGGTGTATTTGATACTTACAAAAGAGATGTAAATCCATATTGTTTGACTTCTGGTAGCTGAGTCTTTCAAGTAGACACAAAGAAGAAGAGTTTACTTCACAACCTTTGCTTGGGAGCAAGTTTCTAATCCTGACAGTTACACCCACATCATGTCTAAGAATGCTCAAGAATTAGACGCTGTCTTCCAATCTCTCAAACTTGCTGTTCACTAGCAGTTTGCATTTTGTCTTGAATCACATCAACATCTATAGGTTAAACACATGCTCTAAGTTTAGGGTGAATTAACCTAACAATAGTTTGTGTTTTCTTCAAAATAGACCGTGTAATTTGTAAGTAGTCTTTGAGAACTCATGCTTCCCTTAAGGAGAGCAGGTACCCTTGGAAACTAAAATCTACACCTTTTCACTGGAAGGGAAACACCAGCTATAATGCTAAGCTCACAATCTAGAAAAGATAAATATCATGTGGAGATATATGAGAAAGCTATGAGAGAAAGAACCAGAAGAAATACAGTGGCAACTCACGATGCTTCCAGCTATCCTCATTCCCTGCCCTCCAGTGTGGGTGACAAAGCCACAGTCCATTCGTGCAGGGCCCAAAGTCACCAACCTGGAATAGTGAATATCCCTAATGTGTGCTAATCCTTCTGTGGGGCAGCTATACTGGATTAGAGAACCCTTGAACATTTTAAATATCTTGCAATTCTAACATGAATAATGTCTTAGAGTTTCTGATTAATGAAGAGAATGTTTCCAAGGTTTATTTCACTACTACCTCCTTTCATTTCAACTTAAAAGGGACATAACCCAACTCAGTCACATGCAGAAGGGAGTAATCAGCATGGTAGCCAAGTTCAAACCATGTAATGTAAGAAGCAGATGAAGGAATTCGGGATGTTTCCCCTAAAGAACACTTGGGGGTGGGGAGGCATGAGAGTTGTTTTCAGGTATCCTGATATTTTAAGATAAAGAAGAGATTAGAAGGGTTCTGGGAAGTTCTAAGAAATACAAGTAAGACCCAATAGTGGAAGCTACAAAGTGACACATAAGGAAGAATCTTCTGCAGTCAGAGCTGGGAAGAGGCAATATGATCTGCCCTCTCCATTGGCACAGTTCTGAATTCCCCATTACTAGAAAGCATAAAGAAGCTGGGGGAGCCAAGAAGTGGCATTGGAGTGCATGTGTTTTGAAGTCTCTGCAACACAAAGTGCTTGCCATTTTCCTGACAGCAGTGACCAGCTTCAGGTCAGTCAACATATCACACTGAACCTCAGCACTCTACAAGGCCATGGCTTTATTATTGGGGAACTACCATTTCTCTATAAAAGAAATAAGTCTTATTTCGCCAAATGACACTTTGGTCCATACACGAAATGTGTGGTCAGTGAGAGCAAGCCTGGAACATAGTGACCACATGACTAAGCTACAGGTCTGTTGAGTTCCCCACCCATGGGAAAGACTTACCTTCTGCTTTGTTTTCCATACAATTCTGCCTTCAGTCAACAGACAGGGAATGAAATAGCTCTTTGGAGGCTCCTCACAGTGCTCCGAACTTATTTGTAAATAGCCTCATGTTCCTTTCAGAGTTGGGACCCGTGACACATCAGCCAGAATACATTTCAGATTTGTGGACATCTCTTATGGGCTAAATATGATGCTAGTAAGAGAGAATTCCTACTCCTAAAAAACCCAGTTTCAGTAATAGTGAAGAAGGGATGGATTTCTTCCTTTTTGGCTCTATCCTGAAGTCTCACCAGAGAATACTCTAAATATATACTCACCGCCTTGAATTTTCATCAGCCCACCTGGTGTGTCCAGGCCCACGGCAGGGAACCATCTAAACAGAGAGGACACAAATAGGGAGGCAAATAAAGAGCCCATTATAAGTGTGCTGTCATAAAAGGGATTCCTTCATTGAGAAGGAGGCTGAATTAAGTGGCTCCCTTTCTTATCAGCAGCTAAGGAGTATTGAGCCCCAAACCAGCATCACTCCTGTCTCCTCTCTGACACAGGTGAGTCTCTGGGCAGAGAGAATCATCAGAGCTGACAGAAGTCAGTTTAGGCCAGTGGTTCCCAAAGTGTGTCCCTGAACCAGCAGTGTCACCATGGAAACTAGTTACAAATGCACGTTCTCAAGCCCACCCCAGACCCGGTGAATTCAAAACTCTGGGCTTGGGGCCAGCCACTTGAATATCACCTCCAGGAATTCTGATGCCCAGTAAAGTTTGAGAAACACTGCCTTAGGTTTTCTTCAAATTTGCTTTGAGGAGGAATCTTAGAGATTTTCCTCAAATTTCCCCCTTACAGGCTTTTTCCCATAGTAAAAAAAAAAAAAAAAAAAAAAGCTCGCTCTTCAGACAGGCTTGCACAGCTGGAGACCATGGCATGCCTGCCCTTATCTTCCACCCCATGAGCAGACCTAACCTGGGCTCAAAGCCTAGAGAAAAAAGACAAAAACAATAGGCTTTTGTTCCAACAGATAAAATATGCACAATCACACTAAGTGGCAAAGATTATGGGCACAAAGCAAGAGCTTCTCTGTTGCTCTCATTGTATAAATAAACTGCTTAGTCTTCTGGAATTCCAGTTAATCCATGCAGAAGTTTTCTAGTACTTATTGTAAATTAATAGTCTCATCTATTATCCTTTGAATAAAAGACGCTATCAGTGAATAAGAATGGTGTACCCTCGAGAAAAGCCACATTACAAAAAATTGAATAGAGGGATTATCATGGCAAACCTCCATGCAGTCAAGCGAAGAATAATTAGAGTTATATAACATTCACTTTTATTTAAACATTTCTTGACCATCTGCATATTTCCATAAATTGACCTTTAATGGCTACACCCTGTATGGTCATGGCTCCTTGCACCAGTCAGTCAACAAATTTTTAATGAGTATCTACTGTGTAAAGAAAACTGAGGGGGAAAAGGGAAAAAAATTTTTCTTTTAAAAAAAGAAAATCCTAAGTCCAACCCTCAGAGGCATTAGCTTTAAGGAAATAAGAGTATCAGTGAAACAATGTACAACACAAAGAAGCACAGCGTTGAACAAGAGAGTGCTGGACTTCAAGTAGAGGCTGTTGTCAGTAGGGAATCATCCAAGGATGTGGTGGGATGTGAGGAGTCTTGGAAGAAGTAGGGTTTTGATGGGGAAGTGGGAAAAGGGCTTTCCAGACAAGGACTTCATGTGCATCCAGGGAGTATTGGCAGTGAGGGTTCATCAGGCAGAGGTTTAGTCCCCCACACCAGGGAGGAAACAGAGCCATACTTTGGCATAGAACTGGAGATTGTAGATCATTGAGAGTTAACTATTTTGATTAGGGGCTGGAGGGGGGTGGGGCGCGGAGGACACACAGTAGATTTTAATCTGGCAGCTATGGGCAGGGTAGACTTGAGAGGAAACCCTGGGATCAGGACACAGCTAGACACTGACAGGAAGGGAAGAAGACCAGAACATGCTCAGAGTAGTAAACTGGAAATAGAAAAATCATCTCACTTTAGTGCCTTTAGTGGTGCCGAATCAGATCACTCATGAGCCGAGAGACCAGGCTGATGATGGATTCAGCTCAAAGACACCTCTAACATCACACTCCCCGAACAAGAGGGATCGCACGTGGCCACAGTCCAGGTGCAGAGTGTTGAGTCGAATAACTAACAGCTGCCACTTGTTACCTTCATGAGCAGGCAGTGGGCTGTGGCACTTAAGAGCATGTCTTTGGGGATTTGTCCTTCCTGAGGCACTGTGGGGGACAAGTACACCCAGGGTTACAAATGGGATGTTTGTTAATCCTGAGAGATGAAGGGACCATTTTATTTTATGATATGTGATGTAGGAAAAGACATTAGGGTTCGAAGCCAACAGCCAAGAAAAATTCTTGAGATGTCTTTGGTGCAAAAAGGTGGTTTTATTAAAGCCCGGGGACAGGACCCTTGGGCAGAAAGAGGTGCACCGGGGTCATGAGGAGTGGCCCAGTATATACTTTCAAATTGGGAAGGGGTTAGGGAGAGCATAAGTCTCTAAGGAATTTTGGAAGCAAGGTTTCCAGGACCTTGAGGGGGCTAGCTATTGTTGGGAAAAGGTCATTTATTACCATCGAATAAAACCTGAGTCATGAGGTGCTTCAGATGTATATCATTGGGCCATATGCTTGGGGGATGATTGCCAATACATATCTTGGCGGGTTTAGAGATAAAGGAAATTTCTAAAGGAATTTTTGTATGTTAAAATAGACTTACAAGATCCTGGGGATCAGGCTAAGGTTGCCTTTTGCCCTTAGCAAAGTATTAACATCGAAGCAGTTGAGTCCCTAGAGGAATGTCACTCTGCTTGTTTCAAGGACTTGTCAGTGGGCTGTAGGTAGTAAGGTAATGTAATAATTTTTCTTCTGCCTTTGTTTCCCACATCAATATGGAGCAGAGAAGGGACAGGACTCCTTTCTCATTTGCAAAACCAGTGTTGCTTGATATTCATCTGATAGTCGTTCACAATCATGTATGTCAAACTGCAACATTTTCTTGCTCATGGAGTAAAATTCACTTAAGCCTTTATGGAAGTCACTGGGGAGTTAGCCTGGCTCTGAACAGCAGGAATGGAGGCTCAGGGAACGTGGAGTCTTAGGTGAATCCTCTCAGTACCTGTCACTAACCTGGAGCCCCTACTGAGCTTCCACCAAAGAGAAAACATAAAATGGGCTTTACATGGACCTGCCTTAGTCTAGGAATAACCTCAATGTCATGGCCCACTTCAGCATAATACGAGATGTGGGTCAGATCCAGAACTGCAAAATAAGGGAAGATCATTTTTATAAGACCTCAAAATAAAAATGATGAGCTAAAATACCTTCCTCTCAATGAATTTTATTCTTCAGGGAAATAGTTTATTTGGTGTGCACCATTGAGTAACAGCCTTGATTCTCTGTTCTTGTTGTGTGCATAAGTGAAGTTTATGTTAAATTAGCAGTGCTGAATCTTTGTGAAACTTGGCTATCGTGGGGAGAACAAAAGGATTATATTGGGCACCAGATAATAATGGTAATTATGTGGAGTTCCCAGATCAGGAAGTACATCTCTCGTGAAAATTTCTGGTTATAAATAATCACCAAAACAATACCAAAGTCCTCTATAATAGCTCACCCATAAAGTGTATAAAACCTGGATTTTAGAATAGCTGATAGAGAAGATGATACAGTGGTTATAGTGACCCAGAGAACTAGTCTGGGATAGGAGAATTTAGTTAAAATCCACCAATCATTATCAAATAAACTTCCAATTTTTGTTATTCAGTTAATAAGATTTTCCTAAAATAAGCTATTGTTAAACTATTCTTGACCTTTTTTGGTTACCTCCAACTAATTCAAACTAGATTTTCTTTTTACTGTAAAAGAAATATGGGGAGGTTCTTGGCACTGAGGATGGACCCTGGGTGTCCTTGTGAGAAACTTTAGCCTTCGTTTGACTGCCCAAGCTCTTGCAATTGCAATTACTGTTCTAGTTCATTCCTTTAGTCATGTAAGGAATCTGGACTCAAGGACTCAAGTCCCTTCTTTTCTTGTTAAGTTTCCAGATGAGCTGTTAGTATTGCTAGAACAAAATGACACTGGATACATGGAGGACAGTAAACAGAGCACTCACTTAGCTGACAAGGTCTGCACACCCATCCTAGCTTCTTCCCATGCCTAGTTCCAGACATAGAGGACCTGGCTGAGTCGTATGTGCCTCATATGCCAACCACAAAACAGATCAAAGCCCTTTGTGCTTTACAGCACCCCCGAGAGTTTATAAATGACCAATTGCATGAGAAAAGACAAGAAAATCCCATGGAGTTGGCAATGAAAGGAAAAATGTTGAGTAGGGCCTTAAGCACAAGAGAAGGATCTCAGATAGTGATGAGAGGGGGAATAGACAGTTGTTTCTAGTAAGAAAAGAGAGAAAAGACCCTCAGATATGTGCCCAGATGGGAGGATTGATACCCTGAAGTTGTTTCAATAAGAAGGGAGCGTCATTTCTTTGATGTCAGCTCAGAGAAATCAAAAGGATAAACCAAGTGGCTTCTTGATTCAGTCCACGTCACTGAATCTGAGGTGCCACCAAAATTCAAAGTTGTGCCCTCTCCTGAGCTTCTCCCTCTTGCTGTGGCACTGTTCCATGGGCCTCATTGGGCAGCTGCCTCATGGGCTGATGTGTACCTGCTCGCTTACCTCTCTGCCAGGCTCGAACCTCCTCCCCAACAAAGGCTAGTCTTAGATATCACTGCACCCCTCTGGCTTGCTCCCCAAGAGTTTCATGGAAAAGCCATTCAATATATGGTGTTTGAATAGTATTTTTATAATGCCTCTGTGTTCTGATTCCAAGGGAGCTGTTGGATGCTATTAAAATTGTTTAAAAAAATAGTTTTCTTTGGAAAATGAGCACAGATTATGTTATTCCGTGTAGTCAAATTGTAGCCATCTCTAAAAATTCAGCGAGAACCCACTGAACAAGAAATAAAATGCCCAAATTCTGTATATGGAGGTCAGAGGGTACACATAAGAGGGAAAGAGCTTTTTTCTTCTCTTAGAAACCTTTACCAGTGAAAACATCTATTTTAAATGTCACTCAAATGCAATATTTGAATGAAAGAGGAAAAGGAATGAAGATGTGTTTGAGATGGGGCAAGGTGAGTAACATGCACTTCTCTGAGTCAGATAAAACTTCGAGCTCAGTCATTTCCAGGTCACTGGTTTCTGACATGTCTGTATTGGTATTTTTCTTCCGGATTGCTTTGAAGTTCTTCAAAACCTAAACCCTCATGACGTTTGCCACAACCACATTTCCCTTCAAGAAACCTGAGAGATTGGAGTTACCTTTGAGTCATGCGGTAGAATGAGCTTTAACAGACACTGAGCTCTAGTAGATGAGTTATTTAACTTCTTTCTATATCGGGTTCCTAGCTATAAAATAGGGATGATTCCAGGGAGAAACGCAATAAATTAGTAAGCTCTTTTCTTCTATCCCCTGCTTCTAAGAGGATTTGGAAAATTATAATAAGCAACTTAATGATTTGACACTTTTTAAAATGCCAAGTATACGTGGAGGCAGGTGCTACTTAAAGCTTCATCTGTAAGCATTTAAAGGAGAAATAACTTTATGGGTAGAATAATGCCCCAGCAACACCGAAGCCTCCCATATCAGAAAGAATGAACTGTGTCCAGCATGGCTCACTCATCAACATAGCAATGAGCCAGGAGCTCATGGTTTAGAAAGATCTTTCACAGCTGAATTTGAAATCCTAGAAATCCTAGGTTGAAATTCTGTTTAATCCTCAGTTGAAGAGATAATCAGATAGTTCAATTAAAACCAGAACACCCCTGGGATGCCTGGGTGGCTCAGTCGGTTAAGCATCCAACTCTTGATTTTGGCTCAGGTCATGATCTCAGGGTCCTGGATCGAGCCCCACATTGGACTCCGTGCTCAGCGCAGAGTCTGCTTGGGATTCTCTCTCTCCCTCTCCCTCTGCCCTCCCCACCTCCCCATTCAAGCTCTCTCTCTCTAAAATAAATAAATAAAATCTTTAAAAAAAAAAAAAAGCAGAACATACCATTCTTGAAATACATTCAATCATTAAAGTTTTACAGCAAAGTCAGTACTGAATCTTGTCAGCACAAAGGAGTTTTGAAATGTGTCTAGGCAGACGTGGATGGATGGGGAGGGCTCTCCGAGTGTTTGCCGATATAAGCATGTATGTGTGGTTTCCTTGCAAAGGCGCTCTTCAGATCCACCCTGGGGGAGACGTCTACCAGTGGAAATGGACAGACTGTATCTTGGGTTGGCCTGACTTCTAGAAACCAATCTTGTCTTTCTCTGAAAATTTAAACTTGCCAATTTTAACTCTCTCATTTTTTTAACATTTCTATAAAGCAAGAAATGTTTATTGCTACTTTAGAAAGTAAATAAATGCTGACTTGAAAGAAGCCTGTGTTCATACAACTGGACTAAAGGCAATCGCTACCGTCAATTGATTTTACCTGGGTATTTCTCATTTACTTGCTGCACAAGTAAGCTATGCACAATGTAGAAAAATGTGAGAATTCAAATAAGCTAAAAAAAAAAAGGAAGGCAGGAAGTCAAGCAGGAAGTTAAGGAAGGAAAGAGGGAGGAAGAATGGAAAAGAAACAGCACATACAGCAAATACACGGGCTTATTTATGGTTTTTAACTAAAATTGGATCATCTTATACACTATTCTGTTGCCTGCCTTTCTAACTGATAATATATCCCTAACTTCTTCCCAAGTCAGTAACTGGGGGTGTTGGTAGGTTTGTTTGGCTTCATTTCCTTCTGCTGTGAGCCCCACTCCCTGCCCCTCAGCCACCTTGCTGACGCCCCTGTATGCTCTTGAACATGATAGGTACTCGCTACATCCAGGCCTCTCGCTCAGTATTTCTAATGTCCAGGATATTCTTCCTCCAAATCTCCCTTTGTTCCACTGAATCCTTATGGAATTGCCACCTTTTCAGGGAGGGCTTGGATTTCCACTCCGTGTATCTGTGACCACACAGATCCTCCACCCCTCTCCACCATACCCTCTTTCCCAGATTTAACTTCTTGCATTGTATTTGCTATCTTCTGATATGCTGCATAAATTAGATGTTGATTTTGGTTATTTTCTGTCTCCTGTAATAGAATGTAAGTTCCCTGGGAGTACCATTTTTGTCTGTTTTGTTCACTGGTTGTATTAGTCAGAGTTCTTTAAAGAAACAGAATATATATTATATGTATTATATATGAAGATTTATTATGAGGAATTGGCTCGTGCAATTATGGAGGCTGAGAAGTCCCGTGATGTGCCGTCTGCAAGCTGGAGACCCAGGCAAATGTGTTCTGTAACTCAGTCCAGGTCCATAAGCCTGAGAACCAGGAGAGCTGATCATATAAATCCCAGTCCAGAAGCAAGAGAAAATGAGATGAGATGTCCCAGCTCAACAGTGAGGCAAGGAAAAAAGGGCAAATTCCTCCTTCCTCTGCCATTTGTTCTATTAGGGCCTTCAAAGGATTGGAAGATGCCCCCCACACGGGGAGGGCAACCTACTTAGTTGAGTCCACTGATTCAAAGTCTAACTTATTCCAAAACACTCTCATAGACACACCCAGAAATGTCTAATCTGGGCACCCCGTGGCCCAGTCAAGTTGATACATAAAATTAACCATCATGCTGATGTATCCCTAGCATCGCAAATGTTGCACAGCCCCTAGGAAGTACTCAATATTGCTGAATAAATATAGAGTATCATTGTCATGGCTGCATTGTAAGTAATTCTGAAACATATTTACTGTGTAGTTAGTACATCCTTTATTTTGGACAGTTGGGTTGTTTTCCTTTTTTGTTGTCAACACTGCTTTTATAAACATCCTACACACACCGTATCTTTGTGCACACCATATCAGAATGTCTCATTAGTATAAAGTATATAAATGTAATTGCTGGGTAAAGGGGTAGGCAATTGTTACAGTTTTTTTTTTTTTTTAAAGCTCTTGTTATAGTTCACCAAATTGCCCTCTAGAAGGCTGCACCTGTTTATATCCCACCAGCGCCTAAAAGAAGGGCCATCTCTAATCCTCTGATTCACTGACCACATAAGCAACCTAACTGGATGCAAGGATGTTCAAAGAAACTGGAACAGGGCCTTCTCAGCTGAGAGAACTTGTGCCGACTTGAGCCACCAGCCACACAGACCAGCCCGGTTATAAAGAAAGAATTGGTATCAGACATTGGGCAAAAACATTCCTGTGGTAAAACTCATACACTACCAGTTTTCAGAAATCATGTCCTACTCATTAAGCCGATTGATTCTCACAAAAACCCAGCATGGAATGGTGCATGCTGGTGTCCCGTTTAGTAGATGGTGAACCAAAGCCAAGTTCACACGATAACCAGAATTTGTGATCAGAATGAGGAGTCCCAACATCTGGCCTGAACTCTTTTTTGAAATTTTTTCAAAATTCTCCCAGACTTTATTACGATCCACTCTCCGATCAATATTCATGCTGGCTACCAGTGTCCAAGGTGTGTTCTTTAGAGGAGGTGTTTAGAGGGTCAGCAAAACTTCGGTGGTGTACTAGCTTCTTGAAATACTATTACAATGTTTGGACTTGAGGGCTAGAGAGAGAGGGGATTGGGTGAGACAGAGAGAAGAGAGGGAGAGGGAGAGAGGAAGGGAGTGAACAATCCAGTGAAGGGCAGTTTCCTTAACGACAGCTTTTATAGTATCCTTGGCCATATTTCAGGGCCAAAACAGTTTTTCCCTCCGAGTTCACAAACTATAATTAGTTTCCCATGTACAAGAATACCATTAGAGAGATGTCATGATTTCTCCTGAGATTATACACAAAAGACAAAAAGCTCTTCCTCTTGCCAACATGGTTCCAGCCCCTCCCCCCCAGGAGAATCTCAACATATTTTCTCAGTAGATAGAATCATCCCTCCTTTTATTAGCTGATTTCCCCCTCAAATGCACTCATTAGATGGTGGAAGGTTTTTACTTCTTAGCAAAAGAAGAAAAAATGAGATTTTTACCTTATTTTAAAATATTGAAAAATACTTTCTTGTCAAAATAGGATATTTAAAAGTTTTGTCTGCATTCAAACTTCAGTGAAGAAATAGTGAAAAGATGACAATCATTATTAACATCTATAAATCATGCATAAACTAATAGGAAAAGAAATCTCTTTCCCTGGCTATGTCTTTCATTTTTGAAAAGCACATTTATAGACATATTATAATGTTTCCATTCTCCCAGTACCCCTGGTATCCAGTGCTTTGGCATTACCCACATTTTACAAATGGAAAGACTAAGACAGAGAAGGAAATCGCTTTTATCCTGCAGCAATGCACAGTGTCTGTAGATTCCAGTCTGTAACTCCATCCACCCTCCATAGCCTTTCGAGAGCAATTTAAAGAAAAAAAACAGTAATACAATTATTGACATTTTTTAAATTTAAAAGAAATGAAATCCACTGGGAACAACTCTTGAAAGGCACTTTGCAGTGGCCCATCTGGAGTGGAATTTTCCATGATAAAGACTCTAGAGCCAATCTGATGGCCAAATGAAAAACAACAGTTTCCACGGATGCCAGGCTAGCATCGGACAATGCTCTCAGACAACCCTGGTCACCCGGGCCACACAGCTCTGTGGCAGCCGGAGTCAAGAACCCACAGTAGCAAGCACACACAGCCCAGGGCTCAAGGTTTTCTTTTCTGACAGTAATGGGCATCTTGTCTTAATACTTTCCCATGAGCTCTAACTCAGGAAGTGCATCCCCCTGAGTCTTATCACTCATCTCAGTCCCTCGGCAAACAGGGATTGGGTCCTGCTGGATCCTAGGCACTGTGTCATGCTTGGGAACCAGAAGAGAAGGCTTTTCTTACTGATGGGTGGAGCAGAGTATGTCTGCGCTTGGTACGGAGCAGGTGTAAAGTCTGCAGAGGCCTCTAGGGAGTCAAAGGTTAGAAGGCAGAAATGTCACTGGATGGACACGGACGCCCGAGGAAGCAGTGGGAAGGACAGAGCAGTGGGATGGGGAAGCAGAGAGCATTGTGCCAATGAGGTGCAGCCCAGGGAGCAAGTGTGAGGAGGGGGTGAGGGGGCAGACCACAGGGCCCCGCTGCTCCTGGACCAGAACCCTAGATTTCATCCCGGACGCAATGGGGAGCCAAAGCAAGATTTTAGGCAAGGCAGTAGAATGGACAACCTTGCTTCTAGAAAAAAATGATCATTGTGTTTTTCCAATGGCAATATCAGTCACAATACTTAATTTGTCAGTAAGACAGGAATAGAGCTTATTTTTAGAACCAACATTTCCTAGCACCCCCAGTTGGCCCCACCCCTGCCGAGAGCACCCTGGAAGCCTTATCTATGCAATCTGCATCTGAGGGACTTCTCCCTGGGCAAGGGGTATAAGTGAAACATACACACTGGTGGTCGGAGCCGGGAGCGTGCTTGACGTGGTGTGGCCATTCATTTCTCCCGCCACGGGCAGCAGTGGCTCCAGGCTTCTCCCTCCCTGTAGCCACGACCTCCCGTGGCGTGGGTCTGGCTCGCATTGGGAGTTACTATCCTCACACATTCCTATGCCTGACTGTTCTCCCTCCTTGCTGGGCAGAGACAGGATGGGGGTCCACACCCCAGCCAGGGGTCTGCAGGGTAACAGAGGGCCCTCTGTTCAGAGCTGTCTTCAAAAAATTTGGAAGCCCGAGCCGCCTCCTGGAGTGGAGAGAACCCAGTTCTCCCAAAAACTGTCAGTGCCAACGTTTAGATATTCTGTTTCAATCCCTTAACAAGATGAAGCCACAGTGTTGGTTCCTACAGGCAAATCTCCGGCTTCCACACTAACTGGATTCCCTCCTGGCTCTGATCCATCCCAGCCGGCTGCCACAGTTCCAAGATGAATTCCCAGCGGTTCCAGCAGCAGACACTAGTGCCGTCTTTTCCTTTTTGAAGCTCAAGTGCATTTTCCGAGGCAAACCTGTGCTGTAGGCAGCGGCTTTGCCCACCTCTGATTTTGGCAGGGATGTGACTGCCAGCATGGTGTTCCCCGCTGCCTCTGGGCCCAGGTTTCTTCTCTCTGAAGGCTGTCAGCTTGTCTGTTCCCCTGACAGACGTGAACTCCTGCCAGAGAGAAATGCTGAGTGTTCCCGCAAGGCTTCGGATGAGTTTGCTCACCCCCAAGCCCACATGCTGCCCCCACGTCTCCTCCAGGACGCGGCCGCTCAGGGCTCTGCCCTCCTAGACTACAGCAGTCTCCAGGTTCACACTGAAGCCCAAGAAAGGTCACCTGTGCCCCTTCACGGCGCACAAGAAAATGCACATCTCCCTTTGGACACCGCGGGCACCACCCCCCTGAGGCACGACTGAACCGCCCTGCCAGGTCAGTGAGAAGCCTCAAACCCCACGCAGGCCTTATTGTTCCAGGTGAAAGGAGGATATGTGAAATTGCTGGTCACAGCAAAGTGCTCAGAGACATCAGTAGTTATTATGGGGCAACAGGCACTTATCAGGCTGTTTTTAAGGCTGTGACTTCACCCTAGGAAGACCTGAGAAAGGACAAGAGTCTACTTGGAGTCTTCATCTCGCATTTCCAAATTTCACAATAAGGTACTGGAACAGGGCCCCACTGTCAGGCCTTGGTGTGGGACCGAGGGGATCTCTGACGCCCTTTATCTCCACCTCCTAGCCCCTCTGTCCCTGCTGCTTCTTTCCACCTCTGCAGCCCTTAGAGAGCAGTCAGGACCACTCACTGGGAAGGTCCACCTCTCACAAGGTAGAAGGGACAACAGATGCTGTCCAAAGCATGACCTCCAGTGGAAGGTCAGCACCAGTAGAAGGCAGAGGGAGGAAAGAGAAAGGAGGACAGAGATGCTGGGTCGTGAAGAGGGGACACTGGGGAGGGGGGTTAGTAAAGCGGGGATGCCATCATCAGTCAGAAACAAAGCTGGGTCCATCCAAGAGTCTGGTAATGCTCCCCCACTGGGAGCAGACTCCCCTAGGGGGCTGGTCATGGGGTTATATTAAGGTTAGCTGCTTCCCACTCTTTCCTGGCTGATTCTAGGCCCTTCCATTTTCTAAACAGCTCAACTTGGGGAGATGGGTCTTGAGCATTCAGGTCTTTGAGGACAAGCCATGTTGCCTCCTGGAACCTCAAGAAAAGCCCTTCTCTTGCTCATCTCTAAATGCCAGGGACTGTTATTTGGGACTTAGAAAAAAGCTGATCTGCTAGAACACGGAGGTTGTATGAATCTTTTCCTTGCTTAGCACATACAATTTTAGTGAGAAAATAGTAAATATGACACTGTGAGCACAATTTATAAATAAGGTGACAATCTCTAGGTTCTTTTGAAAAACATAAAATTATAATCATCACTCTCATGTTAACAAAAGAGATTTGGAAAAAAATATTTATATATTGGTATTTTTTTCCCTAAAACTGTCTTACATATAGGAGAGCCAAAGTGGTCTAAAAAGGTGTAAGTCAAATTTTCCAGGCAAGTTAACATTGCATGTCGGAGCTGAAGGGTACAAGTATTGACTTTGTGCCCTAAACTGGTGTTTCTCAAACTTTAACATGTTGTACAGGAACCATCTGGGCTCTTATAGAATACAGATTCTGAGTCCATGGTCTGGGCTGCAGCCTGGGATTATGCATTTCTGACAGGCTCCCTGGTCATGCTGATGCTACAAGTCTATAAGGAACTTCCACTATTTGCTGAGTACCTTGTTCCTGTTGTGAGTTTAGACAGATATCAAGGAAGAATGAATAAGCTTCCCAGCCCATCCCCTTCATATCTTTGTGGGGTTGTTTGTTTGTTTGTTTGTTTTTTGAATGGTTAAGGAAGAATTATAAGGCTTCTGGAAGTTAAGAAATGATAGAGGATGACAGAGTTTTGATTATAACATAATTTAACAGATCATTTTAGGATTTCAGAGGGCATGATGTTGGAGAGAATCCTAGGGAAAAAAAGAGAAGGGAAGAGGCCAGCAGTGAGCACGGCTTGTTTGTATCTATTTTTGACACTGCCCTGGGTTATGTATATAGCATCTCTCCGCCAAAGTGGATTACAGGAACTTGGAAGAGGTTATTTATTGAAGTATTTTAGAATTAAATTCTACCATTTACAATTTAAAAAAAAATCAACATCTTCAAATGAAAGGACCAAGGAAATTTCTGCTGCCGTCCTAGGAATATAGCCCAGAACCCAAGGTAGTGTTTGTTGGACAGAAATGTCAAAAAGCATCGATTTTAAATAAGGGAGGGCAGTCAGCAGACCAGAGCAAAAGAAAGACCTCCCTCTGCACTGGTGAAAGACTGCACACATTGCCATTTATAGAGTGTACCGTAGTAGGTTCTGACCAAAGAAATAAACGTTTTTCTGCTAAAAGGGGAACAACATTAAACAGAATATCCAGGAACTTAATGAAAACTATGAATGGAACCAGATGAGTGGCGAAGAAAGCTAAAATTCTTGGGATCACTCACTTTCCTGAATAGTGGTTTCCTCTTAAAAACTCCTTAATAAAAATATTATAACCTCATTGCCAAGGTCACCGGGAGACAAAGTGAGGGTTTCCTTAGACATCCGAAGCCTAATGCCCATTCTGCACCTCTTTTCCAGACTTATCTACCCATCTTTGCTCTACCTTCAATCGTGATCATTGCCTCCACCCAGTTCCCTCATTTATACTAAAGTGTATATGTCCCTACAGGGGACCCAAATGAGCAACCTCCCTTCTAAATACAGTTGCCCAAATATATTCCACATTTCCTAATCCATTCATCTCTATCAGATATTTTTTTAAAAGCTACATTTTCAAAACTGATACAGAAATAAATATGGTCTAATACTAATATCCATTAAATCTGGAAGTGAGGGCATGTGTATTCTTTGTCCCTTCCTGAATTTTTTAAATAATTTGTAATAGCTATTAAGAAATGAAGTGGGTGGCTTTATTATTGACCAGGATGAGACAAGGTTTCTCCTCAGAGGAGGTGGCACTGAGTCTCTCTCTCACCATTACCTGTGCCTAATTAGGATGCTGTATTTGACCTGCAGGGGTCAACACCCTGCCTTCACTTAGCGTCTCCTAGGAAGCTTTTAAAATATATACATGTCTGCTCCTCACCCCAAACTAATTAAATCAGAACCACAGCAGGAAGAAACTTCTACACTGGTATGTTTTAAAAGCTCCCCACATGGTTTTACTGTGCAGCCAGGCTTGAGAACCATTGGTTTAAAGAATAATAATCAAGAGTGCTTTATGAAGGTAACTGCAAATTCTTAAGCATTTAAGCTCTCAACATGAAAATCTTTTATATTTTTCTTTTACCGAGAACCATTTGAAACTCATGTGATATGTATCCCCATCCTTACCATCCTATATCCCCGCCCTATCCTACATCTTCCACCCTCAACCCACACAGCACCCCTGCCCCCACCACCCCACATCACCACCACCACCACATCACCACCATCATCATCACCACCATCATCATCACCACCTCCATCATAACCACCACCACCTTCACCACCACCACCATCACCATCATCACTACCACCATCAAAACCACCATCATCACCAACACCATCATCATCACCATCATCACCACCATCATCACCACCACCTCCATCATAACCACCACCATCACCACCACCATCACCACCACCACATCATCACCATTCACCACCACATCACCACTACCACCACCATCACCACCACCACCACCATCACGACCACCAGGATCATCAATACCTCCATCATCCCCACCACCACCATCACAACCACCATCATTACCACCATCACCACCAACACTATCACTAACAATAACAACCAGAAATACAGATGTATGGCACTTACCTTGAATTATCAACTTTTTAATTTGGATATTCAAACCTTTAAAATTCATATGCAAGTGGTCTGGGGTGGGGGTTTGTTAGCTGGGAGCTAAAACACTTGCAACCTAGGCCCCCAAGGGTATTTTTAGATTTAATTGGGTATAGGAAACCCTGGAAATACTCCCTCTTACCCAAACAGCATACAATCAATCAATCTGTCGGTGCCCCTTTACATAGAATTAAAATACGTATTTTTTTTTTATTTTGTAGCATTTAGGTACACATTCTAAGCAATGCTTAATGACCTTGGTTTTCTAGCTGGTTCAAAATTTTGATAGGTATAGGCCGAATTTTGACCAAACATCCGTATAAAAGGTATTTTTGCTACAACTAAAATGACATACTGTATGGAGTGGAGGGAGCAGAGAGAGAGAGAGAGAAGAAGAGAGAAAGAGAGAAGAAGAGAATAAGTTCCCCTAACTTTCTTTTGTAAAACTAGTATTCGCCTTTTAATCGCCCCAGCATTCTGCTGAGAGGTCCAGCCCATGAAACTATTCTATGAAAACAAAAAGGAGAAAAACCTCCTGCCTTGTGCTTCTGTTCTGCTCATTCCCTCTATAACTCACCTTTCTGGGGTTGTTGAACATTATTTACTTAGATTTAGAAGATCAGGTTATACCCTTGGAATTCCTTGTGTTCAACTTCAGGGAGAAATTTCTAGAATTTATTAGCCGACTTGCAATACACATTATTTTACAGGAAACATTCTTACAAAGTTGCCCCCACATGCCGTCTTTCTATATTTGACTTTGTAAAGCTTTTTGGGAAAAACACAGTAGGTTACAGCTTCATGTGGGGTTGTTTTGTTTGCTGCTTGCCTGCTGCTTCCTTGGATGGGGGCGATGTGGGTAGAATTATAGTCTTCATTCTCCTGAACTGTACCCACATGGTATGCTTCCCGTGTCTGTGGGACGTGCAAGGAAAAACCTTTTGACACCCAGAGCTACCGTGTTTTATTCCTTGGTACGTGATTTACATTTGCCTGGTTCCCTTCAACCCCAGAAATCAGAAGTCTTGGGGTCTATTTCACACACAGGACACAGGTCTGAGTCCCACCAGGAGTGGGACTCCTGGCGCATCTCACAGGGTCAGAATTCCCAGAGCTGTGTCTTCTGGAGCCACAGGTTGGGCCTGGAGGCAGAAGGATTGTAGGATGTCAGTTAAATACTCTCAGGAAGAAATGGGCCTTTCAGATTATGAACAGATTTATAGGGTTCAAGTTCTTTGCCTTAGAAAGGTGAATGGATTGTAAAATATTTTTGAGAGAGTTGTAAGTTCTGCAATCTGATTTCTCTGAACCTGGCATCCAGAACCAGGAAGCAAGCAAGACAAATGAATCACTGCAGACTAGCTCACTAATGTGAGTTGAACTGGGTCCTCCCCAGAGCTATGCAGAAGTCCTAACCCAATACCTGGAGGTGGCCTTATTTAGAAACAGAGCTCTTGTGGATGTAATCAGGTCAAAATGAGGCCATTAGGGTGGGCCCCGATCCAATATGACTGGTGTCCTTACAAGAAGAGGGAAATGACGTGCTGACAGGGAGGGAAGAGGCCATCTGAAATGAGAGGGATGTGTCTACAATCCAAGGAATGCCAAGGACAGGTGGCAACACCAGAAACCAAGAGAAAGGCACAAAATAGATGCTTCCTTGCAGCCTTCAGTTGATTCTGCCCACACCTTGAAGCCCCCCAAACTGTCAGAGTCCCATTTCTGTTGTTTTAAGCCACCCAGGCTATGGTACTTTGTTAGAGTAGCCCCCTAGGAAGCAGACACACTATCCAGGAACCTTCTGTTGGGGTCAGCCTGCCCTGAGCAAAACCGTGAGGCACAGGCCTGTGCCTCTTTCCCCACAGCCCCTTCTGCAGAAGCCCACCTCCTCCTGGAAGCCTTCTTCAAGGACCCCAGCCCTGTTCTAGTGAGCTTGCCGCACACTGAGCTGTATTTCTCACTGTGAAATGGAAGCCTCTTCTGCCTGTTGAAGTCATTTGTAAGGAATCACAGATAGGAATCTCAATCGCAAAGTTGACAGCGTTCAGAGGTGAAACATCACTTCCCTACACCTGAACCTTGTACAAGCCCCCATTTCTGGGAAGTAGCAGAGAAACTCTTGCCAACTTAAGGTAGGCCCAGTCACGTATGGTTTGCACGTATCCTTGGGGCTGCCCACAGACGGCGCCTCCCTTCTTGCTTATAGATGCAGGTGGGTTTGGGGGAGGCCAACACAGTGATGATCTCTGTCCCTGCTGCACCTGCCACCTAGTCCCCAGCAGGACTGGCTCCTTGTCCTAACCTCAGGGTGTCTGCCAGCCCACAGCCCTCCTGGCCCTCCAACTCCCAAGTCCAGTCTAGATCAAGGTGTTGGGCTTTCTAGCAGGTTTGCCCTTTCCCTCGGCCCAACCTAAGCAAACCAGGTGCAAAGCCCCTATGCACTGTGATCCCCAGGCTTGCCTTCCGCCCACTCCAGGTTTCCAATGTCAAGGAGCTGTCTTTTCTTCTCTCCCTATCAAGCCTCTCCACCTCCCTCCCACCCCAGATACAAGTTCTTATCTCTTATCTGGTGAGAAAACAGCTGCTCTGTCATCGTATCTTCTTTCCAAATCTGGAATTTATAAGTTTTATGCTCTTCTGAGTACCCCCCAGGCTTTATGCCTGGTATCTGAAGCCAAACTTTGGAGAACTTAGAAAAAAGAAAAATCTGTCTGGCTCTCACATTCCCAAGCCCCGGCTCCCCAGACTGTTTGGATGTCAAAGCCAAGAATGTTGCTATTTGTTCTTACAGTGCTCTTTTGTGCCACCCTTCCCAGGGCCAAGGAGCTTCCACCTGTGGCTTGAATGGTGGCAAGGCAAAGGGCAAGTAGGAAAGACTGGGAATGCCATGGAAACATCAGGAGCAGGGAGGGAAAGGGGTTTGGGGGAGTCACAAAGGGTCACCAGCACCCCAAAATTGAACCCTATAGAGAGGCTGCCTAGTACCTTCACTCTCCTTCCCCGCTCTAACCCAGCTGAGCCTGGAGCGCCAACCTTGTCTGGAATGACCTATCTTGGTTTCCATGGACCCCCACCCCATCCCTTCCCCAGATTTGCTGCACAGTCCCCAGATATCCAGCCACAGTAGCAACAAGATGACACTCGATCTGGCTGGCCCAGCCAGCTGCCTCAGCCCCGCGCACCTCCTGAATGCTGACTGCCCAGGTGGGATTGCCATTTATGGCCAAACACCTGGGAGACTCTAATCTTCCTCGGACCCTGCCTTCTTTTACTTTATCCCAGTTTGCCTGACTTTCCTTCCACATTTCCAGGGGGGAAGATAAGAGAAGCTATGTCCAAATAAATGAGGCATTTATCGTGGTGAAGTGCTTAAAGTCAAGCTACTGCTAACCTCAGGACTTTGCACTTACTGTTCCCTCTGCCCACATCACTTCTTCCCCCAGGAAATGTGCATTCTATTTCTTCTCAAATATCATCTCATCAGAGGGATAATCTCGCCCTAAAATAGCCACCGCCCCATCACTGCCCATCTTCTCTCTCTCTTTCCTTTAATAATAATACACTTAACATTTCCTGAAACTTACATTGCATCTATAATATGCAGCTATTATTTCTTGTTTTTATCTGCTACCAAAGTATAAACTGTTCATGAGGGTAAGGACTTTGCCTTGTTCATCACTGGATTCCCAGGACCTGGAACAGTAACTAGCATGGAGTAGACACCTAATAAAGATTTGTTGAGTGAATGGCGACAGCTACCACGAAAATTATATCCAAATTCGAAGGATGCTTGGTTTTGCAATGTGCCGACCTGTGGTTAATAACCGAGGCGGGGAGGGTATCTCAGTAAACACAGGACTCTGTGCTGACTCTGGGTAAGGCATGATTGTAAAACAGAATAATCCTACCTTAATCCTACAAAGTAGGCATAAGAGTTATTTCACTTTGTGGACATTGCTTCTATAAACATCGGGGTGCATGTACCCCTTCGGATCACTACATTTGTATCTTTGGGGTAAATACCCAGTAGTGCAATTGCTGGGTCGTACAGTAGCTCTATTTTCAACTCTTTGAGGGTTCTAGAGGGGAGAAGGGTGAGGGGATGGGTTAGCCTGGTGATGGGTATTAAAGAGGGCATATATTGAATGGAGCACTGGGTGTTATACGCAAATAATGAATCATGGAACACTACATCAAAAACTAATGATGTATGGTGATTAACATAACATAATAAAATAAAATTAAAAAAAAAAAGAATTATTTCACTTTGGAGCTCTCCACACACAGAATTTCACCAAGGGTCTTGGCGAAGACCTTGATCATGAGGGGCCCATGGCTGAGCCTAAACAAGCCCCGGAACATGAGGGCACTGGGGAGGATGAAGGTGGAAGAAACCATCTGTGGGTGAGTTGGGGGGGCACGCCAAGGTTGAACCAGGCAGGAAAAAAAAATGGGTGAATTTTAACTAATTAAAACAACATAGTCCAAGCATTTTCTGTGTGCCGGCACGGTGCTAGGGGCTTGGGATAGCACACCCAAAAGTCACAATTCCAGCCCTCAAGAAGCATAAGCCAGAGTTACTAGAAATGGCTGTGAAACCACAGTGATAGCTAGACTTTGAAGGAAGCTGACGTGTGGCAGTGAACACGGTGAGGCAGGGCTTCGTCTGCTGGGAAGGCTCTCAGCCGTGGCTTCCTTCAGTGGGCACATTCACAGACTTAATCATAGGTTATATTTAAAAAGAGCTTACATGCACGATGCCTTATTAAAAGTGCCTTTTGCTGACTATTTTTAGAGGATATTAATCATGCTACCTTTTGATTTGAAATTGGGACAGGTTAGCTCTAATTACATGAGATTCTCTAAGGAGCTTGAAAAGACCCATGTGACCCACCCCCAAACCCACATTGTTGCTGACCCTCTGCTCTTGCTGTCAGGGAGAAGCCACTGGTCAGCAGTGGGAGACACTAGAGATGCTGCCATGTCCTGGGTGTCACTGTGCAGGGCTTGGAACAACAGGTTTCCCAGTAAGAGGGTGACAACCACATACCTTAGTCCTCCATTAAAAGTGTGACCCAGACTCTGATGTAGAGTTATGCTACCTTGAAGCTTGATAATAAAAGATAAAGGGTCTTTTTATATATATAACCACCCCTTTTTTTTTTTCAATTTTTTGGAGGGCTGCAGCCAGCAGGTTAGAAATTTTGGCAGCAGGTTGCAGAGTCTTTAGAATGTACCTAGGATCTGCTTTCCTTCTGCCCCATTGTGCTCTGGGAGAATGTCTTGCCCATCACAGGCCATGGCCCTGGTGTCATGTCATCTGCTGGGAGGGCACAGCCCTGCCAGGACTCTTTAGTGTGGTTCACAGCTTGACGGGGGCAGAGTATTTATAAATCAAATGGAAAAGCATCTCGAGAAAGAATAGTTTAGAGAGGAGAATGCAGCAGTCACCTACTCCCACATCTGCTCTGTTACACATCACCACAAACCACGCGGCGTAAAGCACCACCCACTTATTACCCCATGGTCTCTGTGGGTCGGAAGCCAGTCGCAGCTTAGCTGGGTCTCTGCTCAGGGTTTCACTAGGCTGCAGTCAAGGTGCTGGTGGGGCTGCATTCCCTCCTGGATCCTCTCGCAAACACATGTGGCTGTTGGCAGAATTCAGTCCCCTGCAGGGGTAGGACTGGGGTTCCCATTCTTTCACTGGCTTCAAGCCCAGGACTGAGTTCAGCTCCTAAAGGCTGCCCACAGTCCCTTGCCATGTAGCTCCCTCTCACACTTGAATCCTTCTCTTGCTTCAAATCTCTCCTGCAAGGAAGAGCCCAGTGGCCTTCAAGTGCTCACCTGATTAGGTCAGTCCCACCCAGGATCATCTCTGATCTCTCTTAAAGTCACTGATTTTTCAACCTTAATTATATCTGCAAATTCCCTCTACAAAAGCATCCAGTTTAGCATCAGAGTGAGTTCCTGGGAGAAGATGTGTGTACACCGGGGATAGGGATCTTGGAGAGCACCTTGGAATTCGGCCAACGATGAGACACAAGCACCTCAGCCCATGTTTTCTAGGGTTTAGCGGGATATCAAACAACAGCTGTTTTGAAACTTTCCTCCCCCTCTCTGCTCGCCCCCAACCAAGTCCCACCCTGAATGGAGGACCAGCGAGCCCTGCTGTGTGTTGAAGGAGCCTTTTCTAGGAACCAGTGTTCAACTCAGCATGAATTCTCGTCCGTCCCTCTGCCAAGCTCTCCGGGTGCAGTCAGGCTGGGGATGGCCTGGGTACACAGCATAGATAGGATCTAACACATGGTGTCATCTGCTGTGCTCCGCAAGCATGGCAGAGTGAGTGAGGTCCACAGAAACGGAGAACTGGAAGATTTCTCTCAAGGCAAGAACCTCTAGGCCAGCCGAAGAATAACGCAGAAGAGGCAGGTGGAGGACTGTGTAGTAGAAGGCTGAGAGGCAGGAGGGTGCGTGGCAGGGCTCTGGTGATTGATAACTGATGACCTTCACTGTTTTATTCTGACTAGAGGTGACACATGCTGTCATTTAGAAGTTCAAGGACCGGAGAGTAGACTGGCAGGGTTGAGCAGACTGTGGTTCTCAGCCCTGTGCCGGCCCAGCCCGGACCAACTGAAGCCAGGTCCCTGCAGATGAGCCCCCGGTGTCTGCTTAAGACGATATGCTGAGGGGACAGTAGAGAGGTAGGTTGAGGACAGGAAGAGTGTGGAAGTCTGAGGTTGAGTGGAGTTTGGGTTTTGCTTTAGGCTTTGAGTAGTTGCAAAAGCTTTCTGAGTACAGGTAATTTGTGACATCAGTGGGCAAGTCGCCACCTTCAGAAGGTGAAGCTGGCAACAGGACAGACAATGGACCAGAGAAGGCGAGGGCAGAGAGTTGATGTAGAAACAGAGAGGATGCAGGTAGGTAGAGGTGCCCGGAGAAGCTCAGAGGGGAAGCAGCGGAGACGTGGGTCAAGGGTCCTGCTCTGCTGCTCTTCGGTCTGGTCTGCGCACAGGCATGAACTTTCGCTCATTAATGAGTGACTGCCGGACTCCCTCCAAAGCCACGGAAGGCATTTACATCACTGACTTCTAGTGCTTTCCTAAGTGAGAGGGATGTCGAGCTGTGGACATACATTAACGGAGTCCTGATGACACGCCGGCGCATCTGGCTCTGCCGAGACCCGCTGGGGATCAAGAATCCAGATGAGCAGTTCCCGGAGTAGAAAGGCTTCCACGCCAGCAAAGCGGCAATGTGGCTCCATCACTTTAGGCATTTTAAAAAGATGTCAACCTTCTGGATAGTCTTTCTCCCATAGACATCCCATGAGGCACAAAGACAAAGAACAGGTGAACCAAGGAGCATCTACACCTCTGCCGATTGCGGCTTGACTTCGGGCAAACAGGCAGCTTCCTCCAGAGGTAGGCTTCTGAGGTAATGGGCCCGGGCAGCCACAGGGCTCATGTAGGCTGCAAAGTCGGAGCGACTGGAGGAGCTGAATGTTTACCTACAAAGGACCTCAAAACTCTCAGCTATCAAGCATCACTAAGGATACATCATACAATTTCAAATCTAAAAGGAATCTGAACAGCTTTGAACACAATTGCCCAAGCAGCCAGAGAAGTGCCTGAGCCCACACCACTGGGAAGCAGTAAGAGGAGGATCCAGACTCCTCCTCTTGGAACAGAAGCAAAGACAGTGCCGACTTCCCAGCCTCCGAAGCAGAGCCATGGCCCCACCACCCCTGTGTTGGCTGCTTGGTCAGATGAGACCATTAGGTGATAAGCTCCATATCCATGTTGGTGGCAACTGGTTCACCCGGCCACAAGACCTGGTCCTGCTAGAGCTGCACAGTCTGGAGTTATGCCAGGACCACATTGCCGCCTATTTTTATAATGCCTGAGCTAAGAATGGCTTTTACATTTTTTTAAAGGTTGAGGGGGAAAAACAATATTCAAGAGAGACTACATATGGTTTGCAAAGAGTAAAGTACTATTAAGTGCTTTATTCAAGAAAAAGCTTGCCAACACCTGGATTCCAGGGCAAGCCTACATTTTCAAAGAATTGCCAAAGGCCGAGGGAATATCACGCAGCTATTTGGAGACAGAGCTGGAAGCTAGGACCCAAGTCTCTTATTCTCCTATCTAGACTGAGGGCCGTTGCAGTGTAAAAGCACATGAACACACACATTCACATGCACATGCATGCACACACATGCATACAAACACACACACAGTCACACATATGCATAAACATTCATACACGTATGCACATATACACATGATCACACATATACACACAACACACTCATGCACACACAGGCCCCACAGACCCCATGAGGACTTGACATCAGGACCTACGATCATGAACTAATGTCACTGATTTTTCTTTGCAGCCTGTAAAACATTCTAATATGAAAGCAGTTTGCAAACAAAAGTGCCCTGGAGGCAGAGGCTGTTTTTATTATAGTCGGACCTCCACAGTACAGTCCCATGGAGTGTTGGCCATGGAGTATGGACTGGAAGTGTCCCTGCGACGGCCCCATGACAGACTTCTTCATCATTAGCAGCTTGTCTATCCTCATAAGTTTGCCTCTTGCTGTTTTCTGCAAACTATGAGGAGCTTGGCCAAAGTGAGGAAGAACAGGGCCACACTGTCCACTTCCATTAATGAGTGACTTTGCAAGGGAGAAGGCTGGGGACCTCTGTTTCCAGGGAGACCCAGGAGGGAGAGGGATGGGGATTCACTGAGTGTGAGTGGCACAGGCAGCAACACGGTAAACAGAGCACTGAAGTGTGCAATAAAACCCACACCCGAGAAGAGTGGCTTGCAGACACTGTGTACGCTTGCGCTGTAGCTTCCGGTACCCATGCGCTGTAGCTTCCAGCACCCATCGTGGACAGGTTTTATCAAACTAGACTTTGACAGAACAGCCCCATTTCCCCAACACACGTACTGCTTACTCAGCACGCTCTGTCCACCCACCGCCCCCTCCACTATGGAAAGAGGGTAGAGAACCATTCTGGACACACAGTAGAGAATAGAAAAGGAAGAAAAAGCTTGTGGAGTGAACGCAGATAAAATTTTAGGAATGGAAGTTCTGGGAGCCTCTAAGTGAATTTTGTCTATATAGGAAATCCACTTGCAAAAATCACTAGGAAAAACCTCCAGCCTCTGTTTGGATGCTTCCAAAGACGGGAAGCTTGCTACCCCACAAGGAAGCCCTGTTATTTTTAAGGAGCTTTACTTGGGAGATTCCCCAAAGCACATTTCTGAGACCTCGCCGTTTATCTTAGTACTGCACTGTCAGTCCACACCTAAGCAAGTCTCAGGATCCAGCTCTCTTCTCATTCGCTATGCAATGAGTGGTGTGTCCCTCCAAAATTCATGTGATGGTGTTCGGAGGTGGGTCTTTGGGAGGTGATTAGGGCTGGATGAGATCATGAGAGGAGGACTCCCTGATAGGATTAGCGGCCTTACAACAAAAGGAAAAGAGATATCTCACTGTCTGGGCATACACACTAAGGGAAAGCCATATGGCACAGCGAAAAGTTGGCTGTCCACGGGCCAGGCACAGAGCTCTCACCAGAAACAAAACCCGGACAGCACCTTGATTTAGGACTTCCCGCCTCCAGAATTATGAGTCATAAATGTCTGTTGTTTAAGCCCTCCAGTCTGTGGTATTTTGTGATGACAGCTGGAGCTAAGACACAGACTAAATAGCTTTACTTTCTACAACCTTTCTCTACATCGGGATCCCAAACCTTTCAGCTCTCGGCTGCCTTCCTTTGGATGTGTTCCAGCGTGTCAATGATGCACGCACGTTTCTCCACCCAGAAATGACACCTGTTTCAGTAGCTCCTTGTTTCCGACTCTGTACTCCCAGCCGAACCTTGAGCACACATACAGACACACGCTTGCATCCAAATACACACAAACACAAAATTGTGTCTTATTTCCAATGCATCTTGAGTGCTAGGCTCAGTACCTGCTACAGAGAAAGCACTTAATAAATATTTAAAGCATATATGAAAGAAAAACTACAGCAGGAAATGACCTGTCTTACCCGCGGACACTAAGTGAACTCAAGTTTTCACCAACAGTCTAGGCTTTAAATCTTCCTCCTTGGTGTCATTCAAATGTTCCTCATCAGAACGCTCCTTCCCTCCTGAGCCATCTCTTATCCATGCCTTCTAAAAACTTGGAGCGAGTTTCTTGCTTTCCTCCAAGAACAAGGTCTGTGAGCTAGCAATGCATTTCCCACCAAAAGACTTCAGGGCCAAACCAGCTTGGGAAATACTCCCAGGTGAGACCCAGGTGAAAACACATATTTTATGGGACCCAGAATTTTCTAAATGTATTTGCCCAAGGAACTCTTTTGTTGTGAGCAATCTATTAACCTTTGAAAGACTGGTGTAGCATGGAACCTGGGATAGGCTGGCTAGCCTTGCTTAACTATGCTTCCTTCTTCCTCCTCACTATTGCAAGGATTACATTCCATGAATCCCAAACTTTTGGAATGCCTACTTTTGGGTGAGTGACTTAAAGTACAGTCAGCATCCTCTCCACCTTCCCCACCTCCCTTGAATGGGCAGAAGATAAAGACCTGGCTCACAGCCCTGGAGCGGTCCAAGCTCTGCCAGTACATGAGAATCTGGGTTTCCCCCAAACCAAGATGCACTTTCATTGAGTCTCTCCAGAAGTGGGAGCCGGTGTACAGGTGCTTCACAAAAGCTGGGATGACTCCTTTTTCCTGGACAATGCCTGCATTTTGTCCTTTTATGATAGGAAATGAGATATAAATTTTAGAATCCCAAGAAGCCTGTATAAATGGGTCAAAACGTCATTCTTCTGTTGCTGCTTGGGCTCTCCAAAGACCAGGCCATCCAAGCTTGCAAGAGTTCTGCTTTTTTCTGAACATGGGTTCATCCAGCCTGGAACTACGGTTTGTCTTTGCTCCCAACCCAGCTTGCGTACATGTGCACACGCCCTCACGTGCACAAACACACACGCACACACGCATACACACACATCTCTTTACAAGACAGGCATTGATTTTTTCCTGACAGCTGGGCATCTGCGTTAAGCTCTGTGATTTCACCTTGTCTGTAATGCTAAAACACAGAGCCCACACTGTAGCAAAGGGAGAGGGTGATGTGACTTAGGGTAACAGGCCTTCCCTCCACCTGGAAATAACCTCAGGTGAACCATGGCACAGTGAGCTTAAAGCTGTCCTGTGCTTAACTGACCCAGTGGTGGAGCTGGGAGCAGTCAGTGTTTGTCAAGCAGACCCCCGCACCACCTCCCACTAGGCTGCCTTGTTCCAGTACAGGAAAGCCTCATAATTAAGAGCTTAGTATTAAACAGAGCATCCCTGGGAAGCCATTGGGTATATGTGAAACTTCAGTCCAACAATGAAACCCAACTTCGTTCTGGAGACATTTCATACTCCCCTGTCCTCAGAGGAAACTGTGGCTAGCACCCTGACTTGTGTAAATTTTCTCTGGAGCTGTTCATGCATCTGCCATGGCCCTATCTAGACTGTGAGCCCTGAGGGAAGGGACAGTGTTTTGTTCTGGTTCACTTCCCATCACTCAGTACTGATTGTCAATACTGGGTGCCTCGCGGGATGCAACCAGCATTTATTGAATTGCCTTGCTGCTGAAGGTTGGATTCCTTTTGCCTTTCTCAGTCATTCCTTCTACAGACCTTACTGAATAACCTCCTGTGAGTGAGAAAGATGATTAATATACGGTACATGTCCTTCAAGAGTTCACAGTCTAGTACTGGATTCAGGCATATACACAACCAATTATAAAACTAGGTGGTATGAGCGACAAGTGAACATATCGGGAGTGTCATGGAGGACCACCATTTTCAGACTGGACATGTGAGAGGGACGACAGCTCCCTGCCCCCCAACTACCGTGGGGTCAGTGCTGGTCCTCCGTATGCCCTTAACTTCCTCCCACATGCCACTTCCGCCTTCCTTTTCTTCCCTACTCAAAAACCCCCCACCCTGCCCCACCTTTATTTTTCCCTTTGTGGTTCAGTGGCAGGTAGAGTTTACAAGACACACTAAATGCCCTGATAGGATCTCAGCCGAGTAAAAATGCAAACAAACACACATAATTGGAACAAACAGGTTCCCTGGTTTCTGATGCTGGGCACAGCCCCTGGGGAGAGCCCAATGTTGCACCTTCCAATATCCTGGCCAGTCCTGGCCTCCTGCCTGAGCTGTGTTTGGTAAGGAGGAGGTTGGTTGACCAGCAAGCCTGCTGGCATGCAGCCCAACCCATTCAGGGATGTCTAGAGAGCTGTGCACTGAGGTTGTTTCATCACTTGCTGATTTAAAATGCTGCTAAATAAATCACTGCAATCTCACAAAGCTATCTGCTTGGAATTTCAAGTCACAGTGTAAGGAAAGAGATAGAATATGAGCGTGTGTGTGTGTGTGTATGTGTGTGTGAAATACTAGCTCTGTTTCTCTCTAAAGAAGGTAATTCTTTTTTTAAAAAAATCCCCATGGGACGCCTGGGTGGCTCAGTTGGTTAAGCGACTGCCTTCGGCTCAGGTCATGATCCTGGAGTCCCTGGATCGAGTCCCGCATCGGGCTCCCTGCTCGGCAGGGAGTCTGCTTCTCCCTCTGACCCTCCCCCCTCTCATGTGCTCTTTCATTCTCTCTCTCTCAAAATCTTTAAAAAAAAAAAATCCCCATGAACACTGCAATAGTCACAATGGGGTGTGGTATTATAACTCCATGCCCAGAAATAATTCAATTATCCTCCAAGTTTACTTAGTTTGAAACTAGCATTTTGCAGTGTTTTCTCTCTCTAGCCTCAGTTATTCAAAGCTGAATGCTTATTGTTCTCACAATGCAGACTGACAACGGACAGGAAATCACAAAAAGAGCTCAGTCCCTAAAGGAAACCATTTAGCTATGCATTCCTATCGAGGATAGATTCAGACTTGTCATTTTTTTTGACTTACGCCTTCTTTAAGAAAATCTTGTAATCCCTTTTCTTGCTCTTTAATTTTCTCTTCTCTGACTGGTGTTTTATCTTGCAAAATGTCAAACAAATTAAGTGTATGAACTTCTGGTGCGCTCCAGAGAAAGAGACAGACAATATACACCCACTTTTGTTCTGAAACCTGGTATTCTATTAAGTTCAAGCTAAAACAACAGTGTCCAAATCCACGGTTCCAGGAAATAAGGCTCTGGAGAGGGAGAGTAAGGGAAGCAAGCAGCCTCAGAGCACACCTCTGGTCATTGAGCCTGGATGGGTAGAAACACAGGAGGTCCAGCAACACTTCTGTTCCACCTTCTCTAAGGAAGAGCAAACTTACCTGTAGGTTTAAATTTCAGGGGCCTGTTAGCCTAACCAGAATTTAATGCCACTCACTCCACATTAGGTTTAATGCACTAACAAAATATCCTAGCTCTTTTTTTTAAAAAAGCAAATTGTTTGTCTGAATTTCATACTTGTGCCTCAAGTTTTCACGTTTGGGGGAAGAGGCATCTCACAGATCAGGGATGCTTTTCCTATGCATGTCCCACAGAGAGCCATTTTGACGCTATTAGATAAAAATCATGGGAATATTCTTATGTGGTCGGTTCTATCAACTGTTGACTGGTAGAAATCGCAGATAATGCCAGTGGCCCCGCTTTAGACTTTCACAGTTGTTGGGATAGACCTGGGAAGGAAAAGTGAGTGAGAAAGGGCTCATGGTTTAGTCATCATAACTGAACCAGTGGTTGCTTGTTTTCTAACCAGGCTTCGGTCCGTTCCCCTTCTTACTCAATCCTGCCACTGTGTGTTCACTGCCGTAGGGTGTAACAAATAGCATCCACATAGCACACAGGTGCAAAATAGTTTGCATAAAACCATTCAATATCAATTCCAGGGCTGAGCACTTTGGAACATGACTTGCAAGAATAAAAATGTTCAGTTTGCTTGGACTTGAGCCACACAAGATAAATTAAACAGTGAAGCTATTGGTGTTACAGGTGGACTGGCCAAGCCGCAAGCCCTTGCAATCAGTGGTTTCTTGGGTGGTTGAACTGAGGCAGCCCTAGATCTGATGTGTTTGGGTTCTTGCACAGTCTTTCCAAAATACATGATTTCATGGATTAAATCATCCAAAACATTGCTTTGAGTGTTGGCTTGGCCAATTTGCCTGTTTCCTGTCGGGTTATCCAGGCTACGTACACACGAGCCTGCCCGAGTACATTTCCGAGTGTGCGCTTGCTCGTTCACCAACCCACACACACGTATTACTGTGACTGGTGTTCAGTTCTCGTGTAGATGCATAGATGCGTCTCTGAGGATTGTGCCTCTGAGGTCACTGCCTCCATTCGAATCTTGGCACTCCCTGTGGAATGTCTTAGGTCCAAGTAACTTAACCTCTGAAAGCCTCAGTTTACTCATCTATAAAATAGAAATAAGAATTTCTATCTCGAAGAGTTTTTGGTAGGAATGAAATGAGGTTGTGCATATAAAGTGGGTGCCTCAGAGTCTGGGCCCAGTTGAGGGCTCTCGTCCTACATGTTTGCACAGGGGTCCGGGCTCCGAAGGGCCCCACGCTTGGTTTAACGCTCTGCTGTCGTCGTGTTGAAATTCTTAATAATGTTGAACAAGGGGTCCTGTGTTTTCATTCTGCACTGGGCCCCTCAAATTATGTAGCCAGTCCAGAACGTAGTAAATGTTAGCTGATATTGTCAATCACCGCCATAGGTTCTTTATTATTCCCAAGCTCAACACACAGTCAAAACTTACGATCTTTACTCTTATCTTTTAACTAGAGACCACCCAGGAACACCATTAGGCCTCTGAATTATTCAGTAATAGAAAAAAAAAAAATAAGAAAAAAAGAATAGAAAAAAAATAAGTAATAGGAAAAAAAAAAAGGAAAAAATAAGAAAAAAAGAGTATCACACAAGATGAGGCAGCAGCTGCCTGCAGATCCTGAGGGGCTGCTATGGAAAAGGCCGAGATTGTCCTTCTACCTTTGAGTCTGGTTCAAAGAGAAAATTACTCAGCTTTAACCTCTCATAAGCATTGAAGTGTGAGGCCAGTAATAAGGGAAAATCCAAACAATAAACTGTGAGCTGCCACATAACCAGTAGCAACCTCAGAAGCATAGAAGCATCAGCCACCGAACCCGAGGAAGCTCAGGGCAGAATGGGGCGGGGGGGCTGGAGAGGCTCTGTGCTCCACCCTGCAGCCTGGGCTCTCCTGGTCAGTGGGGGATGCAAGCACAGGCTGGAAGGAGAAGAGAAAATAGCACAAGAGAGCTTGGCATCTGGAACTCACAGGAAAGACGGTGCTCTGCACCAGCTCTTGGACAGCAGGCTTCTGCTTCTAGGTTCTTTCTTTTACAGAAATAATGCCTGTTCATTGGAGAGAGCTGGGATTCACTTTGGAGGGGTGACCATGTAGCAGAGAGAGCTCCACAAACCCTGCATGCGCATTTCTAGAACCCCCGGTGGAGATGGAGCAGACCCCCAGGGTGGACCCACACCTCCTATTGGTGGCCCGGACTAATGCCAGAGGCACAAAGAAGACTTGCCCTTTGGGCTTCCCAGATCCAGACTCCAGGTGGCCAGCCTGCTCAGGTTCATCCACATAGTCTGTCTGGGATGTTATTGGTCACGGCTCCTTTCACGTCCCGGCAGGTTTGATTCGATTCCGGGCCTGGGTCATGCCACTCTACCCTGGAAGATGTATTCTTTCTCGATGCTTCCTGCAGATGTTACTTCACATGTTAGATAACCAGTGAATTAACCAGCTTCGCTCTCAAAGGACAGCCTCAGACAGCTGCCTTGCCCTGTACTTACTGTTTAGAGCAACCCTTAGAGTATGCATGCTTTATACATATTTATTTTCATTTGCATGTAAACATTTGTTTGTTTAATACTTAAACACCCCTTCCCCCTTAAAAAAAGCTGAACTATATTTTCATGAGGAATTTGCCTTATATTTAAAAATCCACACATTTAATTTAAGAAAAATGAAATCCATCTGTTTCTGACTTACTTATCCTATAAATCTATCAAAACATTTTAACAGCTGCCTAATGCCCAAAAAACATTTTGCTATTTCTTAATAGGTTTTTAAAAAGCTTTTTCTTAAAAAAATTAAAGAAGAAACAGGTGGTTATACTTTGTGAAAGGGAAATATATCCAAACACCAAACTTCTGCTTCTTTGGACACATTTCACACTACAGACTCACTTCTCCATCACCGTTGATCTAGCAACCTCCCCATCTGTCTGCCGCTTTTTTCGTCTGTCTGCAAAAGCACATTGTTCTTTGAGTGACTTCTAGATTTGAAGAGGGAGCTTGAGTCATGTGTGAAGAATACCCAAGAGTACAAATCCTGCTGGTGTTATTCAGGAAAATGTCCCAGTGCCCAGGCTGTTATTGTGCCCAGACTTTTGTCCTCTTGTTGAGGGTGGAGTTGGCCTCGGGGCCTCACCTGGCTCTCTTCCAGCCCTTCTACCTGAATGTTCTGCTGGGAAGGTGGGCAGGAGGCACACAGGGCCCACATTAGCCTTGTACTTCACACCTCGATTCCCATCTACCCGGAGCACCCAGCCCAGACTTTGGTTTGAGCTCTAGCCTTCATCTGAGGTTATGGTGCAAGGCAGAGAAGAACACCAGGATCAGAGGGGTGGACACACAACTCCCATTGCCTGACAGCTGTGTCTGTGACATCTCCCAAACCCTATTCTCAGTCCAGGACCCACAGCTGGCCTGACTCCATCTGTCCTGTCATTCTGCACATTAGTTCTCGTCAACTCAACTGTCCCCTCTGTTGTTATTCAACTCTTGTGCCAGTGGAATGCCACTGACAGCCTTAGGAGCCCTCAATGTCAAAAGGGGAATGTGAAAATAGGAAGTGGGAAGTAGTGAACGGGAAAGAAGATTCAAGATAGTAGGAAGAAGCCCTGAGCACGACAAGGAAATCTGGGAGACAGAGGTAACAGTGCATCTGCCAGGACTTCGTCTCAGTCTGTGAGACTGATCCTACGACAAGGCTCGCACGAGCGTCCAGACCAAGCTGCAGTGTCCGAGGCAGGACCCAGCTGAGCAGCAGGTGCGGTGGATGTAGGAACAAGAAAACCATGGTGGATGAGGGCATCACCAGATCACCCTTTGATTTGGGTGGGATGACACCCTCAAAAAGTCACTCCAAAATTTATAAACTTCTTTGTCAAATATAAACATGGGATAATAAAGAAACAAAATGTTCAGGTGTACATTGTACTGTGTACACACTCTCCCTCAAATGATTTAGAACTGCTTTTAACCCCTTCCCAAGAGCAGCCCTTGAAGACAAAACGAAACAGAAAATTAGTGAATTGTTTCACTTTTTTAAATGCACTCTGTGGAATATCCCAGAATGATTCTAACAGAGCTGTGAAGCCCAGAGAGACAATTTTCAGTCATGGCAGACTGGGTTTTTTAGATTCCCAAGAGGCAACTCTGGGGGTGAGTTTGGGTCCCTGCCAGCTAGGTACCTGGGCTAGAGCCAAAGAGATAAATACTGGGCTTCAAGTAAAACAAATGCTTAAAAGGTCTGTTCCACTCCTAAGATCTCTGTTTAATGGTGGCTACTGCTGACATGATTGCTTTCAAATCTTTAATTTATCTAACCAGATGCATAAAGCTACGTGTCCATCTGTTTTTCAGCAGGCCAGGTAGACTCATCAATTTTGTGCCCTCCTAGTTGCTGCAGCACACATGAGCTACAGGAAAGGGATAGCTCAGCATGTAGCAAAGGCTCCTGCCTCCCACACTTCCAGGATATAAGAAGTTACCATGCAAGAGGCCCACTTTGTAGAGCTGTGGTCTCCTTTTTGAATTCCTTACATCTTCCCCAGGGCCTATGTCATTCTCTGTTTTGGCTTGCCCCTGCTTGTGCAGGTGCATTTGTCAACTCCTACTGTCCACAGCACTTCATCTCTCAGGCCTGTCCTCAAGAGAACATAGTCCCTCATCTAAACTGCCATTTCCTGAGCCCAAACTTTAATACTTAGTCTCTACTAAAGGGGCCACAGCCATCTGGTCAACCAACACCAGCTGCTTAATGGAAGATGAGTTTGCTTTCTAGACTCACCCCTTAATGGATCCTAAATAGGACTTTGCTATCTTGTTTGGAAGTATGAATGACGCAGGAGGTTTAAAGCACAAATAAGGACAAAGATTCCATGTTACCTGAGGGGTGGAAGGGTGCTACAAAGCATAGATAGGACTTATTTACTTCCTTCCAATTATGGTCAGTCATCAACCACCACATCATATGTATATATTGTTCCAACTCTTGATGGGGTTTGAAATGAGCAGATTGAGCTAAACCCAAATTATACAAACATGTAAAGGCCTAAGGCAAATGTTCCTATCAGAATCCAGCTTAACTAGGTCCAAGAATTATTGAAACTGACAACTTATGAAAATGGTTATACATTTAAAACACAAGCTCCAGCCTACGTACCTGATGAGTTTCTCCACCCAAGTCTATAAAAACTTCTCTTGGAATATTTCTATGAATTCATACATGAAAAGCACAGAAAGCAATGCCTGGCATATAGTAGGTGCTTAATAAATGCTAGCCATTCTTAAGATCAGTAGAGGGGTCCCATATGAAGAATGTGACTTGGAGTCCATAGAAATGTTGATAGCAACCCTATACCAAGAGTAGCTCATCACAAGTAGGAACCCAGGTTCCTTCCAGGCCCCCACAGCATGTGATTCATTATTTACTCCCAAATCCTCCAGATGATTGACTCACAGGCTGGTATGACAATCCCAAGAAACAATTCACTGCCTAGAGCTCTGCTCAAGGGCCCACAAAACCTTGTCTCCCCTCACCGCCACCCATTTTAGGGCCACTGTGAATTTCTAGCACCACATGCAAAGTGCACCCCATCATCATTCCCTACTTCTATTTTCCCTCCCCTAAACTATGAGACAGACATCAAACACACAGCTTGAGAACCATGTTTTAAAACTGTCACCCACATAAACAACTTCCAAAAATTTTCTGTACTGTGAATTCTCAAGAACATTTTCATTTTATTTGAAAACTGCCAGCTCCTCTTTCCTCCCCACCAGTCTCTGCCCATCGTGGGAGCCCACTGTCATTCTGCTTAGGCAGGTCTTGGACCGTATGAGTTCTATATTGCCCCCACAGGTCCCAGACAGATGTTCTTCCTGAGCTGGAGCTCAGCTTCAGTCTGGACCTTCTCTTAACAGCAGTCCCTAGAAAGTAAGAGAGTCAATATTCTATCTCACTTTTCCAAATGCTTTTCTTGATAAAATATGTAATTTACTTCGTGAAGGCTATTTCTAACACAGCACACACATATTCAATTTAATTCTGTGATATTTTCCTTAAAAAGACCTTTGGGAAATTTTTTAGAATTTTGTTCTGGACAGCATAAATCTCTAATCACAGATCCCATACTACTCACTCCCAAATTTGCAGATTTCTTTCTCTACATAGTCATGTAGATTAAGAAAAGATAGAATGTGCTCATGTATTGCATTGTTTACAGAGTGCTCACTGACCCCTGACACTGTCACCCCTACCATCACCGTGGCGCTAGAGAAAACTTGGCCAGGACACCAGATGGGTGGGAGACTTGGGCTTCCATCTTCTTTCTCCTGCTGGCAATGAGGTCCTTCCTAGGGAAGGGACAGTCCCCACCCCCGCCCCAGTGTTTCCATCCACACAGGAGAATTAGCAGTGTCTGTTATCCCAAGGCTGCACTTTCCTGCCCCACCCACCCTCTACAGGAAGGCCAAGTGATAATGAAAGGGACCACTTCCCTTTGCTCTTTGGAGACTATTGACACATAAATCCAAAGTGCAAGGTACTGTTAATATCTCAGAGCTGGTGACCTTGAATGATCCCCCTCCCCCGGCTTTCCTCTCTGCTCCTCAGTTTCATTAGCTGCCTTCTTGTTGTTGTAATATATTTACCATGCAGCCTTCTGTTATTTTTATCATATGGTTTTTCACCATCTGCTGTGTGGTTCTACAAGTGACATTGCTCTTTGCAAGGTAAGGTCTGGCCTGCTCCTCAATCTATTATTCTCTCTCCTTTTACTGTTTGATTCACTTCAAATGTAGTTTTTGGAAGCAAGTAAGATATAAACACACATGCATAAACAAATGTGTGTAGAAATATAAGAGGAAGAGAGTGAATTTAACTCTTTTTCAAAAAACTATAAAACTATCTCTGATATCAATCTCAAAGGGCAAGAAAAGGGATCTGTTTGTTACCCAAATTAAAAAAAGAAAAAGAAAAGTGTTTACTTTTATTCATGTAGTCCCTGCTGCAAGCAGGCAGCCTGGGCCTTCCAGGGACATGGTGACCCCTCAGCTGCCCTCATGGGGCAGGTCCTTGTCCCTGTGATCTGAAGACAATGCAGCCTGTACCATTCTTCCCTGTGTGTACCCAAGACACCTCAGGTGTTGTTAGAAGATAATTTTTTTTAAAAAAAAAAGGTAAAATTATGACTCTCGTACAAACATAAAATGAACATGTGCCAAAGATTTTATTGAACTCATTCGTTAAAAAAGGAAATTGTATAGATGTCACAACAGGTTCAAAGAAGTCAAAGAACCATAAATTTATACGGAGTAAGGAATGTTGAAATGGTTTTTCTAAGGGGAGGGAGATCGATTAAACCTCTGCAGACAGAATTTATTTGCGGGTCTATGCACAAGAATTCTTTTGCATTGGTAATTATGATTGCATTGCCATCAGTTCTCTACAATTTACAAATTATAAAAATAGCTCCATGGCAATAAACAGCTAAGCAGGAAAACTAGAAGGGAGTGCTCTAAATAATGCATAGTTTTCCATTGAAAACATCCAGTATTCTTCATTGTTTATTCCTAAATGTCCACACACAAAGCCTGGCTGCCTATTCTCCACCCTCCATTCTCCTTCTGGCAGCCATTAGTTGTCTCCACTCATCCTGTGACCTCCCACCTTGACCACGGCCTGACAGCAGGTGAATCTGTTGGTGCTCTGTTTATCCAGGAGTCCCCAGTCAACCACTCAACTCCTTTCTATACTGGGTTGCTGATCTCCACTTCATTTGCTCATCCTCCCTCTTCCACCCAGTGGCTGCTGGACAGTGAGCCAACGTCCAATCAGCCATTACATCAGAATGACCCCCTGGCCTCAATGTCCAGCTAAGATCAGCTCTGCTCCTTCAACAAGAGCTGCACAAAAGTATTTGAAAGATCAGTCTCCTGGTTCCATGAGGCCACAAAAAGCCTTATCTTCTCTTTCCATCCATATATGGAAACCTCAGGATATGACCTGATTTCAGATCCACTTATTAATTACAATTTCTCCCTTGGGTATCAGTCAAGATTCAACCAGAGAAGCAGAACCAATAAAAGGTATATATGAAGCAGTTGGCTTCCATGATTGAGGGGCCAGCAAGGCATGTCAGCAATCCACAGGGCAGGCTGTCAAGAAGGGGAGAATGGAATTCTCCAGCATGGGCTGAAGCTCTGTCCGCAGGTGGAATTTTTTTTCTCAGAGAAGTCTCAGCCCTAACTTTAGGGTCCTTTACCTGATTCAATCAGGCCCACCCAGGTTATCTAGAAGAAAGTCAACTGATCATAGACTTTAATCACATCTACAAAATACTTCCACAACAATACTTCGATTAGCATTTGAGTGAATAACTGGGCACTGTAGCCTAGCCAGATTGACACATGATTTGGAAAACAGACAACTGAGTTAAAGACACAAATCAGGTTATGCTGTAGTGGTAAAGAAAAACCACTTGATTTGTAGTAGTCACAGACCCTGGGTTCCAGACCTGCACTGTCACTGGAGACACTCAGCTTCCACATACATCCTTCATTTGTAAAATGAGATCTCTAGTCTGGGTAAGATACCTGATCTGCTGAACTCGTTAGAGTGTGATGTTTTATATTTGTGAGGGTTTGCTACTGATGTGTGTATTGGCAACTAACTGGAAACTGGTGTGTCTTCCAGTTTACTCTTAATAAAGCATCTTCAGGTCTTAACAGATTACCTAAGCGTAGCCTGTCGCATAGTAGAAGTAAACCAGCAGAGAAGACCCTGGGAAGGGAAGGCAAGAATAGGCAGTTCAATTCTTCCTTCCCATGTCATGGAAATACCAACCAAACACAGAAAGAAGCTTACTTCCCACGTCCCTGTTCTGAAGCTCAAAGGCTGTGAGGATATGCCCTCTAAGACTGGGAAATAATAGACTCTCACTTTGGAGAATGTTATGAAATTTGGCTTTCACACAGGGAGGATGACAGATTTTGTTTTTTTCTTCCATTTCTTTAATTGTGAAAAATCACAGCTAACACTTCCAGTGTACAGTTCTATTAACTTCATCAGACAGCAGTGAGGAGGAACTGGAACTTGATCAAATTGGAGGATATCCATACATTGATCTCTAAGGTACTGGGAGTATCCATTGTTAAAATACACCCTAGTTTGATAAAATTCACTTATCCTCAACATAAAAAAACATCATTCCCTTCAACACGGGCCCTTAGTTTTTCACTCAGCCACTAAATTCTAAGACACACCATAAAAAACAAAGGACAGTGAATGGGGCAAGATCCTGAGTTTCCATATGTGAGTGTGTCAGCAAGAACATAGCCTCTTAAAGCCCTTTAAAAGGGATTTGCATCAAACTCTCTATACTATAATGTGTACAAATTCCTTCTAAGCTGGCTCCCCCATTTCTAGAGTGATTAATTCCATAAGCCAGAGTTACTGGTTCTACCTCTGACTCCCAACAGAGGAGTTGAGATCCTCAACCTATAGAACAAGTGAGTTCTGATAGGGTCAGATACATCCCTCCTCCACCCTGGGCCTCTGTCTTTCCTCTTCTCTTCTTGCACCCTACAAAATGGCCAAGAACTGGACATAGATGTGGATGGCACCTGGGTGTCAAAGAAGAATATCCATAGTTCCCTAAAAATGTTTGTGCCTTGCCTGTTCCACGCTTTTCTGTACAGTGGTCATTTCTGGTTTTCACGTGAACTAAAGTAGAGTATGCCTTTCAGTATCACACTGAAAACACAGCTCTCTCTCACTTAATGCACACTCTCCAACAGTCTGAATGTATATTCGAATTCAAATATTCAAATTATATAAGATGGTAACTCTAGCTTTTCTAACACTCCTATAGAGATTTTCTGTGTATGAGTCAGGTTTGGGGTTAAGGCTGGGGCTCTCTCCAGGAGCCACTGAGGGTCTAGTTCTAGGCCGTGAAGGCAAGGAAACCAGGGTCCTTGAGCCTTCTTGGTTAAAGGGAGATAAAATGTCGTCACCTGCATTATGAGAGGGGGCGCTGGCAAGGCATATGTCTGCAGGAAGAAGGTACCTTTGAAGAGACCTCGCCTGTGACAGTTCGAATTTAACCATGTGACCTCAGCAGAAGGGTCTGACTCCCTGCCACACCTGAGCCCCAGTCATTTTTTCAAGTCTTTTTCTTTTAAGATACCTAATCACAAGCAGAGCTCCCATGTCTGAGTAAGTTGTTGTTTACTTCTCTGGAGGCTACATCTCTTTCTCTTCCCTGGGTTGTTTTGCAATGCACCGAACAGTGGCCAACAAATATTTCACTCAACCGCTGACATTTAAAAAAAAAAAAAAAACTATTAACGAATTGGACATCACCTTCCCGCGTCTCTGTCAAATGTCAGGTGCAGGCGGATGCATGGCTACAGAGTACTGTCCCACCAGCCCCGGTCCTCCAACCTGGTCGGCGCTGCCTGCGACACACAAGGTGACAAGCCCACATTTTCAGAGAGTGTCTCTGGGGCCTCCCATCATTTCAGGCAGTTTAAGCTCAACCTCCAAACTGTCAGTGTTGTATAAGCTCCCACTCCCCTGCCAAAAAAATAACAAGTTCCATATTTTTTAATTGCTTAAAGAAATAATACAAGGCAGTAAGACTTTTATAAGTCATGGAACAATTTGTTTCTTACACAAGTCTTAGCGGTGCGTGTATCAATGGAACATATTCTAGAAGGGGAGCCATTATGGAGAATGGGTTTATAAATTCAGTAGCTCTTAATTCCAGCTAATTATGTGTTTTGTCACACATAGCTAAGTACCTGTGAAAACCTATTTTATTTTATTTTTTTAAAGATTTATTTATTTATTTATTTGAAGGAGAGTGCGAGCAAGGGAGGCAGGGGGAGGAGTAGAGGGAGAGAGACAAGCAGACTCTGCAATGAGCAGATGGAGCCTGATGCAAGGCTCGATCCCACGACCCTGAGATCATGACCTGAGCCAAAAACAAGAGTTGGACGCTTAACCTACTGAGCCACCCAGGCACCCCAAAAACCTATTTTAATAATACAATTTCCTTATGCACAAAAATCGATTTTAGATGTCAACCGCACACTGTGAACAAAGCAAAATAGAGTCCAAAACATTAAAAATATGAATGTCTGACACAAAATGTACTTCCTGAAGAATAAATTCTCAAGGACTCAATGATAAAATAGATGAGGCTTCCTTCAAGTCTAAACCAGATCTCCAAACCAGGCCTATAAAATATCTAAGTTGGAACCTGCAATGTAGCCACCAAAAGTAAGCAGTTAAGGGTATATCATGTAGCCAAAGAGCCATTCAATTTCTTCACATCATCAGAGGTCACTGTCACACTTACTTTTGGGGACAGAGTTCAGGCATTAACAATCATTGAATTTCAAAAACTTTGAACCTAAAAGATTATTAATTCCTGTTCTTACTAATTTGAACAAAGACAAACTAACAAATCAGGAGCTACTCCTCTAAAATATTAATGAATAAAATAATACAAAATAAAGAAAATTTTTTATTTATTTTTTTAACTATTTATTTATTTGAGAGAGAGAGAGCCCTCGTGTGCACTCTCACACACACACACACACACACACACACACACACACTAGTGGGAGGGACAGAGGGAGAGGCAAAGAGAATCCCAAGTAGACTCAGCCCTGAGCACAGAGCCCCACGCAGGGCTGGATCTCATGACCCCTAGATCACGACCCAAGAGTCGGACACTCAACCAACTGTGCCACCTAGGCACCTCCAATATAAAGCAAAATTTTTAAAGAATACAAAACCAGTTTAACCCCACCCCTCAATTTTATTGGATACATCTTCCGCAACGGTTTTTCCCCAGCTGTTAATGTTAAGTGCCAAATTCTTCATGGGTATTTCTCTGCGATTACTTGTCTTGAATTCCCCTTATAATGTTTTTTGCCTTTTTAAGAGTCTCTGTTCTACCTCCTAGAAAATCCCCCAGCTGTGGTTATTGTGTAAATCTGACCCCTTTGTCCTTGACTCAACTCTGCTTCTTTTTACTGTGGCAACACATGATGTCACATGCCAGTCCAGACATCCACCTTAGCTCTTTCCAATTAAACCCTGGGGCTATCTGGAGGGATGACTCAGCAACTTAACCTTTTTAAGGCATTATACTCTTTCACAAAACCAACAAAATATGCTCAGCTAAGTCAGCCTACCAGACTGCAAAAATTTAAGAGGAGGAAACCCAATTTCTTCACATTTCTGTGACAAGCCACACCTAGTAATCACTTGTCTCTACAGCAAAGTCAGAATTTACCAGGTTAGTGCCCAGAGCAAAGCAGGGTCCCCCAAGCTGACAGATGCTGTCTCAGCTTTTCATGATTTTTAGCTTAAACTAGAGTGGGAAGAGAGGTCATAATTTTCTCTACAGTTTCAGCTACTTAACACCACCATCCCCTTTAGTGTTAGATCTGAGCTAGATACCAGGTCCTTCCTGCAGCCCTGCTACCAAAAGCTCTGGGAATTCTGCCTCCCTTTCCTTTCCAGTCCCTGGGTCACCAGAGTCCAACATCAGCTCCTCAGTGAAGCTGGTGGCCCCCTACTTGCCTCTGGACTGTGAAGGGGGATGAATACAAAGGTGCAAAGTATTCCCCCATTTGGTACTTCTCAAGGACTCCGCACGTTCCTCAAATGCCTCCTCTCCCCAGTGCTCAGCTGCTCTGTACTTCGTGGATACAGGATGGAGCAAGGATGGGTAGGAGGTACTGTCATGCTTTCAAGAGGTAGTTAGTGAGAAACTGAATACACTGGGTGTAGTAAGAGTGAGGGGGTAGGAGGCACTCCCATCGTTTCAAGAGACAGTTATTAAGACACTGAAGTGTGCTAACCACACTTCTAGCTGCTGTGATATGGAGTTCACTAGAACATAATCTTGTCTTGCAGATGTTATGGGCTGAATTTTGTCCCCCCCAAAATTAATATGCTGAAGTCCAAACCCCCAGTACCTCAAGATAGGACAATGTTTGGAGATAGGGCCTTCACAGAGGAAGTTAGGTTAAAATGAAGTCATTGGGGTGGGCCCTACTCCAATGTGACTGGTGTCCTTATAACAAGAGGAAATTGGGACACAGACGGGCACAGAGGGAAGATCAGCTGAAGACACAGGGAGAAGACAGCTATCTGCAAGCCAAGGAGGGAGGCCTCAGAGGAAACCAACCCTGCCAACACCTTGATCTTGACACTTCTAGCCTCCAGGACTCTGAGGGAATAAGTTACTGTTGCTTAAGGCCACTCAGTCTGTGGTGCTTTGTCACCACAACCCTAGCAAACTAAAACACCAGAGTGCCAGTCCCAGGCGGAGAGTCAGGAAACAATGAGTAAATAAATACCAATTTTTTTCTTTCTTTTTTCCTTCTTTTTTTTAAGATTTTATCTTTATTTAAGACAGAGAGAGAGACAGACAGACAGAGCACAAGCAGAAGGAGTGGCAGGCAGAAGGAAAAGCAGGTTCCTCGCCCAGCAAGGAGCCCAATGCAGTACTCGATCCTAAGACCTTGGGATCATGACCTGAGCAGAAGGCAGACGCTTAACTTACTGAACCACCCAGGCATCCCCCAATTTTATAATAGTAACAAAATCTATGTCATCCTCATCTTCTGCCTGTCAGCCTTCTAAATGCTTTTCATTTCTCACGATGTTCCCATAGGCTGGGTGTCATATCACCCCCCATTTTACAGCTGAGAAAAGTGAAGCAGGCAGAGGGAGGTGAAGAACCTGCACAGCATCACACAGCTTAGTGGTGGAGTTGAGATTTAAACCCGGGCAGTTTGACCCCAAATTACATTTTCCGTTCTCCTCCATAGTGAAGATGAAAGTTTCCAAGATAAATAAAGCAGAAAAGAAGACCAGAAAATGATGGGGTTAGAGAAGATCTCTGCACTGGGTCAGGTGTCAGGAAAGACTTGGAGGAGGTGATGGAGAGAGACATGCAGGGACACAAAGGAAGAGCTTCCCTGACAAGTGCAATGGCCCCAGGAGGTAATGAGTTTGGTATGCAGAGAGAAGATCAAGGAAACCAGAGAATGGAGGAGTGAATTATGAGAAATGCTGTGCCAGCTATACCATAGATCTCCAACGTCAGTCCTCCTTCCTCACTGACCATCTTCATCCTGGCCCAATTTCTGCTGTATATGGTGCATATCCCTATAGACATTTCCTGGTTTCATCAAAAATAATGATTCCTTTTTTTTTTTTTTTTTTTGGACTTCAAATCAAGTTTAATAAATAAAACAGCAAGGGATTCAAGGCAGTTATCACTTCACAGTGTGGTCCTTGGTGGGGTGAGGGAAGGTCGAGGCCAACTCTGCAGACGGGCTCGAGCCAAAACCCTCTCCTGGTGACACCCAGGGGTTGGGGAGCGCTGCCCTGGCCCCGTGGAGGACCCCACTCCAATTTGTAAACAGAAACATAAATAAAACGAGGGAAGCTGGGAAAGAGAAGGACCAGAACCCCAAACCATCTTGCTGGGGAGCTTCGACAGAAGTATGACCCACGGGGTCAGGGGAACGGGCTGGAGCCAGCCCCTCGGTGCTGCAGGCAACGGCGCCTTGGTACCAAGGGGGGTGCGTCACCTGTCTCAACCCCACAATAATGATTCCTTTTTCTGTTTCTTGATCTCTTTACTATTTTCTAGAGGAGGTGGAGAAGCCCTTTTCTCACCATCTTAAAATTAGTTATCTCCACAGAAAATGATTTAAATAAATACCTAGTCTTTGCTTCTACCCCCAGAGATTTCAATTTAGTACATCTTCAATGGAGCATAGGCATCTCTGGGCTTAAGAAGAGCCCACAGGCAATATATATTTAAAGCACATTTAGGGAAGCATTTAAGGTGCCACCCGATGCTACTTCTATCCAGAATATTGACTGATGAACCATGTAAGAGGATCTCAGAATGGAAAGAAATCAAGTAACCATTGTATTTATCCATGTCAGCACCCTAGCCATATACCTCCCCCAGTGCAGAGACTACTGTTGAGATGTAAAGCTGAAGAGAGGTGGCTTATCCTCACCGTGCTGGTTTTTCACATTTTTTTTTAATTTTGAAAATTTCAAATCAATAGAAAAGTCACAAGACTAATGCAGCATCCATGCTTGTACTCGTCACCTAGATTCCTCAACTATTAACATTTGCCTTATTTGTGTAGTCTCTCTCTTTTGAACCATTTGAGAATTAGGTGTAGATGTCAGGGTACTTCACCCCTAAATAACTGAGCATGTATCTCCTGAGAACAAGGACTCTCTTTGCCTGGTGCACAGACTGACTTGCTCATCTAGGTAGAAATAGAGACCAGGAAGAGAGAATCTGGCTTCCAGAAGCACAAAATCATCCTGAGTTGAGAAAGTAAAAGCAGGGAGTAGGGAGAGGGCAAGAAAGATGAGAGCATCTCCAGAAGAAAGAGTTCAGGCCACAAGTAAGAAATAAAAATGTTTAAGCCGGTTGCTGCCTTAAGCAGAGTAATTTTGTCCCCACCCTCACACTAGGGAATATGGCCCAGGGAATGCCACAACATTGTATAGAATTGCCTCTGTGATATTTAAAAGCAGAATTATGTGATTTTAAAATGCAAGGATTCTGAAGAACTTCAAAAAATGATGTCTGGACACCCCCACCACCCAAGCTTCTGGCCATGGCTCACTGATTGATGTAAAAAGCAAACACCATCTGCCCCAGCGCCCAGTCCCAGGGAGGATCCAGCCTTAGGAAAGAATTTTTGCCTTGAGTTCCCTGAATCCAACCTCCACTCCCTCCCCCTTGCCTTCTGCTGTCCTCTGGGACAGGGAGCCTGAACAGGGGCTGCCTGTCAGAGACCAAGGCTCCTGGCCATGCTTGGCCAATAGCCTACCTTGTAACTGGTGATGGTAGGAGTCATTTTTCCTTCCCTCTGGCTAAATGTCAAACAATTAGGAACCACTGACTTGTGAGTGAGCAGCTCATTATTGGGAATACATGGTTTTGAGAAAGATTCACTATGTTTGAGCAGAACTGGGTTTCATGGCTCAGCAGCATGAGAGAGCCATATGAACATAGCACATGGTTATGCAATAAATGGTCCACAGGGAAAGAGGGTCCCCAGCAGATGCAGTCACTCTCGGTTTCTGCCTTTTGAATTGGACGTTTATGGTTGAATTTTTAGGTCTCATAAGGCATAAGGAAAGCTATTTTTTTCTGCTCTATTTAATTTTTTTTTGTCACAAAACCACTTAAACTGCACAAATGATGCAAGCTCATTTTATACCGACACAAACTCAGAATCTCAACCATCCTCCTCTCTCCCCTGGTTTTATATAGGAAGGTCCCAGGGATAGTCTGAACAGAACAAGGTGAGGATCATCCCAATTTTACAAGAGGAAGGAGAGAGAGGGTTCTAATAGAAAGGCTTACCAGAATGAATAATCCATTCCTTTCTTTCCTTTAAAGCCCTGGGGTATGAAAACCACTCCAAAACTGCATCCTCCCTGCAACACTTAGAATGAGGGCAGACCAGAGTGGCTAAGTAGGAAAGGGGGTGGCACAAAGTAGAAAAAGAGGAAAAGATTAAAAGGATTTAAAAAAAAGAAACAGAAAAATAAGATTTTTTTCTTTTTAGTTTGATTCCATTGTGGTAAGAGAACATAATCTGTGTGATTTCAATTCTTTTAAGTTTGTTGAGGTTTGTGTTTTGGCTAGGATATGGTTTATCTTGGTGTATATTCTGTGGGCACCAAAAAGAATGTGTATTCTGCTGTCATTGGGTGGAGTTTTCTATGCATGTTGACCAATCCTATTGGTTGATGGTGCGTTTGAATTCCTCTATAGCCTCACTGATTTTCTTGTGAGTTGTTTTAGCAACTGTTAAGAGAGGGGTGTGGAAGTTTTCAATTCTGTTTGTGGGTTTGTTTATTTATCCTTTCAGTTCTATCAGTTTTTGTGCCACATATTTTGCATTTCTGTTGTTTGGTGCCATATACATTTAGGATTGCTATGTATTCTTAATTGGTTGATCCCTTACCACTATGTAATGTTTCTCTCCATCCCTGGTATTTCCTTTGTTCTGAAGTCCACTGTATATATAGCTGCACCTGCTTTCTTTTGATTAATGTTTGTGTTGTAAATCTTTTTCCATCCTTTCATTTTCAACCTACCTATACCATAATAGGAAATATGAAGCCTATTGTATTTACCTATATACCTTCCATTTCCATGTTTTTCCCCCTTATGGTATTCAAAAATTCTTTTTCATTTCTTTTTCGTTTAGATTGCTTCCTTTAACCATTCGTTTAGTATAGGTCTACTAGTGACAATACCATCATCTTTGAAGTGAGTTTCTTTTAGACAGCATATAGTTGTGGGGTTTGCTCTTTACAAACTCTTTTAATTTGTGCATTTAGACCATTTACATTTAGTGTAATTATTAGTATGTTAAGGCTTAAGTCTTCAATTTTATTCTTTGTTTTCTGTTTGTTCTCTGTTTTTTGATTCTCTGTTTACTTTTACTTGAATTTCTGCAGCTTACTCGAATATTTTTTAGAATTCAACTTTGATTTATCTATAGTGGTTTTTAGTGTATCTCTTTGTTTAGCTTTTTCAGTGGTTGTTCTAAGCATTAATTACACACACATCACTTATCTACTAGGGCCAACATTTGCCAGTTCCAGGAAAGTGTAGAAACCTTACTTCCCTTTGTGACCATTTATACTCCCCACTTTATAATTCTCAAATATTTCCTCTATATACATTGAGAATCACATTGCACTATGCTATAATTTTTGTTTCAACCATCAATATAATTTGGAAAACTCAAGAGGAAAAGGAAAATCTACTGTATTTACCTATGTGTTTGCTCTTCCCATATACTTTCTCCCTTTATGATGTTCCAAAATCCTTATTTTATTATTTCCTTTTTGTTTAGATAAGTTCCTTTCACCATTACTTTAGGGTCGTTCTGCTATTGATAAGTTCTATCTTTTCCTTCATCAGAGAATACCTTGATTTCCCCTTAATTAATGAAAGATATTTTTGATGGTATAGGATTCTAGGTTGATGGCTCTTTTCTTTCAATAAATTTTTAAAAAAAAATTGTTACTACCTTCTGGCCTCCATGGTTTCAAATAGGAAACCCACTGTCATTTGAATTCTTTTTTCCCTAGAGGTAATGTTTCATGTCTCTGGATGCTCTCAAGATTTTCTCTAGTTCTCAGAAGTCTGATTATGATGTGTCTTTGGATTTATCCTACAGGGGATTCACTCAGCTTTTTGAATCTGTAGGTTATTTTCTTTTTGGTAAAATTGGGGAAGATTTCAGCCATTATCCCCTTGAATACTTTTTCAGTCCCACCCTCATTCTTCTTTCTTCCTGATAGTCTATGACATGAATATTACATATTTTGTTATAGACCCACATGTTCCTAAGGCTCTGCTCATTTTTTTCAGCTTATTTTTCTCTATGGTTCAGATTGGATTGGTTCTATTATTTCATCTTCAAGTTCACCGTTTCTTTCCTCTGTCCCCTCCACTGAGCTGCCAAGCCTACTCATTGAGTTTTTCATTTCAGTTATTAAATTATTAGTTCTAAAATTTCCATTTGGTTCTTCTCTATACCTTCTAAAATTTTTTTTGCGGATGCATGCTATTTCTTTGCTGAGACTTTTTAGTGATGGCTGCTTTAAAATCCTTCCCAGATAATTCCAAAATCAGTGTTTGTCTTTTCTCATTCAGTTTGATCTCTTTTTGATTCTGTGACAAGTGATTTTTTTTAATTGAAACCTAGACATTTGGGTGTTATGTTATAAGACTATGAATCTTATTTAAAACTTGTATTATGACAGGTGCAAGACCTCTGACACCACCTCATAATTGCTTATTGGGATGTCAGTCTCCACTGACAGGGTAGGGGGGGATCCTTGTTACTAGTGGGTTGGAATGAGAGTTCAGGCTTCCCATTGGACTTCCAATGATACCACCCAGGCTGGAATAAGAAAGGCAGCTCATTATGCTTCCATATGGTCTCCACCATACTTTGAAGGAGTTGCATTGTTATTGCTGAGTGCTAATGGAAGTCCGGACTCTACAATAGGATTCTTTTAATGCTACCTCAGTGGGAATGGGGAAGCTGCCTCATTACTGCTGAATTTGAAGTTAAGACCAGACTTCCCATGTAGTCTCTGGGGGACCCATCACCCCTCAGCAAGGATGAAAATCTGGGCTTCTTGCTCCATCTTCTCTGACACCACAGTGGCAGGCAGTTTGGGATGCCTTGTTACAGCCTGGTGAGGGTGAAAGTGTAGCCTCCCCACTCATCCTTTACTCTTAGGGTGGGAGACAGGGGCAGGGACAGGGGTTGCAATTTTTTCTCTGGAGTTTGGCTGTAATAGAACAGTTAAGGTCTTAAAGTTTTTTTCTAGCCTACCTCTTTCCTGGTCCTTTCACTAGAGATGTTAGACTTCCTTTGGGACATTTTTGTCTGTTACCCATTGACATTTTCGAGTTGCTGGTTTCTTCAGTATCCACTCTGACATATAAGAAGCAAAAACAAAACAAAACAAAACAAAACAAAAACCAGGAAACTCAACAGCGTTTTTTTCCTAACACCCCAAGATCTCTGGCTGGTCTTCCTTCTCTCCACCTTTTTGAGTTCTTATGTTTGTTATAAAATATACAATGTAATGTTCAAGGATTTTTAGTTGTATTTAGTGAGAAGCATAGGGAAAACTACATCTACTCCATCTTCCCAGAAGCTCAAGTCAGGAAAATAATTGTAAATAGAAAGAAAGAAAAAACAAAAGAACAACAAAAAAGAAGATTGGAATGGTGTTTTCTTATTTTCTTTTCTTCTCAGAGATCTGTGCTGCTGAGAATCAGTTTCAAGGTACCTAATAAAGAGTCACTTTCTCTCTTTTCCCTTCTCTGCCCAAACAGAAGTTCAAGCTGAAAATATGTGGCAAGGAGCACAAGAAAATGATATGATGTCTATCAATAAATGTTCCTCATTCTCCAGCCCAGTAAATGTCACATTTGGTTAGGAAATTGAATTTTGCAAAGTAACATTTTAAAAATATTCCTCTGACTTAGTATCTTTTATAACTATTGACACAGATAATAGATTGAAGAATCAAATCCTATGTCCCCTACACTCTTTCTCAGGTGCATAAGTAACAGGCTGACTTCCTGAGTGATTCCAGTAACTGGGATTCTCAGTTGCCCTTTTGGCTTCACTACAAAACAGTTGAGAGAACAAGCATCCACACCACTTCCCTGGATGCTGACAGTGCCCAAGAGGGGCCTGGCCTGGCAAGGAGCCATATGATTGGGGGATCGCCACATGGGTTTTATCCAATATTGGGCAGCTTAGTCTTAAATTACACAATTGGATTAATCTCCTATCAAAAAACATGATCATAACCCTCCCCAAATCTCTGCATTTTCATAGCCTCACAAGGTTGAGCCATGAATGAATGAATGATTAAATGATTAAATTTCATTACAATCCAGCCAGTTCTCGAGGGGAAAAATAACAAATGGTCTCATGCAGCATAGTATAGCACAGCCCCAGAGGAGGAAGTTGGCTCATTCTTGCCAGTGAAAACTATAGGAAGACATTAAAAGTCAAGAAAGTCTTGGGCACTGAGCAATTGCTTTCTCTGAATAACCAAGAGCCAGCCACAGTACCTTTGCACATAGGCTCTTTAATACAACGTTGCATCATTAGACAAACATAAGGTATTCTAGTGACCATGTCAGTCCCACCATTTGACTTGAATGACTCCTTAAGACAAGGTCAACCTGCAGGGTCAAGTGATTATTTTCTAAATATCCCTTATATGTAGCTAACCAGTTACTAGTATTTCACTGGCCTGTCCCAACCATACTTCTACTTCACCTCTACCACTACCTCTTCCACCCCTATCTGATCAAATAAATGAAATTACTTCATACAAACAAAAATAGAAAGAATCATAGTTTGTTTGTTTTTTATCCTTGAATAATGACCACATCTCTGAAACAATTTTAGAAGGGCTCTTATAGGTCCTTCTATTTCACCACTTTCTGGAGCAGAAATCCTTCTGAAATGCTCTGTATAAATGATCAGTCAGCAATCCATGTCCAGAAACTCATGACTACTCAAGGAAACCCTATTCATCCTACTCATACTTTAGTTTTCTCTGGGTATTTTGTTTTTTCTTCTTTGGAAACAAAGGGACCAATCCTTTTTCAGTTTCTTGCTGTTCCTGAAGTCATGACTGTTGCCTCTGACATGTTCTGTTTTGGCAGTCATGGCTCCAGAAATGAGAAGTCTTATGACCAAAGTATGCACAGATGCTGGGGTACAAAGCGTGGTCACTAGGGAAGGGAGAGCCAGAGACCATGTCAAGACAATGTCAAAAAAATCTGAACTGAGTCCACTAAGACAAGTAGGAGTTAACTTTGTAGGCAGAGAAAGCAGGAAGAGGGATGAGGGAACACAATATGTACCTAAAGAGGCTCATTTGGCTGGAGCATAGTTTAGAAGTGAGATGGGGTGGGAAATGGGCCTGGAGAGGTAGGTGGAAGTCAGGTATTGAAGCCGAGATCCTAACTTACTATAGAATGAAGCAGAGCTGGGAGTGCAGAGCAGCTATTGGAGACTTAGCATGCCCAGAACTTGGATCATGGACAAACCAGAAGAGTAAAGGGAAAAGAAAGGAAACAATATGGTATCTGCTCCCTTTCTGGTGAACAGAGAGGGTTTAGCAAACCTTGTGCCTCAGATGAAGGTAGGTGAGAGAGACATTGGCCATTGTGAGGTTTAGGATTCCTGCAAGATAGCCCTGGACACAAAAAGAGCTGCTGGGCCAGAAGGGAAGCAACAGATTGAGTGACATGAGACGAACAGAGGAATCCCTGCTGCTTCCAAGATTCAGCACTTTGCAGTTGAGTCCTGGGGAGGCTGGGGCCAAACCCAGGGCAGATGTGTCTTGGGAGCAGGAGTGCCTGCCTAGGAACAAGTCAGCTGGTGGTGAATAGGCTTTGCCTACTTCAGCTGCCTAGAAATCCTCCATGCCCTTCTGCAGCCTGGCTCAGTATCTTCTTTAAAATAAACTTCTTGATATGACTTTGGTGATAATGCTTGTCCTACATTTTATGATATTTCCAGGAGCTCTAGGAAAGGAGGAATGAGTCACTCATCCTATTCAAAGAAACCAACCACACTGGGCATTCATGAAATGTTGCCGGGATGTTGGTGTTGGGAATCTAGAGGTTAGCCCACAGAATTTCAAGCAGGGGAGGACACACGCAGAGGTGAGGTTGGGGGAGTTCTTCAGCCATACAGTCCAGCAGTTTTCCAATTGTTAGCCCCTCAACCCGTTCCTCTTGGTAAGAGAAGTTCATGTGCTCAACATACTTCCAAGAAGGCATCAAGGGAGGTGCTCCAAACCCCTTCTTCCCACCTAAGAGCTCATACTGAAAGCACAGGTGAGTTGAAGTAATTTAGTATAAGCACAACCTTGAATTTGATTTAATTCATTTATGTAAGACATCCTAATACTTTAGTGCATTAGGGCCCTCCCTAGTCTGGTCAACATGGCCAGTGATGTCATCATAAGGAACCCAGCATGGGTGACCTATACAGATCTTAGAAAGGGTGTCTGAGTGAGGCAGGGGGCTCCCCACCTTTTGCAAAGGAGGCTATATCATCAAGGGCATCCTGCATGGCCCTCCTTCAAACAGTCCTCTCTAGATTTTTTACCCCAAACCATGAAAACTTTAGATTACTGTAGGAGCCTTCCACTGAGTAAATCAAGGATAAATACTAACTTTCTACATGAAATTGTATCACACTCTGACGGGTGAGTTCTTAATTCTTCAAACCCCTCTGTGCCTTGACTTCCAGGAGAGAGTATGCACTGCTTCCCCAAGGTGTTCCTACAGGTTCAGACCTTGGCCCCCATCCTCCTCCCACAGCTTCAAACACCACCCCAGCCGCAGTCACAACCTCCCTCCTGAGCGACTCAGCCTCGCACCATGGCACCTGGCATCATGGGCCTCCACAGTGTACACCTTAATTTTCAAAATCAACCCCCTACCACACTTCTCATACTTGGCCGCAGTCCACCTGCTACCTGCCGTTCCTCAGGCACCAAGTTTCCCCACATTTACTCATGCTGTTTCTCCACCTAAAATACTCTGCCTTGCATTTCCCTTCCCCTCATTGTTCTTCTTACTTCTTGACACATTGAAGCTCTTCCTCTGTAAGCATGTTCTGGTTCTGTGAGTTAGGACTTCCTTTGCTCCTGTCTCTTTCTCTGTTCTCTCTCTTTCCTTCTCTCCCCACTCTGTTCCCTCCCCCATCTCTCTCCCTTCTCTTCCTCTGCCCTCTTCCCTTTGATGTCCTGTGGAACTCTCTTAGTAGCTTCCCCTCAATACCATGTATTACAGCTATGTATGTGTACATCTAATCTCCCTGCTACGCTGGAAGCGCCCTGGAAGCATGTATAGAGCCTTCCTTATCTGTGTCTCCCTCTTGTTATATTTAGTTCCCACCTTGCGTAACTCAGTAAATGTTTAAGCAATGGGTGAGTCTAAGAAGGATCTTGGACCTGCATCCTTACCACACTGCCTTCTGCTCTAGCAGCCTTCGTTTCCAGCCCATCATTAGTTCTTAGGATTGCAGGCGACCCCATAGTGAAAAACACAGGTACTAGAGGAAGACTTCTTGGGCTTGACACTCCACTCTGCTCCTCTCCCAGCTGTATGGCCTAGGGCAATTTGTTCAACCTCTTTGTGCCTCAATCTCTCTACCAGCAAATTGAGGATGACAGTACCTATTTCATAGGGCCACTGTGAGAATTAAATGAAATAGATAGTCCAGTAATGCACTTAACCATGGTGCCAGGCTATATACTAAATGGGAAAAAATGTTAGGGATTACTATTTTTATTGCCCCGAACCATATTTGCATGCTGACAAAAAGCTAATGTGTGGTTCTTAAATCCTCTGCCCTTTATTTTTCAGCAGCAACTCAAGGCAATATATACAGTACCATTTATAAGAACACTCATCTGATTGGCTATTTGAGGATGTGGCATTTTCCTTTTAAATCAGTCCTCGGGTGACCTGCAATGGCATCATGTCAGGAAAGAGGAGGAGGAATGTTGAAGTTAGAGACCACAGCTGGCATGTTTATAGAGAACTCTAAGAATGGGGTGGGAGATTGGAGGGCCTCAGCTTTAACTGGGAGGTGAGGTCCAGTTGAGGATACAAGTTCATAAAACAGCATTACCATTTCCCACTTGATATAAATGTTCCTTTAAACAGTTGTAACTTGAAAAAAATCACAGTTTTCTGACGAATATAAGGACATATTTTAGAGAGATAAAAATATCCTAGATGTAAATATGACTGGTTTGAAATATATCAACTATGATGAGTTTTCCCATCATCCATAAAAGCCCTGGGTAACAAAAAGCAAGGCAGTAATGCTGCTAACACGCAGACCTCACTCAGCCCTGCCATCCCCTGCCCTCTGTGCAAGGGAGCCCTTAGCATAGGCAGAAGAGCACCCCCTCCACCTTCTCCAAAAGCTTTGCATTCATGACTCTCTCTCTGCCTCTCTCCACAGCCCTATAAACACACACACACACACACACACACACACACACACACACACACTTCTTAGCCCTAGCTTTGAGCTACAATCAGACTCAGTTATAATTGCCCTCATTAAAAACCTCTCTGTCATTTCAGACAGAGAGAAGTATATCTCTGGCATGGTCCCAGTAGAAAGCCACACACTTCTTAGCTGAAACAGAAGTGCGGGTATAAATATCTCTCTCTTTCTCACAAACACACAAACACATATACCAAGCAAACTGTTGAGCTTTTATTTACATCCCCAGGTGTAGAAAGAACACAGTCAAACAATAAGAAAATGAAATACCCACTGTCTCTGAGGGTCTATATTCTACCTGAGGAGTTTGGTATGATTTTAACAACACACATAGAATTTCTTCAACTGTCTGTGGGCACGTTTTGCTCAAACATGTTATCATGATTCCTGCAAACTTTAAATGTTTCTGTTATTCCATTAAATGTATGACCACACAATTGTAAGCGGAGTGGCTCCTAGAGCAAGAGATTTCAGCTCTTCTAAGAGGAACCTTGTATTCTGGTGGAGGGTTCTGGAAATAGAGACGTGAGGTGTGTGGCCACAAGCCGTTGACATGATGAGTAGTCCCTGGGAGGCAGGCAGCCTTATGACTTCTTAGCTTCAGGGAAAATTCCTCTGTTATTTTTGGCACACATGCCAAAGGTCACTATTCATGTTAATAGCAAGAACAGGCTATAACCTTCAGTCCACACACAGACACTCACACACAGGCATATAACCCTTGAGTGGATTAACACACATTTTCTCATTTGTTACTCACAACAAGCCTGTGAATGAGGAAACACAGACACTACATATCCCACTTTACAGATGAGCAAACTGAAGCTCCCTGAGGGTCACAGTAACTGGCTAAGAAATGGCAAAATCAAGTCAAACACCTTTCTAGACCTAGGCTCTTTCCTAGACTCCACATCCTCTATACTTCCCACTCACTTGCACTGTCTCAGACACAATAAACAGGACAGACAAAGTAAACAAGAACAATAAATTTTCAGGCCACAGTAAGCTCTTTGCTTCAGAATAGTAAGATTCCTGTATTTCTCGTTTTCTTTTAACTTTACAAGGGGTAAATTTGTTGATTATCCCAACTATAAAAACTCTTGCCTACCAGAGGAAAGATATTTCTTAAGGAAAATTCTTGAAGTGAACACATCTGGGATTTTTTTCATCTTAAAATATCACCAATACTCGTAAGTATTTACAGACATCTTCTTCATATGACTGACTAGTCTTGGGAACACCTTAGCATATAGCAGACCAGGTCAGAAAGAGAAAATCCAGGAAACTAGCCTAAAAAGTAAAATGACTTGCTCAGGACCACAGGGCTTTTCAGGAGCAGAGACTTCTGGTCTACTATGCAGTGCCTCCCAGCTGTAATGGTGGCACTGGTGGGAGCCTCCAGATGAGGCTACTGGGAGGCAGGACTTGACTTTCCCAAAGGCCCTGGAATCGCTTACCCCCATAACAAATGATGCAATGTGATACAAGGATGCATTTGAGCATGAAGATATGCAGAAATAAAACTCAGGAAACATAGAAGAGTAGGGGAAAATTGCAAAGCTTGCTTTATGTCCAGAGGAGTTCTTAAGGATAAATTTGGGAGCGCAAGGAGGAAAAGGAAATTGGAGTGTCCAGGCACAGGGAACAGTGATTGCCACGGAAGGAAGGTAGCTGTAACTAGACTGTGAGTGTGGAAGACAGAACCATCCAGCCACGTGGCCCTGGCTAAAAGACAAGGATTGTATACTTACTTGATGGACAAGGACTGAAAGATTTCAACCTGTGGGTGCCTGGGTCAGTCTGCATTTTAGATAGATAACCAGAGCTGTTTCAGGATAAACCCTCAGTGTTGCAGGTGTGATGGGTGGCAGGTACAGAGGCAAGTGGAAGCAACATTAATAGCCCCTTTCAGAGACAACAGCTAAGGGGGGTAAGATTTAATGCGAGTGAGGAAGAAAGAGAGGGAGACGTGTTCTCAGACTTCTGGCTTAGGCACAATGTGGGTGGTGATCCTATAAACTGAAGACAGAGAATGGAGAAAGAAGCCCGGGTATAAGGGCTGGTGGAAGTCTGTGAGGGACAGAGTAGCTTTGAGCATGTTAGTTTGGAGCATCCGTTGAACATCTGGGTGGGGCCATCCAGTGCACAGCAGAAGTTCAATGGAGAGGTCAGAGCTGGGTATATAAGTTAGGAAGTCATCAGCCATTTGTGGAATCAGGGATATTGTTGTGGAATACAGGCAAATCTGGGAATTTCTGACATGACACTAGGATTGCTATGTGAGGAATCTTGTCTCAATATGCCCGTGGGTGGTGGCCTTGAAGATTTCCAGGGGAGTGAGGTTGTTGACAAGGGGAAGAACCCAGCATGGTGGAAATTCCTCTCTGGGCAGGGGTTCCAATTTCCTGGACCGTATCACCAAAGGGTCGGACCTGACAATCTCTAAAAGAATCTCTTCCATGTTTAATATGCTGTAATTCTAAACCTCTCTCCAATATTGTAAATCCGGTAAACATCAGATTTACTTTGGAGGAAAAATCTTTGCTTTAGAAAAGGAAGAGAATTTGCCCAAGACCGAGAGTGGAATGTTAATGCTTTATTGGCTATACGTGCCACGTGGTTGCAACCCTCAACTCTGATAATGAAGGAAGGACACAAGGAGTTTAAAGACATCCCAAAGAATGACTGAACCACTTACACAGAAACAGATGCCATGATTTTTACCATAAGTTATGATATAGATGAGTCAAACTGAGAGAGCTAAATTTAGGGTTTTTAAGAGCCCCTCCCCCATTGGTGTCAGAAGTTTCAATCTAACTACAGGGAGGAGAAAAATGCTGATACAGACAGTATTTGATTTCTCCAGGACTAGGATATCTAACACATCTGAATAAAAATAGTTGCAAGTCCACCTACCAGCAGGACCGGGGTACAAAAGGTGGCAAGGTCCTTGGATCACAAGAGTAAAATGGTGACACACATAGGAAGATGGACAAAACTGACAGGTCTCATAAGGATATAATGCCTGGAATCTGGGTGCCTGTGCTGTGGGGATTTTCACCACTAGGGCCATCTTAGGAGGACCAACCTGAAGCAATCAGTGATCCAGAGTGAGGACCTACAAGCACAGAGCCAGAGAATGAAGGAGAAGCAAGTCATCCCCCAGGATACAAGGAGAGGCCATGTAACCAGAGGGGCCGAACCAGCAGCAGAGTTAGGCTAAGGGGTGAAGTGAAGAGTCAACACAGAGCAAGCAGAGACAGAACGAGGTTCCTACAGGTCAAGGATGAATGTCACTGAGTTCTCACCATGGAGTTGCTTCTCTGCATGAATTGTAGGCCCGTTTTGAAGCAGCCTTTATGCGCATTCCTGTGAACCTGTGTTGCTGTGACAAGTTTCTCTTTGCCTGTTTTACTTGTCTCTGCTACACGGCGCTCTTAGCCTCTCCACAGCCATGCTATTTCTGCATCTCAGTAGAAACCAAGTGGCAGGCTAACTATGATGGGCTGGATGCCACTGCGGGTAGGATGGTAGATCACGGTTCCGTAGGTCTTTCTGTTCTCAAGGGCAATTACCAGTTTAAGTAAGAGGCGGCACACTAATTCCATTGCTATGAATACAGGGCTTGTGAAAATCAAGTGTACTTGTGATGTACAAAGTTGTTTGTTGACTCTCAAAGCAAACTCTCCTAGTTTGGGAATAGTGGCACCAGAAGGATAAATAATCATTTATCCCAAGCCCGTGACACATCAACTGAAGTGCTAGTCAAGCAGCTGTGACTTGCTCAGCACTATACCATGGCCATGGGAAACAGTAAATGCCACCTTTGGCTCCTAAGAACTAAAATATTGACAGAAGAGTAGCTGGAGCAAGACCACAGGAAACAAAGAGTCAACGACGTACTGTTTACATGTGACACAATGCTACACTTGTTCATAAACAAAAGGTCAGAGAAGGAATAATGACAGTATAAAATAACAAGAAACTATTTTTTGCCTATCAGTTTGGCCAAGATTGAGGGGGAAGAAGTTCTCATGCCACTGGCAAGTTGGCAAGAATGTAAGGAAAGTAACACTTTTATACACTGTCAGATCCAACCTTTTGGGGGGGGGGGACAGCTGAGTCATATGTGTCAAAATTCTTAATACTCACACTTTTTGATCAATCTTAACCCTAAGATTTGACCTCAGGATTTAACAGGACAAGTGCGCCAAGATATGAGTTCAAGAAGGCTCATGACAGCATTTTATAAAATAGTGGAAAACTGTAAGTGAATTAAATGGAATCTGGCTGAAGAAATTATGGTGTATTCACCCCTGATGAATGCTATGCAGTCACCTAAAAATGATGGTGTATTCAACATTTATTGACATAGAAAGATGTGTGACATGATGTTAAGTGAAAAAGTAGCTGACAACATTGCACGTATAGTACAGATATTTATATTTATAAAAAAGGTATTATATTTCCATATCCATATGTATTCACAGGTACAGAAATGGGAATGAAAAGGCGTTCACCAAAATTTAACAGTGGTTTCCTCCAGGGGTTTTTTGGAGAGAACTGTATTTTCTGATTTATAATTTTTCAATATCTTTGGAGTTTTTAAATGATGAGCATATATTAGTTTCATAATCAGAAAAAGAATAAGGCTGCAAAAAAGTAAAATAATAGTGGCCAATGTTTCAGTTACTGTACATGTTAAGAACGCAAGGAAATTAAAGAAATATGAAGAAACTGAAGAGAAATTTTCAGTAAGGATGAACATTATTCTTAATAGCTCCAAAGTATTTTTTTAATTAGGACAGATCCAATTTATGTATGTATCACTCTGGCTCTCAAACTCAGTGGTAATAACCTATATCCCAGTTGAAACAAAATGTTTCCAGCCAAAAATAGATAAGGTTATAAACCCATCAAATGTGATGGACACCAGGAATTCAAAAAAGTAAGACAAAGGAAAATGTATAAAATCTACTTCGCTTTTAGGAAAAAAAGAAATCAAATGACGACAAAAATATCAGCTCCAAAAATACCAAAGAAGCTTCAACAGGAGAAAATAGAAAGCAAAGATTGGCATATGGATGTCAAGATTCCAGTGTCAGAGAGGTTTTGAAAATTGGTCGTGCGTCACCAATTATATATATCCAAGATCAATGTGACAGATACTCCCTTCCAAGAGCAGTGGCGAGTTTTTTTTTAATGCCCTAAAAATTTCTTTTCAGTGACTGACTGATCGTGTAGCCATAATATGAGATTTTTAAATTCAGTTCATCATTGGTAACCAAATTCTAATGTAGAAAAAAGGAAGGAAAGAGATAGAGCTGTATCAGACCCACCGTGTCAATTCCCATCTCAGATGTGTCTTATACGTAAATGTCTTTTCTTTTCATCTCCAGAAAAAGCACAAAGAAGAAACTGCAGCAATGGCCAGGTTGACAGAATCCATGAGTGAGTAACTTAAAATTTATTCTTTATTTTTGGTTTTAAGTGGAAAACCACAAAATCATGCAAAAAAAAAATCCCTTTCTTTGTGATTATCTGTATCTCTCATCCATTCTTGCGATCACCAAGGTCTATTTCACATATATTATTTTGTGTTGCTGTTACAATATGCATTACTTGAAATTCGTCTTGTGTGGGGTTGAACTCTGTGCTGAAATTGTTACCCAAAGTATGGGGTTTTATTTGTAGGTCTGCATTGAGGATTGGGACCCACAATAATTCCAATCTGACTTTTAAGAGGTTTAGTCAAAACCGGCTCAAATTTTATATGCAGATATTCCTTAGGCTGGATAATGTAAAGAGAAGAAAGAATGGCTTGTCATTGTTAAAACTTTCAGGTGTATTTCAGAATTTTAAGATGCAACAATTTAAAAATGGAGTGTTTGATGTGGAAGTAGCTGGTAATGATTCAGGTTTGGAATGGATCAGCGGTATAATGCTCTAAGCTCTTCAGTTAAATAAACAGGATACACAAAGAATTTTTAAGAGGAAAGAAGAATTAATTATAATAAATCCTCCTGCAAAATGAGAAACGTAGTTTCGTGCATTGAAGTTTGAATATTAAAGACCATGTGGATATGAAATAAACAGACAATGCGGTTTTTTTCCCTTTGGAAATATACATTTTCCTGGTGATGTAATTCAGATCTAAAGTTACAAGGGAAGCTTGCAGGCACTTCTCCATCATCATTCGGGCCATGAACACCTTATTAAATTTGACCCGCATAGTTAACCATTAATCTTGCCCACATTTAACTGGGCCCCTGCTTCCTCCTTCGGCTATTGCTCAAATCATGAGACTATTAAACTAGAAGTATTTTTTTGTAGCATACTCAATGAATCCCCATCGCCCAAAGGTCTGCCCCCTCCAAGAAAAAAAACTAATGTTACAAAGATCTTTACATTGCATTTCTTTAATTCCTGACCCAAAACCCCTACATAGTTTCATTTATCTTGAGCGCTAATTTCACCATGTAAATGGTGATTCCAGGGGGCTGCGCAACCACCCCACAGGACTTACATGCCTTTCTTCCAATCATTTCTGTATCAATCCCGCCCTATCTCTGCCCAGCCTTTCTTTCTACCTCTAGTCTTACAGACTGCAACATTTCAAAGCATTTACAACTTGGTTTGAAGAACCCCAAACTGATTCTCTGCAAGGGAAAGGATCTTAAGTCATGGAATGCGCTCTTCTCAGACCTAAAAGGAAATAGTGAGGTGACCAGTACCATCACAAAACTGACAAACCTGTGTTGTCAAACTATGCAGTGTGACCATGGACAACACCAACTTATTCACAGTCCACATCTGCAGATTTAGTTCTAATCTCTAAGTCCAAAGTCATCAGAACAAAAGACCCACAGATTCTCTGAATGCTAGAAGGATCAATGGCCTGGAACCCAATATCACTGCCAATGAATAGTCTTACGTGTAGGAGCAAATTGAACTGGATGGTGTTGCGTGTGAGTTGGGATGCTAACAGTTTTTACAATGAGGTCCATGTTAGAAATTGATATTCTAGTTCAGCGAATTTTTTAACTCTTCTAACTGAATTGTAAAACATTAAGGGCACTATAAGAGACAATATTTTTAACATGGTCTGTATTTCTGATAAAGGTGTTCTAATTTTTCTATCTCTATGGGATCCAGATGCATTTAAATAAGAGTCCCCTGCCCATTGGACTACTGATTTGTTGGGTTCTGGTTTCAGGTTTAGCTCTGCAATAATTTTAATGACTTGACCTATGAATCTATTGGCTTAAGAGAACTCTGCAAAAATTGAATTCCAAACCCTTGGGTAGATGAAAGGGTGCAGCCATTCTTCTAATTTGCTTTGTCTTTATGATAAAGATTACATAGGTATGTTCAATGCACAATGAAATTTAGAGAGTGAAAATAGATCTTGGAATCAGGCCCAACATTCCAGTCTACTGATCCTTACAAAGGTAAAGAACAGTATTATAAAAAAAAATACGTAATTCTTGTAGGCACCTGCTATGAAAGTTAATCATGAGTCACCACTAATAAACGTTTCATCAAAACTAAACTCATGAATAATGTTATAAACAACTATACGTTGATGCTACATAGGAAATCTACAAGGAAATAAATACATAATTACGTAGGGAGATTCTATCAGTAGGCTAAGCAAAGAATTAGCATACAATTACGACACAGTAAGTTTGATGGGAACTTCAAATCCATGGCCACTGGGGAAAAGGGACATAAACAGAACCACAAATGCCCAGGACACAATGCTCGGAATGGTTTTCCAGAGTCACTAAACACTTTGCTTGTTAAACTGCCAAGCAAAAGCCATCTGGTTACTAGAACATCTCTATGTTTAACCAGAATCAGATGGTACTTCTTCTAGCACCATAGGGATCCAAATGCAATCAATGGATATGCAAGTACCATATGGGGATGGGGTATCTTCTTCATCTTCTAGAGCAGGGATAAGGAGTATTTTTTTTTTCTATGTGCCATTAATCACAACCTCAAAAAAAATCTATGTTCATCTCCCAATTCTTTAAAAGGGCAAGCAGAAGACACAAAAATGTTAGCAGGTTTTTAAATGTTTAATGAAAAGAAGTTTGATTTCATCAAAGCAAGATAAACCTTCAAAATATTTTGATGTCACATTGTTGAAATGAGGAGGGGGTATAAAAAGGAAGAAAAAAAACGGAAAGGAAGAAAAATAGATGTGGAGGAAGAGGTAGACAGTAAAAGTAGACATGAGAAAAATACACAGGGAAAAAGCATATATGAGAAAGACCCAGAGAAGGAGCTGTTAAAGAGGAAAGGCACAAAATCACAAGGAGTGGAAGAAGACAAGTAAGCAGAAAGGAGAGAGGAGAGAAGGTGAGGAGAGGTATTAACAGAGAGAGGTTCAGTAGGGTCTAAAATGAGTGAAGTGCACACGTGCATTAAGCAGTAGTGGGCTTGCAACCTTTCAAAAGCTCTTGACTTTTTTCCACTGCCTGTTGACATCTTAGTCTCTGTCTGCATCTTGGAAACAGATATATTCACACTCACACCACCAAAGGCCCAGTTCCAAATGGCGCAAACAAAACCCACGTTGGAAGAAATTACTCTGAGCTTGCCCGTCAGTAACCAGCACTTTACTACCCCAGCTACTAACTGAAATTGAGCTGAGCCTGACCAGTGGAGACGGCCAAGCTTATCTATAAATCGGCATCTGGTGACCCAAACAAGGAAACCACATCCTGCCCTGTGCTCTCATTAGAGGTGACATTGGGGAGGGCAGGGTCTGTCCTGGTCACTGGGATCTAAGTCAGATGGTGATAGACTGGAAATGTCCAAAGGCGTGCAAATGGCCTGGGAGCTCTGGAATCTTGGTGTGTATGAGGTAGCTCTGTAGGTTGTGCTTACGTAAGTTTCTGTAGGTAATTCCCTTCACGGTCAATGCATGCTGATGTATCATCCCCACCCCTCGAGCTCCACGGAACATGTCAAATACAGCATGGGGAGTCTCACCACATGGGCCCATTAATAAGGTGGATTATAACCAAATATCTGTCTTGTGCATGGTGATGGGGTTGCAAGGATGGAATAGGTAGGGACCCCGGGGCCCCCCATCTGGCACTCTGCTGGCGTCCCACTCCCACCTCCTTCCCGGAAGCAGCAGCATGTCCCTGCAGTGGCAAATGGTGCCCAAGGCCGGCTGTGGCTCACTCCAAATGCCAGCACGAGTTGGCTTCCTCGGCTTTCTGTTGCCACCTGCCCACCTCTCTCGGGCACACGTGCCCTAAGCATTTCCTCTGCCAGCCCCAGGGTCCCTTCCTGTCTTCCCCAGGAGCCATTCCACCAGGCTGCACCCGCCCTCCCTGCCCCATTGTCTGTCGGTTGTCACAGCCATCACACACCTGCGCAGGGAAGACAAGGGCTGTTCGTGGTCATTCTCAGGCACACAGCCGAGTGCCGGCTGTGCCCTGAGTGGCTCCAGGGTGGTCCCTTCCCAGCCCGACCGAGACAAGTGGGCCGTGGTGCCTCCCACTGCCCTTAACCAGAGCCAGGGGCCTGTTTTGTAGGTGTTCAAAGGTCTTGGCTGTCTGCATTAATACAGAGGGAATTCCTCCTGTGATGAAAGAAACAGCTCAAATTTAGCCCAGATTTGAAATTGTTTAGTGTCAAAAGAAATGAAGAGTGAGAACCAGCTACAATCACTGCACATGAAATTAGCTCCATTCAAATGCAGTATTTTTTAAATCATTTATTCCCTCCTTACGGAGATGTTATCATAACCCTGGCATTGTGTTAAGGCGCGGAAAGACCAGAAAACAGGGTCCCTGCCCGCACCATGTGCAGCGTTTTGGGGGAAGCAGAGACTCCCAGCTGCCATGCAGGGCAGCACGTCCTGGCAGAGACCAATGGACACGCACTGCAGCTTGGAGGCAGATGCCCAGCAAAGCGCTCCCTCCACAGACTTCCAACGTGCGCGTGCATCATAAAGGGTGTGCAGGTGCCACCAGGCAGCCAGTGGGCATATGAGTGCCAGGACCCAGCACCCAGCACAGGGAAGGACAGAGGTGTGAGGATGTGGCCAAGGGGGGGAAGAGCAAAGAATCGATGCGGCCCTAGCAAGGGGCCGAGGCAGTGAGACAGCAGATGGCTGGACGCATGAGCCAGAGTCAGACTGTGAACTAACGTGCAGCTTGGGTTTCTCCTATGGGGGAGGGGCAGCACTTAAGAGTTTTAAGCAGATCAACCTTTTAGAACGATTGCCAGAGGCCTCGAGGCGTGCATGTCTGGTCTGGGCAAAGGCAGACAGAGGCAGCCAGAAGCTGGGACCGCAGACGAGGGTGGGCCAGAACGTGTGAAAGACGTGGTGATCGGATGTGACGGAGAGAAGGAGGGATGTGGGGATGCAGCCCAGGTTTTGAGCTTTGGTGGAAGCTTCCAGGAGCCCCTGGCACCGGAAATGCTGGCAGGAGAAGGAGTGATTTGAGGCGTTGATGGGATGGGTTCAAATTTGAAGGTACTGAGTTGAGGAAATGCACCCTAGTAGGGCACAGGCCTCAGTTGTTCGGAGTCTTCTTCGGCACATGGTCAGTGTGCCTGTAGGGAAGGTGTTCCCTACACAAATGGGGCAGCCGTGAAAGTATCAGGAGGGACCAGGTCACGCTATGCTAACGATAAAACATTTCTGCCACCTAACGCACACACACGCACACATGTACACACACCCACATGTGCGCACATGTGTATTTATTGCTCCTTCGTGCCATGTGTCCACACTGGTCGGCCATGCACTGGGCACTTCGGGATCACCTGGAGGTTCTGTCTCCACCTGTGTTCTCATGTTCACCGCTATGACAGAGGAGAACATGGCATATCAACACTACACCTTAGAATTCCACCCAGAAGTGACACGTGTCACTTCTGCTCTCATTGCATTAGCCACAAGCCAACACCACACCCAACTCCCAAGATGGAAGGAGTGCTTGGAGGGAGGCTGTAAGGCCGGCTCCAGCCAAAGACAGAGGGGTTGAATGAACTGTGTAGTGGAAATGCTGAGAAGCCAGATTGAGAGGCAGGGAGACAACTCACTTCGGAGCAATGGCAGGGGACCGCCACCACCCCTAGGTCAGGGGGATGCAAGGAGGTGACATCTGGGAGCTGCACAGGAGATGTGATTGCTGCCAGAGATTCCTCCTGAGGCCTAGAAGAGAAACAGAAATATCTTGAAGAAATACCTATGAAAAGGTTCGGAACAACCAAGACGAAGAGAATTCAGGAAAGCAGGTATCAGAATTCTCCTTGAGCGTCTTTTTGTCCTTCGGTCCCAGGGTCCTAAAGAGAGGGAGAATGGAAGCATGATCCCCTTTTGTGTTCAGCCCATGGGGCCTGCCCTGCTTGCTGGGATATCATAAGCCACTTGTTCCCGTGGGGACAGCACCCACCCACCCTCTCAGACACACTGTTTCCAGTGCCCCAGGCCAGGCCCTCTTGGGCAGGGTGTAGGATTTTAGCACAATGTAGCACACTTCTGCAGCCCCCTCCCCAGTGGGAAAGGACCAGAGTCACAGGTCCAAACAGACATGGCACACAGACTTTGGCCTCCATTCATGGCTGGTCCATACCCCGCAGGGGGACTGGGAGTCAGGGGCAGTGGAGGACAGTTCAGGCGGGGCAGAGCTATTCTTTGTATGAAGTCGCTAAGGCGCTAAATGCCGCTTTATCCTAAGAGACTAAAGCTCCACGGGGCGCATCAGATAGTGCTTTTTAAGATATACCTTCTCCTTTCCAATAAAACTCAGACTCTTTAAATATTGAGATCTGTCCCTCAAGCTTACACTCACACAGGAAGTCACAGCATCATCTCACAAGGGACCAACTTAAAGTCCAGCCTATTGCTCCTAACTCCTCGGTCCTGCCATTTCAGGGTCTGTATCACCCTTCATTACTTCATTCTCTAAATGAGCTCCTCGGTGAAAGCCAGCGAGGCAAGCATAGCTGCCTCTCATACCAGGGCAAAGGGTCCGTCTGATAGGGAAGTTTCAGGTCTTAAAGCCCCCAGCGCTCTGCCTCCATCACCTCTCCCTGGCAGTGAGCCTTCGACACTCCCTGGCTGCCTTGCCCTTCCCTCTCTTCTCATCTGCCTTCGTCCATGACAGAGTGTGTGTGTCATTATGCCCATCTAGTATCCCCTCCCGACTCCCCTCTGGCGGTTCCCCACCTCCCCTCCTTTCGTATCTCCCAGCCTCCCGTGTGGGTGGGAAGCCAGCCTGAACCCCTCCTGCAGGTGCGCGGATGCTGATGAGCTACAGGGCTGGGTGCAGGCCAGCACTCAACACTGACAGAGGCAGCCCTTGCCTTACTAAGCAGCTCTGTCATGTGCTTCTGGGAATAGGTTCTGGAAGCCCAGCCTAGAGGCTGGTTCTCTCACTCTCCCTTAACCCTGGGAGCTAGATCATATCCCTAAACCAACCCACCCACTCACACTCGCCAGATTGGCTTTGTCATCTCGACCAGTAACTCGGACTGATGTATTCATTCCTGGCTGACCTATAGCACGAGGGGAGGGAGATACAAGGATGGACGCCAAGAGGTCCAGTTCAGAGGGGGGCAGAATGTAAATCTAAGCAGAAGCTTAGACATAACATTTGGTCTCCAGGCAATATATCATTTCAGTACCCCCACTAGGCAGAAAAGCTTCCTTTGATCCAAAGCAGAAGACAGTCAGCAGGCTCTTCCCTGTCTGTGTTCCTCCAAAAAGCTGTGTTGTTTGTTTTTTTTTTTTTTTCCACTATGAGGCATATGCTTGTCCTTACTGGAAAGCATCTTTCAAATTCAAGGATAATTGCTCTCTAGTTGAGATCAGGGGCATGTTCAGTGGAATCAGAGCTCCTAGCTCCAAGGCTGAAGCACCTGGAATGGACTTTCATCCTCGTTCCACTTAGCAGCCTGAGATTCATCTCCATGAGGGTGGGTTCCTCATCCCACCTGGTCACCCCTCCTCCCCCTCCCCGTCCCTCAAGGTGGGACTTCTTGCTCGTGTGGTCTCCATCTGCTGCTCATTGCCAAGCCTCCCTCCAGCGATCGGCTCCTCCCTCGCCATCCCCAGAACAGCCTGTCCCAGAACAGCCTGTAATTTAAAGGATTTCACTGGTGGAAACACAAGGCAATGTTCGAAATGGCAAAGTCAGTAAATTTCAGCATAGGGTGCCCGACATTTGTACAAGTTTTTACTGGTCTTGGTGCCAGTGGAAATGGAGCTAGACCTGTTTTCTCAAGCTTATTTCTGTCCAAGATCTCAGAGGTCACTTTGACCCCCATCTTCTGATGAATGTCAGACTTGGTCACTGGGAAACTCTTCTCTGACACCTGTGCCTTCTCTCTGTCACCAGGAAGACTGAGGTCGGGGTTTCTCAACTTGGGCACCATTCACGTGTGGAGCCGGCTAATTCTTTGTTGTGAAGTTTTGTGCATGGTGGGGTGTCTAAGAGCACCCTTACCTCAACTCACCAGATGCCAGTAGCACCCTCCCCCGGTTGTGATAACCGGTATCTTCAGACATTCCCTGATTTGGCCCGGGGAGCAAAGTCATCCCTTGCTGAGACGTTGGAAATCACTGTTCTAGATAAAAGCAGGAGGAAGGTGAAGCAGACCCTAATTGCTTATTCTTCTGCAGCAATGCTGGGATTTGCTAGTGGATCGCAGACCCTCCTGAAACTTGGTCTCCAGTGTCAATCCATGCCACGGCTTCCCACCACTACTTGGTTAACGCAGGAATGGTCAACCTGAACCACTCCTGGTGGCCACCAAGAGAATCTGTCTGCCTAGACTGCCTGACTTTGGGGACAGCAAGCCATTTGTATTTCTATTTTATTGATGATGCAATTGAGTCTCAGATGGAGTGATTTTTCCACTAGTGTTCAAGAGGAGAACTGGAAATAGCACAGCTCTTGGGACTGGCAGAAACTGGAGGGGTGGAAAGTGGGCAGGGGAGGAGGCTGAGACCTGGGTTCTTCTGGAGGCTACCAGGAGTGTCCTTCTTTCCAAACAGCAGTTTTTAGGACCTCCCCCTTGATTCTCTGAATAATTTTTCTCACTCACTTTGTCCTTCCAAGCCATTGGTGGTGGAAAGCCCAGCTCTGGGGCAGCCACAGCCTCTCCGACCTTCTTCACTGGTCTCCATTTGTCCCCATCTCAGGGGCACCAAAGTCATTGGCATTTCACTGGAGTGGTTTCCTCTCTTGTTTAGGATCACAGGGACTTTGGTCTTCCTTCATTTTCCACTCCTTTTACAGTAGGTAATCACACACAAGGCAGATGTTGGAGGCGTGAGTCACCATTGTACCAGCCCAGCATGGCGACTTGGAGCCAGATTCCCAAGCCAGGCTGCTATCACCATCCACTGGGGCCATGAGCAACCAAAACTCTCTGTCTCCACCATCTCCCCCAACTCACACATGCCCCAGCAACAGGCTGTGCTCCTCAGGCCCTCTTTGCCCAGCCAATGGGGTGCTCAGGTGACATCCCAGAGCTATGGAGAAGCCATGGCTCCCACTCAAGACCCAAGTGCAGAGCCACCCGTCCAAACTGGGGACCCAGATACCATAGGGAACAGGAAACACACCCACCCCCACTTGCCTTTGCTCCAGCCCAAAGTAAAAAAGTAAACAAATACATTTTTAAACTCTCTTCCCTCACACTTCCTCCCTCGCCTCCCTACCTCCCACCAAATGCCACCCCGTCTCACTGTCCTTCCCCTCCCTCCTCCCACACGCTGCCACCTGGCTCCAAGAGCCTGCTCCAGCCTCCCACCACCTGCCACTGGCTCATGATCCTTCCCTCCCCCCCCACCACTCCCCGTTCCTCCCCCACCCCACATTAATTGCTCTGCTAAATAACAGGTCTCATCAAGGATGACAGAGGGGGAATGAAAGGATGTATGCCCCCGGGGTTGGGTCACCCCAAGGCAGGCTGTGGGGCTGGAAGTCAGGGTCTCAAGTTTTTCTCTGCATCCTCAGTGAAGAGTCCCCTGCCTAGAGGTGTGGCCATAAGGAAGGCTGGAGGGTAAAGGACAGATGCCCAACTGGACAAGCAAGTGTGGGCAACCCAGAGTAGGAGAATATGAGTGTGTGTGTGTGTGTGTGTGTGTGTGTGTGTGTGTGTGTGTTTAGGTAGCCTGATATAAGGCACTGGGATGTGAGTGAGCAGATAACAGGAGGGAGCAATGGCGAATACTGAATTCTAAAGGCTCCAGCTTGAGAACAGAGCACCAGGACTGGGGAAGGGACCCTGCCCATGCCAAGTACACAGAGTTTTCTTACACCCAGATCGATGTGATCTCCTGGGCAGAGGAATTTGCTTTTTACCTTGTGCAGCCCTCTTTTCCTCATTGATAATCCCAGTGAAGGGAACCCACTAGTCCCCTCTGCAGGGATGCTGCCCCTTTCACTCCCAGCCCTGCTCTCCCTCCTGGTGACAAGATGGGACAGCCCGTGGGCTCACAGCTTCCCACTGCCTCCCTGAATTTGTCTGGGGAGGGGAGGCAGGCAAGGGAAGCACCTGGCTTCTGGCCCTGGGGAAGACTAAAATCAGGTGAAGGTGGGTGGCACCTAGTGGGACAAAGTTACTTCCCAGACTTCACCAAGTCTCGGCGTCACCAAGAGGAAAGAGCTAAGGGGATCAGCAGTAAAAACATCGCTGCCTACATTTCTCATGTGCTTTTCTGCTTTGATTTAATCTCCCTTGCAAGATATTAAATTTCAGGTTCAAAGGCTTTAAAAGGAGGGAGGCATCTTGATTTTAAATATTGACTCATAGAATTGTTTTGCAGCCCAGAACTGCATTCATAAAGGTTTCTACACAATTAGCAAACATCCCTGACATGCATGTGGGGTCCCAGGGAGAGGTCTGTCAGTCATTGTGATCCCTGACACTGTGAGTCTGAGAGCACCACCTCCTAGCTGTGAGCTCACTGGAAAATTACCCGTTCTTCTCTGCAACTGAGCATAGCAGCCACCCAGCACTGTTTGGATAATGTGCCTAAAATTATATATATATATATATATATATATATATATATAAAATATGTATATTTATGTACAAACTAATATGTATATTTATGTACACAATATAATATATTATCTATTATCTATAAATAAATGCATTTGAATATGAGTCCAAAGTTAATAGGTACATTGAAAGTTTATATATATGTAAAATACGTGTTCTTATACTGAAAGCTAACCTCTAAAGCATTTAACATAGCAATTGTCCCACAAAACGTACTATTATCACCACACCTCATTTTACTTACTCTTCTCCAGCTGTTATAAGTATATTCATATTGTCAAGTTTCATCACCTTGTACTATATTCAAGTCTCTTAAAGATCCAAGGGTTATGACATGGCTTTATGATTTTATAAATTGACATTAGGGACTAAAAATTTCTTACTGACTGATTTGAACTACTTGGGGGGTTTTAATATGTGGTGTTTGTTACCTGTGTTACCTTTGTTCTGACAAATAATACTGCGCCTTACACGTGACCTCATGAGAGTCTCCTTATGGGCTTCATTGCTATATATCAGCACTCTTTTCAGCTCAATCTATGGACTCTTCCCTCCCAATATCACCTGGCACGGATGTGATATTGATGGTGTCTGTTCCCTGGACTCATACAGTCCAGCTCACAAATTTAAGAGAGAGAGAAAACTCACTTTTGATTTTCTGAAGTCAAATCCAAACCAAACGTCACTCCATTCTGGGTCACTAGGGATGTTTCTTACTAGATATTTATTTACTTAACTCAGATCATGGCTCTAGTTCTCATCTAGAATTGTGTGTCCGATGAAATCAAAGAAAAGCACCCAATGATCTGTGTGCCCTGAGTGCTAAATAATCCCCTTCCCCAGATAATTTTCTCCTCCAAGTTGCTAAGCCCTAGCCTACAGGGATAGGCCTTCGCTCTTCTGTTTTCCAGCACACATTCTCAAGAAGAATGTTCTCAGCAAGATAATGGATAGGAAGAAACAAGTCTGGATTTTTTTCCCCAAAATCCAGGATGCTAGTCTGGATTTTTTTTTAATCCAGAATGCTCTCCTCTTATGTATGTTCCAAATTCCTTTTCCTTGGCTTTAATGAAGGGAAAGGTGTCAGACGCATCTCTAAGACTCCCATGGAGAAGATTTTCTTACCATTCTGTCCTGTCAGACTTATAAATATCACTCCATAGCCACTGAGGAAGAAAGAAATAATTTCTTGGGCAAATCAAGAGTTGTATTCCTCAAAATTACTTTGCATGATCCTTCTCTGCATTCTCTTAAAAAATAATCTGATTTTTTTTATATAAATCAAGAGTGAGTCCATCACAAATAATTAACCAAGTAATAGCAAAGCGCTTACCAGTAGGACCCATGAGTGTGTGTGGGAAGTGAGGTAAGTTATAAGAGCTCTTGTCCTGTCATAAGAAAGTAGGTGACAAAATCCCAAGTGAGTGGGGTACCTGCAGACCCCACCTTTGATTTTTTTAAACCACGACACAACATCAGATGAAGTTCAACTTACAACTGTGCACTTGTTGGAGGAACCCCAAGTGTAAGTTGTGATTTACCTCCCTGTCTTTCCATATTGGAAAGACAAGGTCATCCACAAGGATGATGCTCGAATCTACTCACTGTCAAGCAAAACGGTAACCATTTGCACATTTCTGTGCTTGATTATGACTGACCCCAGAGTTTTGCAACATGGAAGTTGAGATGTGAAAAAGGAGAGACTCTTTCTTGGGGGTCCAAGAAGGCTTCAGGAAAGCTGGGCCTTGGAGAATGGACAGGCTTTCCCAAGGAGAGAAGAAGGGGTTACAGTGCTGCGGGTTAGGGGGCGGTGGAGAGCACAGGGGGTGGACATGGGGTGGGTGGTCGTTCTCTTAGGAGAGCACAGTGGAGGCAGAAAAGCACAGATGTTGTATGGAGAACAATGATCAGGATGTACTGACTAAAGCTGGACGTTTTAAGCAGGGAGATAGTAAAAGTCTAGGAACAATGGATGAAGTCAGTGAGGCATTGAATGCCAGATAAGAAGTTTGTAAGCTACCTGACAGACCAACATTTTCTGAAGTATATTTCTGGGGACATTAGTGCCATGGCATCCTCAAATTAAATTTTTAAAAAGTAGAGTTGATGCAGGGTGTTGGTGAGGCAATTATTTCAGGAAGAACTTGACCCTCTGCTTGAGATTCCCAATGCCTACCAGTATTAATAAAGTTTTAGGGCGCCTGGGTGGCTCAGTTGGTTAAGCGACTGCCTTCAGCTCAGGTCATGGTCCTGGAGTCCCAGGATCGAGTCCCACATCGGGCTCCCTATTCGGCAGGGAGTCTGCTTCTCCCTCTGATCCTCTTCCCTCTTGTGCTGTCTCTCATTCTCCCTCTCTCAAATAAATAAATAAAATCTTTAAAAAAAATAATAAAGTTTTAGATGCCCTGCAGTATAGAAATCTGCCTAACTTCTGCAGTAGGGTGAAAAATGGACCTCCACAAGAGATCCACATCCTAATCCCTGAATCTGTGAATGTTACCTTGTATGGAGAAAAAGTACGGGGAGGTCTTGGCAAACGTAATTAATTTAAGATTCTTGACTTGGGTAGATTATCCTGCATTATCCAGATGGGCAATCTCATGTACACTCCCGAGAGGAAGGTTGGGGGAGATTTGACCTCACACAGCAGAGCTGTAGTGTGAAGACAGAACAGAGAGATGGGGAGGTGCTTGCCCTAAAGACTGGGGTGATGCAGCCACAGCCAAGTAGCCCCTAGAGGCTGGAAGAGGCAAGGAGGACCCTCCAGAGGGAGTGTGGCAATGCTGATGTCTTGTTCTCAATATCTCTCAGCTCCAGAACTGTGGAAGAATACATCTCTGTTGGTTTGTGCCACCCGGGTTTGGGTAAATTGTTATGGTGGTCCCAGGAAACGAACACAAGAGAGATGTTAGTTGAATGACTGTTTTGCTTCTGAATTACATTTGTCTAACAGATATATCATCATAAAGATTATAAAGGTGTTAAATGTGACATTAAGATTTGGCCAGTAGGAGATCCAGTAAATGTATCAGTTGGGAATTTTGAATTTTCCTGATACTCACTGACTCTCTAAGTTGACCAGAACCAAAATATGCACTATTTTGTCAAAAGCCCCTTTTTGATGTCAATTCCAATAAAGTAATTTGCACTGTTGTATCAGACACAGCCTAAATGTTCGTTAGAAATGGCTTGGCTCTGTGGCCCCTAGACAGAGCGGCCATCGCTCAGTGAACCTAAGACCGGTAGAGGGTTTTATTACAGAACAGAAATGAATCTATGGGGATTTAGTTCTTTGAGAAGTCTCCCACTGGTCTTTGAGAGTCAGCTCTGGCAAAACTGTGAACTCCTACATCTGAAGTAAAGAAAGGCATCTTCTTATGTCAAGCATCCTCTCAACAAAAACATGCTTCTCAGTCCTGGGGAGGAAAAGACAATTAAGGAGTTTCTTTGGACAGAGAAAAGCAACAGTCCTTTAGAGGCTATGGGGCAGAGGGTTCTGTGGGTTTTCAGAAATGAGAGCTCCCAGGTTATAGAGGCCCCAGAGCTGGTCCAGGGATGCAGGCTGCCGAGTGGGGTCAGGCGGAGGGAAACAGGCACCTGGCTGCACCCTGCCTTCCCACCCACAAGGAGTGGGGTGACTGCCACATCCTGACAAACTCTTCATTGTGAAAGAAGTCTAAGGGCCACTCCCCAACTCCCAGACCTTCCATAATGTGGGACCTGTCATCCTCCATGTGCATGTGGATTGTTCTCACGAATGCTTCTCAGAGGGCAAAGTCAGGACAACTGGTTCACCCGGAATAGTAGCTGCAGGTTGCAGTTAGTTCAAAAGGTCTCATTTGAAACACTGTGAGTAATGCACATTTTTAACAAACAGGTGTGACAGTTTCCTGTGTATCGATTCTCCCCTCAGTCTGAATCCTTGTATTGACTCAGATATGCAATCTTACCTCTGGTTGCTCCTGACTTATGCTTGCCTAAAGAAATCTTTAAAATGATAATGGCTGTTTGACGATATAATTCTAATCCAATATGATTACAGTAAAACTCTGTCATTCAGCATTTCCTGTGTATTTGCTGTGTCTGCCCTTTTGCTGGATGAAATGGATCATACAGACTCTATCTATGGAGAATTTACTAGTTGATTAACCAAATTCAATTGACTAGGATCTTCCCATAGCCATATACAATGCATTTGGGAAAAATAAGAAAATGACAAAGAAAAAGTAATCAGCATGTGTCCCTGGCAGTGTGGGCATAAATATTTGTTAAGTGAATGACTGAAAACAGAGAGTTTGTTTAAAAATAATAAAATAATTACCCTCTGATGAGGAGTAACTGCCTAGTAAACACAGTTTCTTTTGGGGGTGATGAAAATGTTTTAGAATTAAAAGAGGGGGTGGTCGCACAACATTATGAATGTATTAAATGCCACTGCATTGTTCACTTTCAAATGGCTCGTTTTATGTTATGCGACTTTTTTTAAACAATTAGTTACTTTCCATATTATGTCCTGGTATACTGGGGACAAAATAAATCTAGCCATGTCTTCACAAAACCATGCAGCAGGAAGGTCCATAGACCAACAAATCACTGTGTGAGAGAATCCTCTAGGTGGCCATACCAGTTGATAAAACAAAAGTACTTCCAGAAAATTCCATGTGCCCCGTCAGTTTATGACCTTCTGAGTTAGAGTATCCATTTCTGAGTCTGGACTGCTTGAAGAGCCTTTCCCATAATTATGGAGCCCTCAAAATGCAAAGATTAGATCCTTCAATTCCCTAGGAACCATCATAGTTCTTTCCATAAGAGAAAAATGTCATGGGCGCCTGGGTGGCTCAGATGGTTAAACGTCTGCCTTCGGCTCAGGTCATGATCTCAGGGTCCTGGGATCGAGTCCCACATCGGGCTCCCTGCTCCTTGGGAGCCTGCTTCTCCCTCTGCCTTTCTCTCTCGCTCTGTCTCTCATGAATAAATAAATAAAATCTTTTTTTTTTTTTTTTTTTTTTAAAGATTTTATTTATTTATTTGAGAGAGAGAGAATGAGAGACAGAGAACATGAGAGGGAGGAGGGTCAGAGGGAGAAGCAGACTCCCTGACGAGCAGGGAGCCCGATGTGGGACTCGATCCCGGGACTCCAGGATCATGACCTGAGCCGAAGGCAGTCGCTTAACCAACTGAGCCACCCAGGCGCCCCAATAAATAAAATCTTTAAAAAAATAAAAAATAAAAATAAATAAAAAATAAAAATAAATTTAAAAAAAAGAGAAAAATGTCATGTAATTGATGAAGACACTGAGGTAAATAAACTACGGGTTAATTTATTGTTGCGGTTGGAGGTACAGGGGGGCAAGGGTGGACAGAAAAAGCAAGCCTGAACCAGAAGCTTCCAAATTTCTATGTTGAGGGAAACATTTTTTTTTAATTTTATTTTATTATGTTATGTTAGTCACCATACATCATTAGTTTTTGATGTCATGATCCACGATTCATTGTTTTCGTATAACACCCAGTGCTCCATGCAGTATGTACCCTCCTTAATAACCATCACCGGGCTAACCCATCCCCCTACCTCCCTCCCCTCCAAAACCCTCAGTTTGTTTCTCAGAGTCCATAGTCTCTCATGTTTCATCTCTCCCTCCGATTTCCCCTCCATTTTTCCCTTCCTTCTCTTAATGTCCTCCCTGCTATTCCTTATGTTCCACAAATAAGTGAAACCATATAATTGACTTTCTCTGCTTGATTTATTTCACTTAGCATAATCTCCTCCAGTCCCATCCATGTTGATGTAAAAGTTGGGTATTCATCCTTTCCGATGGCTGAGTAATATTCCATTGTATATATGGACCACATCTTTTTTTTTTAATTTTATTATGTTATGTTAATCACCATACATTACATCATTAGTTTTTGATGTAGTGTTCCATGATTCATTGTTTGCGTATAACACCCAGTGCTCCATTCAATACGTGCCCTCTTTAATACCCATCACCAGGCTAACCCATCCCCCTACCCCCCTCCCCTCTAAAACCCTCAGTTTGTTTCTCAGAGTCCATAGTCTCTCATGGTTCGTCTCCCCCTCTGATACCCACCCCCTTCATTTTACCTTTCTTACTATCTTCTTTTTTTTAACATATAATGTATTATTTGTTTCAGAGGTACAGGTCTGTGATTCAACAGTCTTACACAATTCACAGCGCTCACCATAGCTCATACCCTCCCCAATGTCTATCACCCAGCCACCCCATTCCTCCCACCCTCCACCACTCCAGCAACCCTCAGTTTGTTTCCTGAGATTAAGAATTCCTCGTATCAGTGAGATCATATGATACACGTCTTTCTCTGATTGACTTATTTCGCTCAGCATAATACCCTCCAGTTCCATCCACATCATTGCAAATGGCAAGATTTCATTCCTTTTGATACAATATTCCATTGTATATATATACCACATCTTCTTTATCCATTCATCTGTCGATGGACATCTTGGCTCTTTCCATAGTTTGGCTATTGTGGAAATTGCTGCTATAAACATCAGGGTGCACGTACCCCTTCAGATCACTACATTTGTATCTTTGGGGTAAATACCCAGTAGTGCAATTGCTGGGTCATAGAGTAGCTCTATTTTTAATTTTTTGAGGAACCTCCACACTGTTTTCCAAAGTGGCTGTACCAACTTGCATTCCCACCAACAGTATAAGAGGGCTCCCCTTTCTCCACAACCTCTCCAACATTTGTTGTTTCTTGCCTTGTCAATTTTTGCCATTCTAACTTGTGTAAGGTGGCATCTCAATGTGGTTTTGATTTGAATTTCCCTGATGGCTAATGATGAACATTTTTTCATGTGTCTGTTAGCCATTTGTATGTTTTCTTTGGAGAAGTGTCTGTTCATGTCTTCTGCCCATTTTTTGACTTGATTATTTATTTTGGGGGTATTGAGTTTGAGAAGTTCTTTATAGATCTTGGATACAAGCCCTTTGTCTGTAGTGTCATTTGCAAATATCTTCTCCCATTCTGTGGGTTGCCTCTTTGTTTTGTTGACTGTTTCCTTTGCTGTGCAGAAGCTTTTTATCTTGATGAAGTCCCAAAAGTTCATTTTTGCTTTTGTTCCACTAGCCTTTGGAGATGAATCTTGAAAGAAGTTGCTGTGGCCGATGTCAAAGAGGTTACTGCCTATGTTCTCCTCTAGGATTTTGATGGATTCCTGTCTCACATTGAGGTCTTTCATCCATTTTGAGTTTATCTTTGTGTGTGGTGTTAGAGAATGGTCGAGTTTCATTCTTCTGTATATAGCTGTCCAATTTTCCCAGCACCATTCATTGAAGAGACTTTTTTCCATTGCATATTTTTTTCCTGCTTTGTCGAAGATTATTTGACCATAGAGTTGAGGTCCATATCTGGGCTCTCTATTCTGTTCCAATGGTCTATATGTCTGTTTTTGTGCCAGTACCATGCTGTCTTGGTGATCACTGCTTTGTAATATAGCTTGAAATCGGGCAACATGCTGCCTCCAGCTTTGTTTTTCTTTTTCAACATTTCCTTGGCGATTCAAGGTCTTTTCTGATTCTATACAAATTTTAGGATTGTTTGTTCCAGCACTTTGAAAAATGTCATTGGAATTTTTATCGGGATGGCATTGAAGGTATAGATGGCTCTGGGTAGCATAGACATTTTAACAATGTTTATTCTTCTGATCCATGAGCATGGAATGTTTTTCCATCTTTTTGTGTCTTCTTCAATTTATTTCATGAGTGTTCTGTAGTTCCTAGAGTATAGATCCTTTACCTCTTTGGTTAGGTTTATTCTGAGGTATCTTATGGGTTTTGGTGCTATTGTAAATGGAATTGTTTCGTTAAGGGAAACATTTTTTACATAAAAGTCCAAGTTGGGAAACATGGGAGTCAAAGAATAAAAATAAAAGACTGCCGCTTTGAAGATGGGCAGAACTCATGTGTCATGATATTTTGATGTATTTTGGCAGAAATCAAGGCAAATCATCGGATAAAGGATTAAGTACTTAACAACAATGCTAGAGGGAAAGTGACAATTTTGTTAATGACAACACAAAACAGCCTGTGCTTGATGCTGGGGAAGTAAGAGCAGACATCAGGAGTGACTTGTCCTGTCAGTTATGCGTGGCTGTGGTATAACGGATCTGGTCTTTGTCCCTGGGTCCTGGCCCAGAACTTCTTGGGAGTTTCCTGAGTGATGAGTATCTTTGCTCTGCTAATGAGGTGACTCTTGATGGGCCCCTAGGTAGCTTCAGGATGGGAGCTGGTCCCCTAAAATACCAGGTCTGACCTGAGTGGGGAGAGGGAGCTGGAGATTGAATTCAGTCATGTAGTCAGTGATTTCATAAGCTCAGTGGAGCTTCCTGGTGGATGAAGACCTTGACATCCCAGGAGGGTGATATGCCCTGACTCCACGGAGAGGGAGCATGGAATCTCAGCTCTCCCAGACCCTGCCTATGTGTATCCTTTATAATAAGCTGGAATAGCAAGTATAGTGCTTTCTTGAGTTCTGTGAATCATTCTAGCAAATTATCGAAACTGGAGGGGTCATGGGAACCCCAGAATTTATAACTACTACTGTGGCAGAAATATAGGGCAAAAGTGCAGGTGGTCTGGGGGCCCCCAAAGTGTGGCTGGCCTTTGAAATAGGGCAGTGTTGCAGACAACTGAGCCCTTAACTTGTGGGACCCAATGGCATAGCCAGGTGGTTAGTGGGAGAATTGAATTTCAGTACACCCAGTTAGAGTGGAAACAGGTTTTATATTTATCTATTTTATGCTTATTTTATAATATTTTTTTATATCCATATCTCAATTTCCCCCTCACAAACAAGGTGAAAAACACCCTTAAACAGGTAAAATTCTGACAGTTTAACTTTCGGACCCGAAACAAGAAAACCACTTCAGAATTAAAGCAATTTATTTTCATTCATAATTATGAATTCTGATATATTCCTAATGCAATTTTTGGCTCTTTTTTTTTGTCAAGCAGAAGAAATATTACTTGTATTCATATGAAATTAAGAATGTAGGTGGGTTTTTTAACCTACTTTTCCTCTCATCATTTATTCCAGATTTTTCTGGTAGGAAAATTACTTAGAATTTAATGAATGTCTTCTTGGTAACCTGGCTTTCTTGACAGCCAAATATAAAAGATAAATGAATCAACTTTCAGCAATTTTAAAAGGCATACCTGCATTCTTTTAGGAGCCTTTACTTATATCTGAACAATTAAAAATAGATCTACCCTATGACCCAGCAATTGCTCTGGGTATTTACCCCAAAGACACAAATGTAGTGAAAAGAAGGGCCATATGCACCCCAGTGTTCATAGCAGCAATGTCCACAATAGCCAAACTGTGGAAAGAGCCGAGATGCCCTTCAACAGATGAATGGATAAAGAAGATGTGATCCATATCTACAATGGAATATTACTCAGCCATCAGAAAGGATGAATACCCAACTTTTACATCAACATGGATGGGACTGGAGGAGATTATGCTAAGTGAAATAAATCAAGCAGAGAAAGTCAATTATCATATGGTTTCACTTATTTGTGGAACATAAGGAATAGCAGGGAGGACATTAGGAGAAGGAATGGAAAAATGGGGGAGAATCGGAGGGGGAGACGAACCATGAGAGACTATGGACTCTGAGAAATAAACTGAGGATTCTAGAGGGGAGGGGGGTGGGGGGATGGGTTAGCCTGGTGATGGGTATTAAGGAGGGCATGTACTGCATGGAGCACTGGGTGTTATATGCAAACAATGAATCATGGATCACTACATCAAAAACTAATGATGTATTGTATGGTGACTAACATAATAAAATTAAATTAAATTTAAAAAAAGAACAAGTAGCATAAAAATAAAAGGCCAGATTTAAGAAGTCTGACAGATTCACTAAAAAACATAACCATGTAATCTTATAATTATATAAACTGACCCTTGTCAAGGGTTGACCCTTGAACAACAGGGGTTTGAGGCACCAACCCCCACCCCTTGACCATGCACAGGTGAAAACTCACATATAACTTTTGAGTCTCCCAAAACCTTATGAATAGCCTGTTGTTGACCAGAAGACTTGCCGATAACACAGTCAATTAACATATATTTTGTATGTTATATGTGTTGTATAGTATAGTGTGTTCTTACAATGAAGTCAGCTAGAGAGAAGAAAAAGTTATTAAGAAAATAATAAGGAAGAGAAAATACATTTAGAGCACTGTACTGTATTTATTGAGAAAAATCTCCGCATAAGTGGACCCACGCAATCGAAACACATGGTGTCCAAGGGTCAACTGTAGTACATTATTTAATAGGGAATATGGCTTCAGACAAGATTTTCCCTTAAATATATATCATTTCCTTTCAAATTTGTCAAACAGAATTTCAATCTACAAACATTCTCAAACTGCAGTCTCTTGCTGTGACCACTTTAATAAGTACTTAGATGGTTCGACTTATGATTTTCCTACTTTATGATGGTGCAAAAGCAATATGCATTCAATAGAAACCAGACTTTGCATTTTGAATTTTGTTCTTTGTGCCGATAGAAGGTACCACCCTCTGTCGTGATGCTGGGCAGACCCAGCCACAGCGGCTCCCAGGCAGCCCACCCTCAGGACAGTAAACCACTCTTGCACCAGCAACCATTCTGCACCCAAGCAGCCATTCTGTTCTTCACTTTCAGTGCAATATTCAATCAATTCCATGAGACGTTCAGCACTCTATTGTCAATGAGGCTTTGTGTTAGATGATTTTGTCCAACCTTAGGCTAATATACATGTTCTGAGCACAGTTAAGGTGGGCTGGGCTAAGCTATGATGTTAAGTAGGTTAAGTGTACTAAATGCATTTTCAACTTATGAGATTTTCAACTCCTGATGGGTTTCTTGGGGTGTAACCCTATTATAAGTTGGAGACAGGTAACAATGGTTTTTAAATGCCAGGAGTAAACAAGTCTAAGAAGCAAACAAAAGAACAACATTCCGTTTTGAGGCAATGACATTCTGAGGTCAGTTCTAAAATCACAGACAACTTAGCACAATTTGCTTCTCAAATGATCTCATCCTCCATTGTTTTTCCAGAGAAATGGTCCAGGCAAAATGTCAAATTGAAAGGTCAAATTGAAAAAAATTTGGAATCTTTCACTAGTTACTGCCAAAAGGATCCAGAACAACAGAAGGAACTATAAACAAAAACTTAGCAGTAAGCACTGAAGGCAAGTATCTGGTTGGCCCAGGGTGGAGGAGATCACGTAATTTGAAAAATTGTTCAAATGTTCAGACAATGATAATGATACAAAGAAAGCTTTAATGTTAACAGAGAGGTAAAATAGACCTGTGAAAAATACCTGTGGAATTAGTTTTTTCACCTCATCAAATACCTGTTTTATCCCATCTCTTAATATTTATAAGTTTCAAACAAACCTTGGAAATCTAATATCCAACAGTTTACCCTTATCAGTGGGATGCATAACAATTTTGATCCCTGTCAGAAACACAAAAAAGATTGAGTATATATCGTTTAGAGCCTTAATACCCATCCTATGATGGGTAAAACATAGGAGGAGGTGAGAGAAAGGTTAAAAAAAGTAAAATCAGGAATATTCCTCTTGAAATCACCTCCTGTTTTTCAGTGAATTGAAAAATGTCATTGTGACAAAAGAACAAGGGAAAACCCAATAGGACCACACAGGAGACCCAAAAGGCAACGGGGTCAGGGACAGGGGTCTTAGCGTTATGGAGAAATTATGATTTGAAATTGGCCATATTGTAGGTCATTATAGAGACCTGCATTTAGTGGCATGATGGGGGTAGTGAACCCATCCAGAGTTGCATGACAGTCGGAACTTATGCACACTGAAGCTTCCATGGAGTAAAAACATGGGATTCCCTCATCCTTCAGATACCACTGGCAAATTAGCAGTTCCAAGGAAGGGGCACTGCCTTCGAAAATGGCATGGTGTGTGTTCTATGAAGGGCCTCATCAGCTCCCACCCGCCTTTCAGATGATGTATTCCACACAGCAGAGGCCCGATGGATTGAGAGGCTGGTTTCCATGGAGATGTTCTGCAGCTTTGCTGGTATTCCCTACAAAAGGGAAAGAAACTGCCCCAGTGCTCAGCATGTGCACACATACAAACACGCCCGCACACACACTCTTCTCAGCTACACAGACTGGCTATATATAGTACGAAATGTAAGGTAATAGAAAGGGGCAACTGGAGTTTGAAAAATAAGGACACGATTGGGGAATGTTTTGCAGGAAACAGACTTTTTTTTAAGCATCTGTAAGCTTTGGATTATGTGTTTAGCTGAGGATGAAAAGAGGTTGCCATTTTGTCTGCATCCTGGCACAGGCAGATGGACCTTCTACAAAGATCACAGTACCCAAGTGGGCAAGATTTCTCTGAGGGCTGAAGGGCCTGGCCTGGTGAGGAGCTAAAGCCCAACCCCATTACCCCACCACGCAGGGAGCCAGGGAAACAATGGGATCACTTCCCAGAGTAATTGTGTGCATCAGCATATCCATATCAGACCAAAACAACAGCCATGGCCAGCAATCCCTTTCAGGGGGTTCTGGGGGTTCTATTGTCAACTGATTTGGAAAGGGCTGTGTGCAGCCTAAAGGGAATTTCTGGCCCGTGGTAGAAAGTCCCTTGCTCTCTCAATAGAGAAAATGCTTTAGAGAAATGCAAGAGCATTTCCCCCTTTTATTTGGGAATCTGGTCTCCCATAGTCTCAGCACCACGATGAATTAGCTGTGTGACTTTAGGGAAGTTACTTGACCTCTCTGTTTTGCCATCTGGAAAACAAAATTAAGAAATTAGTATGTGTATGGTACTTAGCGTGTGTCAGGGGCTTTTCCAAGCACTTTATTTTCCCATTAATTCATCACAACAACCCTCTGGGATGAATATGGTGTTATCCTTGTGCTGTGGGTGAGGAGCCAAAAACACAGAGAGGTTAAGAAACTTGCTCAAGATCACAGATCTAGGAAGGAACAGTCAAGATTCAAACCCAAGCTGTAATCCCAGTTGCTTAGCCTCCACACTGTAGCACCTTGTATAATGCTAAGAGTACTGAATCATTTTTATTGTCTCATATGTATTCATGTATTTCATCTCAATAATACATGAAGTTGGTGCTAACAGACTTTCAGATGAGCAAATGGAGAGACAAAGAGGTAAAATAACTTGCCCAAAGGTATACGGCTAGAAAGTGAGGGCACTGGGATTTGAGCTCATGCATTCAGGCTCCAGAGCAATCAGGATCGAAAATCCGAAAGAGTGGCAGAACACCACCTTGTAGACGTGTAATGTGGCAGGTGGCCCGGGTCAGAGCAGCATCTCTTGGGTTCAACACAGTTGTGTGAGTTAGCCGGGGTAGGCGGGCTGCTTTCTTCTCTTGGGACCAAAGCAGCGGGCCAGCCCACTGCACTGAACAGGGTGCGCCACCCTCCATGCAGCATAAGTGGCACCCTCCGTGTCCCTTCCCTATTAGGGGACCCGCCATCAGCAGATTTCACTGTGAGAGCCACCAAGGAGCCCCTCTGCCAACCAGCATCCTTCTGCCCCCCACCCCTGAGGTCCAGGCCAGTGCTAACTGCTTCCAGCATCGGGAGTATTCTGTAACTTCAGACAGTTCAAGGATTCACACAAGAGAGTTAGGAGAGTGCATTATGACAAACAGTTAAACCAACTTGATCCCTAAACATGTCATTTGTTAATCAAGTCAAAAAGTGGGCAGAAGATATGAAAAGACACTTCTCTGAAGAAGACATAGGAATGGCTAACAGACACATGAAAAAATGTTCATCATCATTAGCCATCAGGGAAATTCAAATCAAAACCACATTGAGATACCACCTTACACCAGTTAGAATGGCAAAAATGGACAGGGAAAGAAACAACAAATGTTGGAGAGGATGTGGAGAAAGGGGAACCCTCTTACACTGTTGGTGGGAATGCAAGTTGGTACAGCCACTTTGGAAAACAGTGTGGAGGTTCCTCAAAAAGTTAAAAATACAGCTACCCTATGACCCAGCAATTGCACTACTGGGTATTTACCCCAAAGACACAGATGTAGTGAAAAGAAGGGCCATATGCACCCCAGTGTTCATAGCAGCAATGTCCACAATAGCCAAATTGTGGAAAGAGCCGAGATGCCCTTCAACAGATGAATGGATAAAGAAGATGTGGTTCATATATACAATGGAATATTACTCAGGCATCAGAAAGGATGAATACCCAACTTTTACATCAACATGGATGGGACTGGAGGAGATTATGCTGAGTGAAGTAAGTCAAACAGAAAAAGTCAATTATCATATGGTTTCACTTATTTGTGGAACATAAGGAATAGCATGGAGGACACTAGGAGAAGGAAGGGAAAAATGAGGGGCGGGGGGAATTGGAGGGAGAGATGAACCATGAGAGACTATGGACTCTGAGAAACAAACAGGGTTTTAGAGGGGAGGGGGAAGGGGGGATTGGTTAGCCCAGTGATGGGTATTAAGGAGGGCACGTACTGCATGGAGCACTGGGTGTTATACGAAAACAATGGATCGTGGATCACCACATCAAAAACTAATGATGTATTGTATGGTGACTAACATAACATAATAAAATTAAAAATAAATAAATAAATAAAAATAAAAGACAAGGGGATCTTGAGAAAATAAACAAACAAATAAATAAATAAATAAACATCATTTGTGATCACCACAGCACACATTCACATGGAATAAGAGGAACACAGACATGGACTGGAAAACCAGTTATTTTATCTCCAGTGCTTAATACATAGAAGTATCCTCAAACCCTTGACATAACTTCTCCCTCACTCCATTTTAGAGTTAACCATCACAAATTTAAGGCTGCCTCCTAAAACATCTGTCTCTGGTCCCTAAGACAGTGTCTGGCCCAGAGCAAGGGTCAATGAAGGTGTACTGGGCCCCCAGCCCCTGGGTACTCCCCAGAGACCCTCCAGCAGTCCAGTTGGGGAAGCCAGTGCTGCTCTGGGCTTGGCCTCTGCACCTGGCTTTGTCCCCTTCAGAGGCCAGCATGGCCACCACCTTTTTCTGTGGTCACCTCAAATGAGGAAGCAGGGAATGGGGACTGGAGGTGGGCATGCAGGGAACAGATCCCATGTTCACCAAGACACCCAACCCCTCCTCGCTTTGCCTTTGCTCCTGCTGGGGACTCACCACCGCCTCCCAATGCCATATGTAAGGGGTCCATCTGGCCCCTATGAAATGCCTGAACTATTCTGAAACATTGTGTGTGCTCAAGTTTTTACATGATGAAGGTTGAAGCTAAGGGCTCAGAGCTTTTGTCAGACTCCCCCGCAAGGGGAAGAGTTCCAGAAGCCTAAGATCCCTGTTCCCTAAATTCTGGGCTCTGAGTACTCTTTTAATTACGCACCTGACAGAGTCAAAGGGGTCCTCACTGATCCACCAGGGACCACCCCAACTTCACCCATACCCACTCTAAGCCACTGGCTATGTGGAGCCCAAAGCCTTTGTCATCGTTGCCTTACCATCCCTCCAGATTTATGGGGAGCTTACTACGGACTCACCAGCTGTGTTTCTTAACCTTCTGTGGCTGTTTTATAGATGTGCCTTGTCCTAGGCAGAGTGGATGGGGTTAGATGATCTCCCCGGAGCACCAACTTCCCATGACCTCCCTGGAGGACTCTCTAGAAGCCCATTCTGGAGACTTAACCCCATTACCTGCCCCAGGTGGCTTCTGGGGCTGGTGAAGGCGAGATCCGGCGGTCACATCACATGGTGCTAGCCCCTCCCCACCTGTTACATCCATATTGTAATGACAGCGTGAGGTGACCCTTCAGTTAAATTCCCAGCTCTAATGCCAAGTTAGATGGACACCTTTCTTTTTTTTTCTTCCAGCTAACCACTTGCAAGAAAATATAGACTCTCTGACACTAAATAATGCTTACTCTGCTTAACACTCAGCTCTAAGAGGAACACTGGCTGTGATTCTCCAGCGAGACCAAGGGGCTAATGGGGCTGACAGAGGAAGTGTAGCCAGGAGGATTCCCCAAAGGCTAGAGCGACAAGCATTGCTTTACGATTCAAAGTAATGTTACATTCTTTCCAATTTCACGGGGAAGGAGGGACCCCACGATGGCCAATTTCCCCCAGTACTTCAGCTCTTCCAATGTAGGAGACTATTCCTTTCTCTCCACCTGAGCAATATAAATAGCCCTGCCATTTAATTGTCTTGCCAAATTGGCAATGTTTTGATTTATCCTTCTGAGACTCCTTTCTATTTGCAACATGTTTTACCAGTGTTGTGTCTCTTGGTTAGTGTGCTGTCTCCCCTCAGCAGAGTCGCCTTCCAGACTTCCCCAGGTGAGCACTGCCTTATTAACCATGAAACTGCAATGAATTCATTGCTTCCTGATATGTCAGACATTGGGAGGAGGCTCTGCTAAGCCCCCAAAGATCATTTAAGTTCCACACTTGGTAGTTATCAGTTTCAAAGCACATTTCACTGGCAAAAAAAAAAAAAAAAAATAGATTAATTAGGACAAACTCTTGCAAATGTATATGAACAAGACAAACTTCCCAATACAAAAATTGGCCAAAATCAAACAGGTTATGCACAAAAGAAGAAACACAAATGGTCCATGATCGACAGACATGTGAACAGAAGGTCAGTATCACAGGCAATAAAAGAAATGTAAATGAAATCACCACTGTGATCTCTCTTTGCCTATTAAATGGACCAAGATTCTTTTTTTCTTTTTTAGTTTTTTATTCAAATTCGATTTAGTTAACATATAGAGTATTATTAGTTTCAGGGATAGAATTTAGTGATTCATCAGTTGCAAATAATACCCAGTGCTCATCACATCATGTGCCCTCCTTAATTCCCGTCACCTAATTATCCCTTCCCCCACCCACCTCCCCTCCAGCAACCCTCAGTTTGTTTCCTATAGTTAAGAGTCTCTTATGGTTTGCCTCCCTCTCTGTTTTTATCTTATTTCTGTTTTGTTTCTTAAATTCCACATATGAGTGAAATCATATAGGTATTTGTCTTTCTCTGACTGACTTATTTCACTTAGCATAATACAAATGGGCCAAGATTCTTAAGTTTGACAATCCCCAGTGGATGGAAGTGGGGAAAACATGATTTTCACTGCCTGTTAGATGACAAGTGGATTATCCTAACCTTTGGAGAGCAGCTTGGGTAGTGTGGATCAAACCTTGCTCTCAAAATTCTCCTTCCCACACTTTATCCTGAAGTTATAATTGGACAAGTGCACAAAGAGGTATATACAAGGCGGCTCATCTCAAGGTTGTTTAAAATGAAAATTTGGAAACAGACTAAATTTCTATCAGTGAAAAATTAATGTCTTTAATGCCATATAATTATTCAACAGAATAGCATAAAGCCTTTTATAAGGGTGATACATATTCATGATCACAATATATGGAAATATCCATACCAGATACACTTGAGTGAAAAAGGTATCATGTATAGTGTGATCCTACTAGGAAAAAATTGTGTTTGTATACATGCGTGTGTGTGTGTGTGTATGTGTGTGCTCGTGTGCGTACTCACACACCCCCATTGGTCTTACTCATAAAGAGATATCTGGAATTAGATTTACTGAAATGTTACATTGTTATCTCTGCTAATAAGACATTGTGCTAGTCAGGGTAAAATAGGCTAAGCTGCATTAAGAAATAAATCCAGGCATGTAATGATCCAAAACAATGGAAGTTTATCTTCCTTTCATTTGAAGTCCAAACTATAGGGCTGGCCGCTTGTGGAGGGAATTCAGGCTCCTGCCATTCTATGCTTTGTCATCTCCAGTGTGTGGAGCTCATGGTCACTTTGGTGGAACTCTCCATTCTAGTCAGGCTGGAGAGGAAAGAAAGATTATTCAGCATTGCAAGGAAGGCTCTTAATGAGTCAGGCTCAGAAGGAGCACTCGTCCCACCTTCACAGCCTTGCTAACTACAAGGGAGGCTGGCATGTCAGCACAGCTGTGTCCCCACGGGGACAAGGAAAGGCACTGAATGAATATCCCACATCTAAGGTACAACAAGATTTTCACTTTTTGTATTTGTTCTGTATTGCCTGAATTTTCCAAATGAGCTTGCATTACCTTTATATGCAGAAAATATTGGAGCAAACTTCTTTTTTATAGAGTCATAGTATCTTTTTTTAAGAGAAAGGATGATAGAGGAGAGAGAGAAAGGGAGAGAAATCGAGATAATTTGGGAGAGCCAGCCCAAGAGAAGGCAGGGTCTCTGAGTCATGTAGAGCCAGTGTAGCAGCGTAGCTGGCTCTTATTCCAGGGGTCAGGTGGCTTCTCTCCCTGGGTGCTCCCGCCTTCAACCTCAGTCAACAAGCACTTGAAGAATGGAATGATCTCAGCCTTCAAACTCATCTTTCCGTTTTGATATCTTAGATCTCTAGAGAACAAAGTAGGATATTATTGAATATGATTTTTGACACAGTGAAAAATCAACTGCATCATTAATGGATTAGCCACTGTCTTTTTTAAAGTGCACACAAGGCCAGGCACAATCTCATAAAAGTGAATGATTCATGTATTTCTGGAATGGAGCATGGGAAAGCTTACTACGATTTCCACTGAAGTTTCCAACAGTCCATCTTTTAGTTGTTATTCTTACTCATGACTTTTGTGTAAGGCAGACTGTGATCCGTTGGCCTCATCTTCAGAATTGCATGACAAAGCTACCTTGATAACCCATGAGCAAAATACTTAGCCCTTTTGGGGTCATGCATGGTATTATAATGAATGCTTTTAACATAATGCTCCCAGGCCCTATGATAAGATGAATTCCACAAATTTCAGCAGACAGTTATAATGTACTCTAAAGTCATCTCACTAGCAGGTGCTGTTTATTATTTAATTCATGAAAGAACTCACGCAACTCATGCTAATCTTATCATATAGCAAATGTGTGACTACCTTGAATCCTACAGAGAAAGATTTTTGCAAAAGGGAGAGTCCAATGGGCATCTTCTTAAATGTGACAGCTGCCATTGAATGTCCCACAATCCTTGATCATCAGTCATGTATTTGCAACTTTTAAGCTTGAGAGACTCATTCCAGGGCTAAACTGTTGCATTTCTTTTCACTGGCTTAATTTAATTATGGCATGTAGTTTTATGTTCATTTCTCTGAAAGCTGTAGGAAAATGGACTAAATCATCTCCAACTACATTTGCAATTGCTCTAATAAAAGTAATTCTTTCAAAGATTATAAAACATTAGTTCAGCTACACTCAGTGCTCGGACATGAGGGGTAAGCATAGGTCATTAGATCTTAAAAGCTGTTCCCAGATGCACAGATTGTTAGCCACTTCAAAATCAGCCAATCCTCACAAAGATTTAGTGGGAAAATGGAAAAACAAATAGAAAAACAATCTTCCTAAATTGTAACAAAAGATTTTTATTTTTTTAAAGATTTTATTTATTTATTAGAGAGAGAAAGAGCAAGCACAAGCAGGGGAGAGGGAGAAGCAAGCTCCCCACCGAACAGGGAGCCCAATGTGGGGCTTGATCCCAGGACACTGGGATCATGACCTGAGCCAAAGGTAGGCGCCCAACTGACAGAGCCACCCAGGAGCCCTAAAAGATTTTTATTTTTAAAGAAATGATGCCAAAAAGAAAACATCTTGCATATCCTATTAAAAGGTATTTCCAGGGGTGCCTGGGTGGCTCAGTTAGTTAGGCATCTGACTCTTGATTTCAGCTCAGGTCATGATCTCACGGTCCCAGGATCGAGCCCCACATCAGGTCCCATGCTCAGCAAGAAGTCTGCTTGAGGATTCTCTCCTTCTCCCTCTGCCCTTCCCCCTGTTCACACTCTCTCTCAAATAAATAAATAAATCTTTTTTAAAAAGTTATTTCCATTTACTCCCAAGATAATAAAACAATATAGCCTACAAATATATTATATGCCTTTACCAAAATGTCTGCTACTTCACCTACAAAAGTTGAATGCAAAATCTCCTTAGTTAAGTTTAAGGTTTCACTGACTGGCCATAGGATTTATCTTAGCAATTTATTATTCTCAAAAGGGCTAAAATACACTATATGTATGAAAATATTATTTTTGTTCTACTGATCACAGAAAATTTTTATATTTGTGAATTTATAATCATAATCAGTGACTATAAAATAGGGATATTGATTTTTTTCTTCCCAAACATGAATTTATAAAGGAAGTAGATCCTGGTCATTTTCCAAATCAACTTGAAAAGTCCTCTTGAAGTCTGAAAGCTGTCTGATCAATAGATCCCCTTAGCAAGATGGGGGAAGCAAGACCTTGAAATCCTAAAGATCCAGGTGCAGCTTTGGCTTTGCCATTTACTAAGTGATCTTGGGTATGAGTCCTAATCTATGTTTTCATGGTAATTACCTAATTTTCAAAAATGCAGATAAGAATACTCGTGGCACAGGCTGTGGAGAGAATTAAACTGGACCATGACCCTAGCGTCTGACTCATAGCAGACTCTTGACTGGCTCATTTCTGTTTCCCATCTCCCTTAGTTGACTAAGGGTCGAAATATCTAAACAGAATTCTAGGTCCCCCACTCTGCTCCCTACATGGGGTAAACCACTTCATCTCTCTCTGGACCCCACATCTGTAACATTTCCATTTTTTATCAGCCAGTTACCGGGGCATCTCAGCCATGACAGTTCATGTGGAAGCGAAAGATTCATTTGCTGGGCAGACACGCCAGGGTCTCTGTGTGCGAGGCTCCGCACTAGAGGAGTGTATTAGTTTCATAGGGTGATCATAACAAATCACAAAGTGAGTGGCTTAAAACAATAGAACAGTTCTCTCACAGTTCTGGAGGGGAGAAGCTCAAAATCAAGATGTAGGCAGTGCCATGCTCCTGAAGCCTGTAGGGGAACATCCCTTCTTGCCTGTTCCAGGTTCTCGTAGCCACCAGCAGTTCTTGGCATGCTTTGACTCATAACTGCAGCACTTCCATCTCTGCATCCCACATCACATGATATTATCCCCATGTGTCTTCACGTTATCTTCCCTTCCATGCATGTGTATGTGTCCAAATTGTACCTCTTCTGAGGACACCGGTCAATGGATGAGGGCCCACCCTAACCCAGGATGACCTCATTTTACCTTGATTACTTTGGCAAAGACCCTGTTTCCAAATAAGGTCACGTTCACAGATCCTAGGAATTAGGACTTGAATCTATCTTTTTGAGAGACACACTTTCACCCACAGCAAAGGGGGAATACAGTGGTGACAAAGGCCCTTGGGAGGCTCGCCATCAGAGAGCCAGGCTCAGATAGCAAACAGCATGTTCAGCTGCCTGGGCATAGGCAGCCCCCTGGCTTGCGTGCTCTGGGAGTGATGCTCAGGCTCTGAACACCAATAGGGGAAGGAGGCAAAGCTTATTTTCTTTCTGCAAATATCATATCTTCATTAAAACAGCACAGTTTTCAAAATTCAAGTGGAAGAATAGGACCACCTTGGAACCTGGGTATCACTCCTCAGAGGTGATTTTTTTGTCATATAATTTTTTTATTGAAATATTCCACAAAATTTACACTTCCGAAGTGTACAATTTTGTGGGGTTTTTTAATATATTCACAAAGTTGCAGAATCATCACCACTACCCAATTCCAGGACATTCTATCATCCTAAAAAGAAACCCTGTGTCTGTTAGCAGTGATCCCACGTTCCCCTCCCCCGGCAATCACTAAGCTATTCTCTGAAAATCTGTAGATTTCCTGTTATGGATATTTCACGTAAATCATATTGTACAATATATGACCTTCTGTGTCTGTCTTCTTTTACTTAGTATAATGTTTTTAAGGTTCATTCGTGTTCATACCTTTTTATAGCTGGATAATATTCCACTCTATGGATATATCATATTATATTTATCCATTTGTCAGTTGATGGACATTTGGTTGTTTCTATCCTTTGGCTATTATGAGTAATGTTGCTATGAACATTCATGTAGTAATTTTTGTGTGTACATTTGTCTTCAGTTCTCTTCAATATGGATCCAGGAGTGAAACTGCTGGGTCATATGTTAACTTTGTTTAACTTTTTGAGGAACTACCAAAATGTTTTTCAAAGCAGCTGCATCATTTTACAATCCTACAAGAGATGAATGAGGGTTCCAATTTCCCCCGCATCCTCACCAACCCTTGTTATTATCCATCTTTTTTGGTGATAGGCACCCTGGTGGGCGTGATGTGCTATCTCGCTGAGGTTTTGTATTTCCCTAGTGACTAATGAGGTTGAGCATCTTTTCATGTGCTTATGGGCAATTTTTATATCTTCTTTGGAGAAATGTCTATTCAAACCCTTTTCCAGCTTTTTAATCAGGTGCGGAGCATTTTTGTTCACACAGATTTTGAGCCCAGAAATAAAACTCAGAAAGGGAGATTTGAAATGAAGTGCAGGGCAGACAACATTAGCTAGACTTCTCCCCGGAAGCATTTCACTCACTAACGCCTCACCTCCTCCCTCTGAAGGGAGATCAGGGGTTAAGATGGAGAGGACCCAGCCAAAAGGTGAGCCCAGTGCAAATGCTGTGAAGGAAACAGAAGTGGGTAGAATATTGTTATTTCTTCGAGTGGAGAGTAGGTGTCATGTGTTCATTTCAATTTCCTACAGGATACCACCGTCTTGTCACTCTGCCTCTGGTCTGCTGTCTGCCATGGGAGTGGGGCGATGCTTCTCTGCCAATTTGAGGAAGCAGTCATCAGCCGCATTGGTGATTTTCTGTTACAAATCAACCCCAAAACAAATACCCATGATGAAATGCTGTCCAGCACTGTGCTAAGTAGAGACTTCAGCCAATTAGAGTGGCAGGAATGGTGACAGATTTTGTGACTGTGGCCCAGGCAGACTGACTATAACCCATAAATCTTCCGCCCACTCTGGCTCCGGCGTCCCACAGACTTAGTTCAATGGCGGAAGGATGTCTTGTCCTATTAAGTACATTTTGAGATGGCTCCAATGCTGTGTTATGGGACATGTGGATTTGCGGTCATAGATTCTCAGCCAGAACTGTCGCCCGAAGGAAAGCTCTAAAAGGAGAAATTAAGCCCCACAGTCTACTCAGCTGTTCTGTGGCCACTAAGGAAGAAGGACAGTCCCTGGTAGGGTGATGGGTTGATTTGTTGCTCCCCATCACATTCCTGGTCTTCCAACTGGTCCTGGAGAGAGAAATGTAATTTCCAAAATCACTGTCAAAGGCTCAAAGCTTGACTAGCTCCCGATGCTGTGACGACAATGAGCAGAGAAAGTCCCCTACTTGAAACTCGACCACCTTCAAAAGGTTTTTGAAATTCTTACTGAGTCTGATAGAGTTGAAAGTCCTGTGGGTACTCCTGGGTAAAACAAGTTAGGAGTGAAGGGTCTGAATGGGTGGGCACAGGACAAAGGAGCCCACTGGCCTCTGGGTGGGAAAGTCCAATGTCTACCCACACAAATCATTGCTGCCCCATTGAATTGCTGCTTTAACTACTGCGGACACCTCGTCGCTTCCTCCCGTGCATTTATTTCTGAGCAGCTCTTTCTTGCCATTGTTTCCTATGAACCTCTAAATGATTAAAACATTTTTTTCTAGTGGGATGATTACAAAACACCTAAATTTGCGGGGGTTTTTCAGCCACTAAGTTTGTAGTAATTTGTTACAGAAGCAATAGGAAACTAATATAGATTCACTCTCTTATGGTCCCTGTGGCCAGAAACCTAACATGGGTTGGCCTAGCTGAGTTCCTTGTGCAGACTTTGGAGAAGAATCCATTTTCTTGTGTTTCCCAGCTTCTAGAGTCACCGGTACTCCTTGGCTTATGGCACCATTCTGCATCTTCAAAGCCAGCAGTGTAGCATCTTTGAATCTCTCTCCCTCACCTCTTCTGTCAACACATCACCTCTTTCTTTTTCTGATGATAATGACTCTCCCTTTTAAGAACCTATGTGATTACAATGGCCCCATCCAGATAATCCAGGGTAACCTCCCCATCTCAAGATCCTTAACTTAATCTTATCTGCAAAGTCTTTTTTGCCCTGTAAAAGGTAACATATTCATGCATTGCAGGACTAGGACATGGACATTTTGGGGAGGTCCTCTGTTCAGCCTGCCAGTATCCCAGACCTGAATACCAGGGGATTTGGGGACTTTTCTCCTGCAAAGAGTTTGCTTCTTGCTTAGGAAGGAGACTGAAAAAGACCATCTGATGAGTAAATAATGAAAAAGATGCTTAGATACCTCATCCTTGTCTTGGTTGATCCTTCTCACTAGAGGGAGTAGTTGGCCCTGAAACCCACGCAAAGCCCTCAACATGCTCTGTACACATGAAAAGCCCTGAGGCTTTGGTGTCAGCTCCAGCTCTACCCACTCACAGGCCATATGACTTTGGGCAAATCACACCTTCTCTGAGAACAGTCACGATACTATTTTATTAACCCACGGGGGTGACAGTATCTTTCATACCACAAAAGGTGGCTGGGAGGAATAATTTTGAAATAATTTACATTATCATATGGTTTCACTTATTTGTGGAACGTAAGGAATAGCATGGAGGACATTAGGAGAAAGGGGGGATTAGAATGAAGGGGAGGAATCAGAGGGGGAGATGAACCATGAGAGACTATGGACTCTGAGAAACAAGCTGAGGGTTCTAGAGGGGAGGGGGGTAGGGGGATGGGTTAGCCTGGTGATGGGTATTAAGGAGGGCACGTACTGCATGGAGCCCTGGGGGTTATATGAAAACAATGAATCATGGAACACCACATCAAAAACTAATGATGTACTGTATGGTGACTAAATAAAATAAAATTAAAAAAAAAAGAATTCCAAAATAATTTTAGAAATAAAGTGCCAAATAAATGTGGGTTGTTCAAAGTTATTCCCTTTGTCCTGACCACACCCCTGTGGATTAGGGAAATGGTATATGTCTCCCCTTCAGTGGTGGAGAGAAGCAGATTCAGAGAACCAGGGTGGAGATTAGCTGACCAGGCACTCAGCCTTCCACAGCGGGGCAGTGTTGGGGTGAGGGCACATTTGCACATAAGCAGCTGCAGTTGTAAGAGGCAGGTGCATCCTGTGAAGAGTCCTGAAGGTGAAGCCACAACCAAGCTTCCCAGAGTGCTGCTTTGAATATGAGTAGGATGGAGCTCCCCGGACAGTGTCCAGGAGAAAACACAGGGGCAGGGCCTGCATAGACTCCTAGTTGTCTTCTTAGAGCTTTGTACACAGTGGATGCTCAGAAAATGGTCATTTGGTATCAAACTGCAAACAATAAATGAGGCAGAAATTTGAGACTGCTTGCAAAATAACTCAACAAAATGGGGACATTTTGATCCAAAATATCTAGGAAACTGAGGCCAGATACTATAAAAGAGATCCTGGTTATCTGAGTCTGACAAGTTGAAAGGTTGAGTCAGGAAACAGTAGGTGTAGTAAACAAGAACACTTTCCAAGGAACTGGCTACTTTTAGCAACTTGTTCTTCCTTACACACAGCTCTCCCTTTACCACCAACATCTCTCTTCTCTATACCTCATCAACCCCCAACCAAGGTGTTAAATCCTCTATAGATTCTGTCTCTCTGGGTCACAGATGTGGTGTGGTAATCATCGAAAGGGGGTCACAAAGTGAAATGTGAAGTCTTGCAATAGATGCAGGGTTTCATGAAGTCATTGACAGTGATCAGGCTGGTGTCTCCTCCAATCTCAGGGGAAGCCATTGATGTATGATGACCAGGTAGAGGTGGGCCCTTGACAACCAAAGAGGAGGAAAAGATGGGGAAGGTGGCAAACAGGAAGTGCCTTCAAAGAGAATGACAGCAGAGGCCCTTGGGGAAATAAAGCCTCTGCACATTTTTGTTGAACTGACCCTCTTTATGCATCCTAATAAGCTCAGTGTGTAAGATGAAGGCTGTCTAATTAGTGTTCCCAGAAAAATCACCCAGAAGAAAAACAATCAACACTGGATTCCTACTTTTTTCCTAAGAACTCATGCACAGTTGTAATTATAACCAAAACCACATTCAAAGAAGATAATATAAGCTTATTTTCCTAGTTTTTGTTTCAGTTTTCAAGATAAAGTCCCAACAACCATACCTTTGTTTTTGTTTTTCACGGTTCAGCATGAAAGTCCCCCTTTTTGTAAGTAGATTCCCTCATGGACTCTCCCCAGCCTAATGAGGGCTTCCTGCACTCTGTCTTCCCTGTCCATGAACCAGTGTGGAACAAGGGCCACTTTGCTGTGCCACCAGCTCATACCCCTTGGAGGTAAGAAGGCTGCCACAGCTCCACATATCATATCCTGCCTCTACCAGGTTCAAAGGCAGGACAGAGCAGGAAGGGTCTTCTCTCTCATTTTACCTCCCCTCACATCATCTGCTGACTTCTCAGGATTAGAAAACACAGCCAACCCCTAGATGTAAGGGAGGCTGGAAAAGTGGGTATCTGGCACTTGCAACCTCTGTTGTGGATGGTAGACTGGTTAAAAAAAAAAAAAAAAAACAGGTGGAGAATGTCCATTAGTAGGGAGTCAATAGTGTTGCCATCTTGTTTTTACTGTTGTTATAATTGTGTCATGGAAATGCAACCATACAAATTATTGACTCTGAAACTTAGTATTCTATTGTCTATTCACTCCAGATGGTGGGTTCTACAGATTGTCATGATTACGGAAGGAATCTCTTTTGTTTCACACTTTATAGTCCACACCCAAATCCTTTTGCATGGTAACTACAAAAGGCACAAAGGAGAATCCAGAGAGGCCACTTAACTGCCAACAGTAACCGTAAGGACTGATAACTTAGGTTATACGGTGAGGAAAGCCACATGTGGGCAAATGGTCTCTAAGGAGACCTGATTGGGATTAGGGTTAGGGACTGGGGAGTGTGGAAAGTCCTATTTTGACTACCTTAAGTCTCAGTATTAGAACAAGGAGGGGTCTCAGAAACCATCTCATCCAAGTACTTCACTTTGTATAGGAAAGAATGGAAGCTAGAAAATGAATTAAGACCCACCATAATTCTGAATTACATGAAGCTTGGTCCTGTCTGTGGCCACTCATGTCAGGCTACTGGCCTTGAACTTACCACCTTGAACTTCCAAAATAGCCAGCTGCTCTGCCCCTTGACACGGGAGTCAAGCTGTCCTTGGGTTCACAGGCTTAATGCATTTTAATATCCCTTTAATTTTGCTTAGTTTCCAGTACACCAAGCTCCTAAGAAAAGTTTGCTCATTTGTCTTAGCAGCATTGTAGCCTTTTCACCTCTGTGCAGTGTCCACAAAAAAAGACGTGAAGAAATAGCTAGAAGCAATCTTGGTTTAAGGAGAACATAAACTGCACTTTCTGGCCCCAAAGCAAAATGGTGGCCAGTCATAATGTTCTGTCATGGTAGATTCCCTGTCTTTTCCATGTTGTTCTTAAAAGGTCATCTCTTCACCTCAGTCTCCCATAGAATCTATAATTTTTTATATCTTAAAATGCAAGGCGCAGGATGAGACTTTGTCAGACTACATAAAATGAGGAGAAATCCCAGAATGCCTAAGATGACCCTTAATGCCTAAGGAAAATTCCTTAATTCTGTGTGCCTCAGTTTCCTCATCTATAAAATGGACATAATAAAATAATACCTACTCCAAGAAATTATTTAGGACCCAAAGAAATGATATAATTATTTTTTTCTTCTCTTTTTTTAAACCCCAGAAAATTCTGATTGAACCCTGTGTGGTGATCTCACCTTGTCAAGGGACTAACCCAAGGAAATTCCCTTGTCCTTCTTAAGAAGGGAGACCCGACCTGAGGGTTGATGTAGCCTCTCCTTGTCCTAACTTCCTTCATCCCAGCACCTCATGCTGTAGAAACTATTAAGTCCTAAATGGGAAGGGTTCCATAAAACAACCTTTCACTTACTCATGGGCATCATGGGGAAAATGTCTCCCATACAAATAGTCTTCCACATAACAGACGTTTGCCCCTAACAATGCCAACACTTTGGTTTCATTTTATTATCTTGATAGAAATTCTTGTAGGAAGTGTTACATTTTTCCCCACCTTCTTTAGGTAGAATTTAGACTAGGTGTAATTTGGAACCTTCTGTCTATGACTTTGTGTCTGTATTATGAACATGCTTGAATCCAACACATAGTTATGTCTGAACTTTAGTTCTTCTGTTTCCTACTTTATATCAGTCATATCTGCCTTTAAGTCCTAGAAAAATGGGGTTTGACATGATCATTACCAGACCTCTCACTCACCTGTGGACAGAATTATATAGCTCCTAATAGATACCCACTGCCTTAATTTTTTAAAAGGTTGTTCAACAGCAGATACGAAAGCCAACTTACCAAAATAAAGACATGTTGACAAATTATGTGTAATAATTAGGAAATAATAATTAACATTAATCGGGTATTTTCTTTTACCAGTCTCTGGTTTAAGCACTTCATCATCTGCATTATTTTGCCTACTAGTTTTAACATTTTTAAGGGGGTATTATTTTATTATGTCCAGTTTATAGATGAGGAAACTGAAGCGTAAGAAGTTAAGGAATGTTCCGAAGGTCAAGCAGTTAAGGAGTAGAAAATCTACACTTCCAGCTCAGTTTGCTCCGGACATGCAGCCTCACTAACCAGGGTCTGTGACAGTAACCAGTTTGGTGAAATGGATTTAATCAGCACTGTAAAAAAATTGAAATAGAAAAAAAGAACAGAAAATCTTTCAGTGTAGAGTACATGATAAAGAAGAAAGAATTATTCCATGGAAATTTTGGGTTGAGTCGACACATACACACACATGTGCACACACACACATCTGTATGTCCACTGAGTCATGAAAAAAATATATTTCTTACTGTGAGATATCATCAAAAAAGCTGAAGAACAATGCTAAACTATACGGCTTCCGCTTTTTTAACACAGGGATTATCTTTCATTTGCATGGTACGTGTGTGATTTCCTGCCTTCTGTTTGTGATAAAGGAGGTGCTATTAATTTACTTCAAGCAAACTTCCACTTAAATGGCAAGTTACACACCAGCCCTGTCTAAGCTGTGTGACAATGTGTTTAAGACCCCAGGCTCTGGGATCAAATAGTCTAACCCCCAGCTTGTGCACCTGGGTGGCTCAGGCAGTTGAGCATCCGACTCTTGATTTCGGCTTAGGTCAGGATCTCAGGGTGGTAGAATCGAGCCCCATGTCGGGCTCCACACTCAGTGGGCAATCTGCTTGGGATTCTCTCTCTCCCTCTGCCCCTCCCCCCATTTGCAAGCTCTCTCCTTCTCTAAAGTAATAAATAAATAAATAAATAAATAAATAAATCTTCTTAAAACAAAAAACACCTGGCTCTTGAACTTGTCACTCGCATACTTTGGGCAAACTACCTAACCTCCTTAGTGTTAGGTTCCCCTGGAACCAACCCCTCCGTTGCATTGTTCTGGCCAAACTAAAGGTGATAATGCACATCACATGTTTGTTAGCAAGCTTGGCACTTAGGAAGCCTTTGCAAAGTGGCAATTCTTGCTCCCTTAACCACACCTTTCACTCCAGAGCAGATGTGCCGGGAAGTGGCGGCTTTGAATTCTGTGGCATCTGCCCCTGAAGCTCAAGGCCTCTCAGCCCATGGGGGGAGGGGGAGGGAGAGGGAGGTGACTCCTGGTGTCACAGATGTGGTCTTCTTCATGGCGTGGCCCTTCTGGTTATATCAACAGCCATTATAGCCTACATTATTCCTGCATGTATAGTTTAGCATTGTTCTTCAGCTTTTTTGATGATATCTCACAGTAAGAAATATATTTTTTTCATGACTCAGTGGACATATTCCTGCATGTATAACCTACTTTGCTTGATAAACCATGAGAAACCAGCCCCTTGAAAAGGAGCTGTTCCTTAACAGATAGGGAACATTCTAGAAATAGCATCTAAACCATGAAGATTTTCTAACCCTAAATCCCTTCTGGCTTCCTCAGGATTAGCCATTCTACTCGATCCTAATAAACGAAAGAATGACTTTTTCCAGGCCTTAATGGGGTTGACAGCTCTTAATCCCTAGTAAGACCCCCAGTAACCCTGAAAGGGACAAGCAAAGTTCCCCACAGGGCACCCTTACCCAGTGCTGACAGTCAGCACCACCAGAGGGTGGCTCATGGCTTTGTGACCTTGCCTTTTGGCCAGGCCTCACACATCACAGGACCCTGGTCAGCCTGCTTTGCGGAAGTGGCTGAGCATCTAGGAACCAGAGGATTTCCACGCAGAAGCAATAGTCACTAGCTTTGGTAGAGTGGCCAGAGTTTACGAAGATGCTTCGTGCATATTGTCTCATGTAACCTTGCTTGAAAGTGCCCTTCTATTAAAGTGGACAGATATTGTCACTGTCAAGAAGATAAAAGGGTGCAGGAAGAGTAAGGGGAGCCCGGCTTTGGTGTCCTGGTGGGATATGGGGGAAATTACATACCCTTGCCAGGACTCTCACATTCCTCATCTACAAAATGCAGTAATGACTAAATGCAGTGTGAGGTTTAGCATATTGTAGGTGCTCAATAAATCTCAGCCACTGATTCCTTCTCACTTCCTCTCCCTACCCTACTAGACTCCAGAATCTGTGTGCTTCCCACAGTGTTGCACAAAGGGTTGATTTGCTGCTTGCAAATGTTTAGCACTGTGCTGTTTGAAGAGATGGGCAAAGACAGACACTATTGTCTGTTTCACAGTAGGCTTCGGGGATGAATGCAGAGAGGACAACAGCGCTCAAAGGAAATAAAAATCATTAACTTGGTGATTGATCTGGGCAGCTGGTGGCTCTGCCAGTGTGGAGCTGAGACCACAGAATCAGAACCACCTAGAGTTGGGCAGGGTTTGCTGGAGACCCAGGGTTTACATCAGAGTATGATTAACTAACCACAGAGTAGTGAGTAAGACAGTGGTCATGGATGCACCAGCATTCGTGCCCAAGAATGAAAGTATTTCTCCACCTGCCTTCCCTTATTTCATCTTCGGATGAACCTGTTGGCCCAGGAGGATGCACATCACATGACTCAACCACTGAAGAATAAAGTCACATCTCTCTGATATCAATAAAAAGCCCCTGTCCCATTCATATGAAGAAAATAAGGTGGGAGAAATAAGGACATTTTTAAAGCAGACTGAAAAAAAAAACCCAACACTTCAATCTTTGCCAACAGATTAGGAAAGCAAGGCCGCTTGTCACCTTGGAAGACTGTAAAAAGCAAAGACAGGTGGGCAATAAAATCTCCCATCAAGAAAAACTTCCTCAAATATTAGAGAGCCATGGTCAAAACCATTCTAGAATTACATTTTCTTTTATGTACCCTGGTTCCTGCTTTTATTAGAAGTAATTTATGCCAATAAAAATAACTTTGGTCCAGATTGCCTGTCCTTCTCTAAAGGTGTTCTCGAAACCTTTCTTCTTGTCAGAGAACAACATGTCCGTCCCTGCCTGCACCCTAGCAAGCTCGGCCACTTGCTCGATGCCCCAGTCACCCCAGCATGGGCTGTGAGAGCTGTGATGGAGGACAGTCAGATGAGGATGGAAGCACTTGTCTTTCCTTGGGGCGAATCTGGGTTCAAGACCCCAGATCAGAGGCATTTGGGAGTAACGCTATCATTTTTCTTCATTTTAGAATGCACGAGGAAATCTCTTTTTTGTTCTTTTAATGTAAGGTTAATCAGAAACTGCCCTGGAGGAGTGGGAAAGAGCTTGCGGTGTGTTCAAGGACAGAGTCCTCCCCTGACCTCGAGGCTGGTCCAGAGGACGCTGTGTGGCTGGAGGACAAGGTGCCTCTCAGGGCTGGCATTCCAACAACATCATGGAGCCAACACTTTGTGATGAGGCACCCAATTGGACAGTGAGACAAATTTAAAAATAGGCAGCAAAGATCTAGCAAAGGAGAAATCACAACATAAATTGGCTTTTGCAATCCAACTGTGATAAACAGTGGGAAGTAATGGAAATGTAATTGTGGAGCCCTTGGATGAGGCATTAAACTTTGAACAGAAAGGATTCACATTAGCAAACCCCAATATGATCCTCTGAAGCGGGGAGGGTGATTTTGATTTGATTAGCCTTACTGTTCCAGTCCTGTTTACAAAGCTTTCACCAAATGCTTACAAAATGGGGGGAAAATGAAGAAGTTATCCGGCAAAATTTACTCTTGCCACAATCCCTTCAGTCATATGTAGGTCACCCGAAGGTATCAGAAATCCACATGGGTTCCAAATCTCTTGGTTTCGTCATACAACCTATGTTGTGTGAAGATGCTAGACATTTTAATCCTGACTCTGCCACCTGAGGACGCCCAACCTTGGGCAAGGAATGTAATCCCTTTAAGCTTCAGGCTTCTCATCTATGAAGTGGGGATCATAACTTCCAGGAGCACGAGGCTACTTTGAAAACTCAGTAAAAGAATACATATAAAATATTCAGTGACACTGCCCGGCAGAAGGAGGGATTGTTTTTTAGTTTTGTGCAGCATTAAGGCACAGACAGGCCCCACTCCTTCCTTGTTGCTTCCCCCATTTCCCTTCAACTCCCTTGAATGAGAGCATCCTGGGAGTTGACATCTTCTCCCTGATGGAGTCAGAACTGAAGAAGACATGTCTGTTAGTCACAATTCAAGAAGTCACAACCCTGTGCCCCAAGAAGCTGCAAAGAGAGACACTTATCCCAGATGCAATAATCCAAGTTGGGAAGATGAGACTTGTCACAGTGGAGACTAGACTTCAGTCTATCCCAAACTCACCAGGATCTCAGGATGGTCCTCCCCACCCTGAACTGACCTCTAGTCCTTCCCCCATCCCATCACCACATATCCAGATCTGCAATGGCCCTTGAGTTCATGAGTGCTGTACCACTCTTTAGAGCTGTTAGTCTCCATTCCAACCACAAACCAATGGATATGTGCCCAAAGGGGCCCAATATATTCAAAGCTCTGAACCAGAGGAGAGTTATATCTACATGCATCATTTAGTAATGCTTTGGGCTGCAAATAACAGAAAAGCCTGTGGACAGTAGATGATACCATAGGAAGGAGTATGCTTTTCTCACATAATATGAAATTATTGATCCAGCCATCCAAAGATGCCATCCAAAGGCCTAGATTCTTCCTTTCATCTCTGCCAACCTTAGTAAGCTAGACTTACATCCTCAAGCTTGTCATCTCAGGAGGTATCTTGGTCTGCTCCAGCTGCCCTAACAAAATACCATAGACTGGTGGCTTAAACAACAGGAATTTCTTTTATGGAGGCTGCAAGTCTGAGATGAGCATGGTTGGGCTCTGGGAAGGGCTCTCTTCCTGACTTGTAGACAGCTGCCTTCTTGCTGTGTGCTCGCATGGCCTTTCCTCAGTGCATGTTCATGCAGAGACGGCTCTCTCTTCCTCTTCTTGTAATCCTATCAGATTAGGACCCCATCCTTGACCTCACTTCACCTTAATTACCTCCTAAAAGCCCTATCTCCAAATATAGTCACATTGGGGGTTAACAATGGGACTTATGAATTATGAGGGGGACACAATTCAGTCCATAGCTGGGGGCGGGGTGGGAGGGAATGGTTGCCATAGTCTGGGCACTGCATCTAAGGTAGGAAGGAGGAAAGGAGTACAAAAAAATATGTCCCTTTTCAGGAAACAACTCCTTGACTGACTTCCATTTATGTCCCAGGGTCATCCCCAGTTGTAGGGAAGTCTTAAAAGTGAGAGAGGGATGGCTGGAGAAGAACCGGCTGGGATTGGCTGCATATGCAGCACACCAAGGTTGATGTAACTGTGTACCGTGACTTTCATGAGAGTTGTGAAACAGTTTTTCAGAAGAGTCTTTTTGATGATGAGTCTACAATGAGAGCCCTTTTTGTCTTTAAGGAGTTCTTGATAGATTAACAGAAGAACCCCTGTTAGGCATTATATTAGTTAGCTTTTACTACATCAAAAAAAAAAAAAAAAAAAGAACTCCCAAAAGTTGGTAGTTCCATGGCTTGGCAATTTGAGTTGAGCTCCTCTAGACGACTCTTCTAGTCTTGGAAGGACTCACACATGTATCTAGGTCTGCTATCAAGTTGGCTGAGATGGCTTGTCTCTGCTCCACATGGTCTCCCTTCCTCCAGGAGACTAGCCTGGGCTTATTCACATGGCACCAGGGCAGGTGTCTGCAGAGGAAGAGAACTGGCACACCTTCACTTCTGTCACATTCAACTGGCCCAACAAATCACATGGTCATCCCAGATTCAGGGGGTGGAGAAGCAGACACTACCTGCTTTGGACAAAGCTGCAAAGTCGCATTGCAAAGATCATGACGAAGGCAGGAGGAGGACTGTGGCCATTTTTACAACCTATCATGGGTCATGTTAGAAGAAGTATTCTGCTGGGGCGCCTGGGTGGCTCAGTCAGTTAAGCGTCTGACGCTTGATCTCAGCTCAGGTCTTGATTTCAGAGTCGTAAGTTCAAATTCCACGTTGGGCTCCATACTGGGTGTGGAGCCTGATTGGAAAAAAAAAAAAGAAGAAGAAGAAGAAGTATGCTGAACTAATGTGGAGTAAGAGTAAGAAGGATGCTCCAAATCAGTATTTTGTTGAATTATGTTAGTAACCACTCCCAAAGCAAATATAAGTGAACATTCTACACTATATCAAAAAAATAAAAAAGAAGCTCCAAATTCCATAACTAGCTACTGGAATTGGGCCCCGTCTGTTAAATCTTCATGTATTCACCTTCCATCAAAGCAAAAATGGCAAGCACTTTGATGAATATTATTTATCTAAAATTAATGCAGGGCTCTGGAGGAAAACTGGAAATCCATGAGCAGCTTCATTAAGTGATCAATAAGCACTGAATGGTATTAAAACTGCATGAGCAAGTGCCTTGAGCAATAACAGATCTTTCTCTTCATGTCTGTACAAGATTAGCACTTGAGAAATGTGAATGCCAGGCCACAATCACATTAGCTTTCTGCCCATGCCCTGCAAAAAGAAATCTCTCCACCTGGGATGGTAAAGACATGGAGATAAGGGTAGAGGTGATCCAGCCCCATTATTCTTAATTAAAGGCACTGCTAATGGACTTGTGACCTTAAGGAAAACATTTCTGACCTTTCCATGACTAGGCTCAAACCTGTAACTTTAATTAATAGTCCTCATAGTTCTTCTGCCAGTTCTTTCTAATTTCATTTCAGAGTAGTATGCTGAATTTTTTTTTTTTTTTTTTTTGTAGGCCAATTCCCTTATGCTTTCAAAAATAATCAGTATCAGATTCCCATGGGCATCAGGCATCACCTTGTCTATTTTATTCCCAGCACGACTGTGTTCATTAAAATTCACTGCAAGTTCCCAAACAAATATGTTCATGTATTTGGGGATTCCAAGACAGACCAGCACACCTATCCTTTTCAATATGTTGCATAAAGAGCTCCACATATGTGGCTCAGAATGGAGAAGGCTGTCAGAGATCATCTCCTTCTTTCAGAAGAAAGTGAAGTTTCTTGACATTCTTTGGTATTCCCCGATGTGAAAACAGTCAGCATGCTGTACAGAATCCCCATTAGGGGAAGGATAAGCAGGCCCTGATTCTGCCTCCCAATAAGTATGACGTGGGAATCCTGCATGGAGGGAGGCAGGGATCCATGCAGAACAAGAAGCTATTCTGCTAGTCAACCACCCTCCACCCCAAACTCCTTCCAGGCTCAGCTCTTCCCAGGGAGGCTCCGGGGCAAGTTTTTATACAGCTTTAGGCATTTAGTTTCATACACAGACAATGGGAGATGTGTACGATCTAAACTCCTGTTCATTTGTCATTTTACAAACTATTTTCCAAGATGCTGGCCTGGATTCAAGGTTGAAGACAAAAAACAGAATCCAGGTCAGCTGAGACCAGGATTTTTTTTTTAAAAGTACATCAACCATACAGTACATCATTAGTTTTTGATGTAGTGACTAACATAATTTAAGGAAAAAAGTCCATCAACCATGATTCAGAGATATGTTTATTATGCCCTACTATGTGCAAAGCAATCCCTAGAAGGTGCTCTGATGGAAGTCCTGCTTTTAAGAAACTTACTGTCTATTCAGAGAAATAAAATCTAAACAGAGAAAGTAACTGTCAACAACAATAGCTAAAATGTTTACCCATCATTTACTGAGTTCCTTTCATCTGCTGAGATCTGTGTTGGGCACTTTGTCCATTTTACAATGGCTAGCCCTCCCAACAGCCTCATTTTAAAATAAAGAGACCCCACCCCAAAGAAATTAGATAAGATGTCCAGGGCCATAGCGCTAGTGAGAGGCAGATCCAAGAATCAAACTCTGCTCACCCTCACTCTAGATTTCCTCCACACTAGAAACAGGTGGCATTAGCCAAGTGGAAATGACGATGGAGAAATGGATCCAGGTTGTGCCTGTGGCCTTGGAAGATCCCACAGCTGGGATAGCCTGTTGGCCTATGTCTAGGCCCTAATCCCCAATGTGATGGTATTGAGAGGTGGAGCCTTTCAGAGGTGATTAGTTTTAGATGACGTCATGAGGGCGGAGCCCCCATGACGGGATTAGTGCCCTAACCAGAAGAGGAAGGGACTCCAGTGAAGACACAGAGAGAAGGCAGCCGTCTACAAGCCGGGAAGAAAGTCCTCACCAAGAACCAAATCCACCAGCCCTTGACCTTAGATTTCCCAGCCTCCAGAACTGTAAGAAATAAATATCTGTAGTTTAAGCCCCACGGTGTATGGTATTTTGTTAGAGCAGCCCGAGCCGACTAGGATAAACATATAAAGCACTTTGCGCATTGTCTTTCTACTCTCTAGTGTAAGCACTCAACAATGATAGATATTGTTAATAGTGCATCCTCACCAGTGCACATGTTTTCCTGTGTCAGCAACATAGAAACAAAATGAAACAATGGCGAAAACCCACTGCACTGAGATAAAGCAATTCCCAGGCACTGTCATTCCTCGATGTTAAGACATGGATGCCTATTAGTTACGGGAGTACAACAGTGCATCTTTGGAAACTGCCGTGTGGTTTACTTATGTCAAACAATGTAAATTTCCCTTGGCTTACAAAGTGCTAGTCTACAATGTCCTTTCCAGTGAGTTTTGAACATTCTCTATGATGCTCAGAACTTACTTGTAACCTGTTTTCCTGGTCCTCCTCACTCTTGGGTGCATACAGAGTCATACTAACAATGATAACCTGAATCCACTGGTTCCTACCACAGGTCCCCATGCTGAGTCTCAGCCTCCACCAGTGCCCCTTAAGGTCTCCAGGAGACAATCAATCTCAGGGACAGGGCTGTCCCTGGGGCTCTGTGGTCTAAGGAAGTGCCTCCTTTGCTCCTCTTTACTGAAATACCTGCTCTCAAGTATTGAGACATGAGTCTGGGGGTTCTTAGGAGATATATCCATAGGGTAGTCCCAAACTATGCTCAGAATCACACATCGCCTTGATGGCTGAGGCTTAGAAGACCTTACAAACCTATAGTGAGTTTCTGGAGGAAAATATTAAATTCACCCAAAAGAACCATTTTATGAGAATCCTGAGAGCATTTCTAAGAGACATGTCATAACAAGCAGATGGAGAAACTGGGGTGCTGGTTGAGAATCTTAACATCCAGCTCTGCCAGCAATTCACACATCCCTGGAGCCGGGTGGGCATGCTCTGTGCTGAGAAACACAGACTCAGCCACTGGACGTCTGAGTAACAGAGCAAGCGACAGCAACCAGAGGACATCCACTGTGACGCAGCACAATGTAACAGTTTGCGAGCACACTGGGTGTTGAGATGCTAAGGGTGGCCCTATGCTAACTAGAACAAGGCACCTAGCCTGACCGGCAGGTGTGAAATCACATACCTGTGACGCATGAGGTATTAGCTTCCTGGAGCTGCTGCAAGAAACCACAAACTTGGGGGCTGAAAACAACAGAAATGTATTCTCACACAACTCTGGAAGCCAGAAATCTAAAACCAAGTTGTTAACAGGGTCGTACTCCTTCTGAAGTCTCTAGGGGAGAATCTTTCCTGCCTCTTCCAGTCTCTGGTGGCTCCTGGTGTTCTTGGCTTGTGCCACGTCACTCCAATCTCTGCCTCTGTCCTCACACAGCTTCTTCCCTCTGTCTCTGAGTTCCTTCCTCTTCTTACAAGGACAATTTAGGATTCGCCCTAAATCCAGGATGACCTCATCTCAAGATCTTTAACTTAATTACATCTGCAAAGACCCTAGTTCCATAAGGTCACCTTCTGGGGTTCTAGGTAGACATGAATTTGGAGGACACTCCTCATTCCCCTGCACATGGCAACTGAGAAGCCCAAACTTCTCTAGCATCAGAGGCAGAGGGACGGGTCTGGCTGAGGATGGGAAGGGCCATGGACAAAGCAGACTTCCAGCAGGTCCTCACGGTGGGGTGGGATTTTAACATGTGGAGCTGAGAGTGGTGGCTCTGGGCTGGGAAACCACTGATGGTCAGCAAGATCAGTGTGGGCCAGGCCACAGTTTGAACACATCAGTGCCCTGTTTGTCAGTGGTGAAGAGTTATGTTTGCAAGTAGAGTTGTGAGTGGGATAGCAAGAGATAGCTGGAAAGGAAGGAGGCGTGCATGGAGGGCATAAACGCTGGGTAGAGGCAGACTCAAAGGGAGGTTGCTGTAGCAGTCTGCTCACACTGCTGTAACAAAAATCCACAGCAGGGGGTTTAAACAACCAGCATTTATTTCTCACAGTTCTAGAGGTTTCAAGTCCAAGATCAAGGTGCTGGCTGATTCCATTTCTGATGCGATCTGTCTTCCTGGTTTGCAGATGGCTGCCTTCTTGCTATGTGCTCACAAGCCCTCTCCTCCATACATGTGAGTCAGGAGAGAGAGAGCTCTCTGTACCTCTTCTTATAAAGACACTCATCCTACAGGATCAAGGTCCTACCCTATGATCTCTTTTAACCTTAATTATTTCCTCAGAGGCCCCATCTCCAAATACAGCCACATTGGAGGTTAGGGCTTTAACATATGGATTTGTGGGGCGGGGCGGGGGGAGGGGGAGGAGACACCAACGTTCAGTCCATGACAATAGATACCTTCAGCCAAGAGACCGAGAACTCCACGTACTCAGGTGTCAGGCCTGGCAGGTTACACAGATGTTTGGTGCATAACCTCCTTCCCTGTTGGGTCCTGTTGGGTCAACACCCACTCAGTGTGCACTGAGCTCTGTGAATCACTGGGGACAGTTCTTCTCCTAGAAGCACTGCTGCAGGATTCCTGAGCTCAAGGCACAGCTTTGGCACTGACTTCATGTGACCTTGATCAATTCCCTCTTGACTTCTGTAGAACTCAGTGCCTTCCTCTATAAAATTAAGATGTTGGGCTTGACAGTTTTTTTGGACAATCCCATGATTCAAGGAGATGGTATCCAGGATGTGCTGGGTGGCAGGAAGAAGCCGCCTAGAATTTAAAAGGTTCAGGGACTAAGTCACAGGCAGGCAACCCAGAGATGTTTTGAGATGAGGCAAGCATATCATTTATAACCCAAACCAGGTCCAAATTAGGGGCCCCAGGGGAGCGGGGGGGAGAGTCATGGGCATGACAGAGGCCAGCCACCCTGGGGATCCAGCCCTTGAGAGGAAGGCAAAAGGGCTGAGAGTCAGTCAGCAAGCACAGCCCTAAATGTCTATAAACGTGTGTGTGTGTGTGTGTGTGTGTGTGTGTGTGTGTGTGCGCGCGCACGTGTGTTTGCGTGTGTTTGCGTGTGCGATAGTCCTTCCCCTATCCGCAGTTTCGCTTTCTGAGCTTTCCATCGCCTGCAGTCAAACTCGGTCTGGAAGTAGCCGATCCTCCCTCTGAAGTATCATCAGGAGGTGCCTACGTCACTCACCTCACTTCATCTCGTCATGTAAGCATTTTATCATCTCCCATCATCACGAGAAGGGCAAGCACAGTGCAGTAAGACATTTTGAGCCTGCTCAGCAGGGAGTCTGCTTCTGCCCTCCCCCTGCTCCTTCTCTCCCTCTCACTCACTCTCTCTCTAATAAAATGAATAAAATCTTTTTAAAAAAATAAGATATTTTGAGATCTTAAATGTGCCAAGAAAGACATCACATTCATAACTTTTTGTACAGTAATTGTAATTGTTCCATTTTATTACTAGTTGTTGTTAATCTCTTACTGTGCCTAATTTATAACTTAAACTTTATCATAGGTACTTATGTATAGACAAAAACATAGTATGTATAGGGTTCAGAGCTATTCATGGTTTCAGACATCCACAGGGGGTCTTAGAAGGTATCCTCAGCAGATAAAGAGGGACTACTGTATTATGTATGTATATCCGTTTCCTATCACTCCTGTGACAAATCATCTGTGGCTTGAAGCAACACAGATTTAATCTCTTAGAGTTCTGGAGGTCAGAAGTCCTCAAATCAAAGTGTCAGCAGGGCTGGTTCCTTCTGGGGGCTCTCAGGGAAAATCCTCCTCCTTACCTCTTCCGGCTGGTAAAGGCCAGGCACATTCCATGGCCTGTGGCCTTGCTGCATTTTGACTTCTGCTTCTGCTCTCTCTCTCTCTGACTTTGACCCTCCTTCCTCACTGACCTTTCTGATTACATTGGGCCCACCCAGGTACAGGTAATTCAAGATAATCTCCTCATTTCAATGTCCTTAATTTAATTAAATGCAAAGTCCCTTTTTCCAAGCAAGATCACTATTCGCAGGCTCTGGGGATTAGGACACACACATCTTCAGGAGGCCCTATTCAGATTATGGCAGCATGAATGTTTGTATTATGTATCATGTACGTAGGTGTTTCCAGATAGAAACCATTTGCTCTCTGCCCCCGGTGCTAGGCAGTGCTAGGCTCACAACTGTCACCTGTTAATGGCCTAATCAGAGGCCACATGTTTGGGCAAAAGCCAGAGTCTTGAGCTGGAAGACTGGATTTGAATTGTTTTGCTTCTTACTGACTATGCAATCACATGCACGTGACTGATCTTTCTAGTATCAGTTTTCCAATCTGTAGATTGGGGTAATGGCAGACTCCACCTCTGTTGCTATCATAATTAAGTAAGTTTGTGCTTATAAAGGGCTTAGACTGATGCCTGGCTCATGGAAAACTTTGGTGGATGGCACTCTTACCATGTTCCTCCTCATCACAGTCTTCATTAGCGCACCATTGGCCCCTCCGTAAGTATGAGTTATCCCTTTCTTGTGAGTAAATTCCTGCTCTGACATCCCAGGGCTCCTGTGTCACGAATGTAAAAACTTTCCTTCTTTCTAAACCTAACACGTCCAGGCTCTGAGAACACTTCCCCGTCTGCCTTCGCACCCAGCCTCTGCCGAGGTTTGGGTGATGCTTGTGTGTGAAAATATTTGTCACATAATAGAGACAGTTCAGATACTCTGCAAAAGAGAGGGATCAAACTTGACATCCGCAGGAGAACATTTGCCACATCAAGAAGCTTCCACCACCATCCACAATCTCGAAAACTCCGTTTGACTAAATGCAGGGTGCTGGTGGGTTGGAAAAAATCGGGCTGCTCTGAGCCTGGTTATGCTGTGACAGACCAGTGCGTGAAGGCACCATGCCCCAACCCACCCCCACGTGACTGTCCCTCCCTAACTCGCTTCTTAGAACTAAGGCCTTTGTTGGAAGGTGAGACAGACTTACTTCTTTCATCCTCTCTTTCTTCCTTTCTGTCTCTTTCTTCCTTTTTAATCAATCAATATACCTTATTTTTTAAGAGTAATTTTAGATCCACAGAAAAACTGAGCAAAAAGTACAGAGGATTCCTTTATACCACCTTGCCCCCACCACAGTTTCCCTGTTAACATCTTGCACCACTGTGGCATATTTGTTACAACTGTAACAATGGGGCACCTGAGTGGCTCAGTCCGTTAAGGGTCTAACTCTTGACTTCAGCTCAAGTCATGATTTCAGGGTCCTGGGATCGAGCCCCATGTAGGGCTCCACGCTCACCAGGGAGTCGGCTTGAAGAGTCTCTCTTTTCCTCTCTCTCTGTCCCGCCCCCATTCCCTCTCTAAAAAAAAAAAAAAAAAAAAAATTTGTTAACACTGTTGATGAACCAGTATTGGTACGTTATTATCAACTAAAGTCCACGGTTTACATCAGGGTTCCCCCTTTGTGCTGTACATCCTATGTGGTTAGACAAATGTGTAATGACATGTGCCCACCACCATCGCGTCACATAGAGTATTCTCACTGCCCTAAAAATCCTCTGGGCTCCGCCTGCTCCTTTCTCCCTCCCCTTTAGCCCCTGGCAACCACTGATCTTTTAACTGTCTCCATAGATTCGCCTTTTCCAGCATGTCACAGAGTTGGAATCACAGAGTATGTAGCGTTTTCAGACCAGCTTCTTTCACTTAGTAATATGCACGTAAGGTTCCCCATGTCTCTTCTTGGCTTGATGGCTCATTTCTTTTTATTGCTGAATAATACTCATGTGCCTTCTTTATCTTATTCTCTCAGGGTAATAATTCTGATCCATGCTCTGTCTCTAATCCTAAAACAGGCAGAATGACCCCACTAACAAAGGAATAGCAGGCAGTCAGGGACCCCCTCACCCCCTCCCTAGATCCCCCCAACACACACACACACACACACACACACACCCTTGTGCAGTAAGATGACACAAAAAGTCTTGACAACCTGAGAGGATAAGAGCCCAGCTATGAGCCAACCTGAATCACACCAAATCCAACAGAACCACATTCTAAAGTCATATACCACACACTGTTACATTTGTATTTCAAGAGCAGATGCTTTTGATGGATAAAGGTGTGGTTCATATATACAATGGAATATTACTCAGCCATCAGAAAGGATGAATACCCACCATTTGCATAGACATGGGTGGAACTGGAGGGGATTATGCTAAGTGAAATAAATCAAGCAGAGAAAAACAATTATCATATGGTTTCACTCATATGCGGAATATAAGGAATAGTGCAGAGGACCACAGGGAAAGGAGGGAAAATGGAATGGGAAGAAATCAGAGAGGGAGACAAACCATGAGAGACTCTTGACTCTGAGAAACAAACGGTTACTGGAGGGGAGGTGGGGGGGATGGGGTAACCGAGTGATGGGTATTAAGGAGGGCACATGATGTGATGAGCACTGGGTGTTATATGCAACTGATGAATCATTGAACACTACACCAAAAACTAATGATGTATTATATGTTGGCTAACTGAATTTAAATTTAAAAAAATAAAAAATAAATAAATAAAAAAGAGTAGATGCTCTTGGGGCACTTGGGTGGAATTGGTTGAGCGTCTGACTCTTGGTTTCAGCTCAGGTCACGATCTCAGGGTCATGTTGGGCTGTGTTGGGCTCCACACTCAGAGTGGAGTCTGCTTGTCCCTCTCCCTCTGCTCCTCCCCGCCCCCCGCCCCCGTGCTCAGTCTCTCTCTCTCTCTCTCAAATAAATAAATCTTAAAAAAAAAGAGATGTTTTTAAGCTTATACACTTCCATTTGTGGCTCTAAAAAGTTCATCTCAGTGCCACACGACTGGGCAGTCAGGCCTTCAAAGGTTAAAGTCGTTCCAAAATCAATAGCATATGTTCTTTTTCAGAAATATTAGCCTCTTCTGAAGGAGCTTGTTCCTGCTTGCTTGACACACAAGCTCCAGGGACCCAGCCAATCTCTGAGCCCCCTCGGGGCCCTTGACTGTGTTTTCTTCAGTCAAATTCTTCTCTCCCAGACAGCCTCCATGACTGTTCTGTCAAATGAGCGCTAGACCTTTGAAGCAGAGAAAATTCCCTCCCTGTGTGTGCATTGTGGTCTACAGGGAGACACAAGGGCAAGGACTGGGCTTCTACAAGCTCATGGTCCCCACACGGCTCAACAGCCAGCTTCTCCCAATCCCACTGCTGCAACTTGAACTAAATTCATCAGCACGTACCTCAAGATGCCAACCTAAAAGGGCTGGAAGGGTATCAACTGCCCCCCACAAAGCTGCCCCAACAAAGCTCGGAACCAAGTGTGAGAGAGGAGTTGGTTCTGTGTGAAACGGGCCTGTGGTACCCTACGCACCCGTCACAGTGCTGTTAAAGGACTCACTGACTGGGGGCAGGACTAGCACCCTCGCAGGTGAGGTGCTTGCCTCGAGGGCAAAATTCAAGAGGGCACCAAAAAACTCAGGAATCAAGACAAATACTATCTTGAGGCAATAGGTTTAAAAATAAAAACGAATGCCAAAAAAATTCATGGTGAACAAAATATCAACATTTTAAATAAAGGCAGAATCCAACCCAGCACTCGCATGACCCTGAAAATTCTCATCTCACTGTCCTCACCCTAATTCCAGCTCTAGGATGAAATAATGGGTGTGAATATGCTTTGAAAACTGCAAAGAGCTGTCCAAATGCAAGGCACTATTATTATGAGTATATAATTATTGTAGATAATAAGGTCAGTGACAATTCAGAGAAGAGACAACTGTGTCTGGATGGACCCAGATGGTTCAAGAAAGTGTCGTGAATCAGAGATGAACTTTGACAGGCAGGTCGGGTTTGCAGAGGCAGAAGGGAGGATGGGCCTGTGCCAGGCAAGGGGGCCAGAAATAGGCAGGGGCCGAGCAGAAGAACACTCACTGCGTGTATACTAGGAGGCAGGGGAATACAGGAGATAGATATTGTCGTGATTCAAACAGAAGAAAGGTGTTGAAGCATAAAAAGAAAGATGGTGGGAAGGGGCCAGAGTCCATGGGTCTAAAAGTGTCACCGAAGAATTTGGGATGGATTTAGCAGGAAGAGCAGTTTCATGAGCACAGAATTCTAATGTGGATTCAAAAGCAAGAACTAATGAACAGAAGCAATGCTGTTACTGCCTTTTACATATATATAACTTATTGTTCCACCATAAAACTAACACAAGCTCATTCTATAAAATGGGAAAAATACAAAAAGGAAGAGAGAAACACATTCAGAATTGTGATACATTGTCTTTCCCCGGTCTCTTTTTTTTTGAGTTTTTAATTTTATTTTATTATGTTATGTTAGTCACCATACAGTGCATCATTAGTTTTTGATGTGGTGATCCACGATCCATTGTTTGCATATAACACCCAGCGCTCCACGCAGTACGTGCCCTCCTTAATACCCATCATCGGGCTAACCCATCCCCCCACCCCACCCCCCAAAACCCTGTTTGTTTCTCAGAGTCCATAGTCTCTCATCTTCCCCTATTCTCTAGAAGAGACTGATCTCCAGAAAGAGGTAGTTCTGTTTGGAAAGGGCGTGTGCAACAGTCCCAGAAACAGAGGAGACTGAAAGGTCACGTATATGGAAACTCAAACTTTGAAGAAACAAAGTAGCAATGGGTGGGAGGAGTAGGTTCTTCCTTTGCGGATTCTCACTCAAGCAAGCCCTGACTGAAGACAAAATCATACCCAGTCAGCATCAGGTGTCAGCAGATGCCCCTGGGCAGCTCCCACTCAAATACAACCTTGCTATAGATCAAACTCTGTTCTGTTCTATCACGGAAAGAGGTGAATGGCCTTGATGCCTTGGGTCAGGTTTTCCCCTCTTCTTTTCAAACAGCTGCCTCCAGCTTGATGGTTAAGAACATCAGGAACATTTCCCTGTGCTCTACAACAGGAGGCCGTTCCTGGGTCTCTGCCTGGCAGAGAGCAGAGATGCGCTGGGCTCCTGAGAGGGCAGAGCAGGCTCCAGGTGTTCGGCTCTATGCCACCAGGGTGGCTTCCAGTTCCACCCAAGGCAACCCACTGCGCTCCTTTCTTCTGTAAAGGTTAAGATTCCTTTCCAAGCATCCATAAAGCATCTCTTTCTATCAGCAGATACCAGGAACCCTGGCAAAAGAGCCAGATTGAGAAGTCTGCACCAGATACTTCTTTTCCTTTGAGTGAACAGTCTAGATTTGTGTTATATGACTCCCAAAAGTGACAGCAGATATGTGGCCATTAACCCTACTTTATAGTAATCTTTAAAAATGCAATTCAACTTATAGAAAAAGATGCCAATTCTTCACTTTAATTAGCTAAATGTAATACTTAGTATTTAGTTCTTAAGAAAGATACTAACGATGAGCTTAACTCTACTTTGAATGCTGGAATGCAACACTAACAGTCTGCAAGAAGACAAAATGCAGGTGGCAAGCTAACAATCCACAGATAAAGTAGTACAGACCAGACATAGGTCCTAAGGGTGAACATGTGAGCGCTGGATTCATGCTGAGCAACGTCAGTCAGAGAACGTCAGGGAGGTGAACTATTCATCGGGAAAAGGACAACAGAGCTAGGACTGAGCCGATGAGGGAGCAGGGAGTCAAGGGCAGACAGCAATGACCTTCGCTTGCTAGGAGAATAAGAACATAACCCTCTATAACTAGGAGCTGCTATTATCTCCTGAAACACTCACCACAGACAGTTATTTAACATCTTAAACAATCCTATAAAGTAAAAGCTCTATTGTCATTTTACAGATAAGAAAACTGAGACCCAGAGGAATAAAGAAAGCCGCTTGAGGTCGCACATTTACCAGGGGGCAGAGCTGGGTTTCAAACCCAGCCTTCTGATTCCAGAATCTCTGTTCTTACCTGCTATGCTATAAAAAATGATAAGACATGAATAATTCAAATTGTCAATGTTCGCCACCAAGATAAGTTTGGTTTGATAAGCAGGGTATGCTGTGGTAAAAAACAGTCTTTAGGAAAATCACCACACGAGAATGACCCAGAGGGGGCCAGAGGGTAAAGTACGTGGCATGAAATAAAGAGGGCGTGGCCAAGGGAAAAAGGAAGCACAGCCGGAGGGGATGTTTCAGACTGAAACTATAGAAAGGAGCTTCAGAAATCCAAGCCTGGGTTGGGGAACTCAGGAGGGATGGAGCAATAGTAGCCCAAGAATTATGAGGAGATAATATTCCCAGCGCTGTTAGCCCTGGTGCAGGCGTCAGGCAGGAGGCCTGTTTGGTGCCCCCGTGGGGTGACTGGAGAGAACTAGAGGTATGGTCTCTCTGTGCAACATGTTAAATCCCAGTTTCCGTGCCAGGAACACAATTCCAAAGGAAAGTGGACAATCCATCCTCCCCTCCAAAGAACTCACCTCCACAGTGCATCCACTGTCCCGTGTCACCTGGGCGTGGAGGGGGTATTTGAAGGGGGCAGGATGAAGGACAGCCTGGACAGCCTTAGCGCTTTCACACCCACCTCTACCCCCAACTCACAGGGAGGAGAAAATAGCAGCTACGTTTTCCCTGCCAGGAACTATGCTGGTATTGGGGAAAATCAAGATAAATAGGATCTGGTGGAGTGACTGCCCAGGAGGCGCCCTGGCTGGAACCCTGCAAGCTATAGACATGTATGGAGAGCCTCCTCTGATCCACCTGACACCTCCCAAACTTTCTTGGCCCATCCCATGAAGCCAACCCACCTATGCAACAGGAGTTGAAGGAAAATGGCAAACAGAGATCATCAACCACAGGGAGTTACTTAGCTCCTACTGCATACAGTCCACCATGTAACAACACCCCAGGGACACAGAAACCCATTAAGGCCCTGAGACTGCCCCAGAGGGGCTACATCATTTGTTAGAGCTCTAGATGGGCACAGAAAAAGATGGGTTTCTTGCTGATTTTGAATTTGCTAACGTATTATGGATGAAAAAGATTGTTCCAGCAAACTCATCATTTTTCCCCAAGAACATGCAATCATTTCACAGTATCCTTGTTGAGTTAATGCTGTGGTATAGCATATATAGTATAACATAAGGAAATGGCGGCAGAGATCTTCATACTACCAAAATATGTAAATTATATATTTATACTGTTTTAAATGTACTTTATCAGATTTAGTGAAAAATAAAATTTTTTGAATGTAAAGTAAAAGATGTAAAAAGTAAAGATAAGAAAGCCAAATAAACTTCCCCAAATTTTTGGCTGGAAGATAGTAAAGAGCAAGAGAAACATATGCTAAATAGATAAAAATTGGAAAATACTAAGGTGGCAGCATAATCATGAGACATTCTACCCAAACTTTAGAATTTTGTCTTTTAAAATTAAACCCACTTAGAATATTTACTTCTGCAACATTGCTTTACTTTCTCTTTTTTTTCACTGTTGAAAAAATCACAGAGTACAATTTATGAGTATGATGCTTCTAAAATAAATATTAAGTGCCTGGAAAACAACAGGTGACTTCCATCTGCTGTAACCTATAAATTGGTTGAATTTCTACTGTAAAATATGTATGTAAACACACGTGCAAGTCATGTGCACATGTGTGTGTGTGTTTCTATCAAGGAATCCTAAGTATACAAACTGGAAGATTTTCACTTCACCAAGTGGGTATAAACATAGTAATATGTGGAACTAATGATAAATTCTCTCATGACACTCTGTTTCCACTGGGCATCCTTTTGAGATTAGGATATGAAAATTCTTCTTTCACCTATAATTTTAAGCACTCTTTAATTTCTGATTCTTTGTTTTTATGATAAAATGTCTTACAAAGTAGGGATATAGTCAGATTTACCATGAGTCAAGTAAAAGGCAAGCTAATGAGATAAGATTCTTCCCATTCAGAATTTTATTTATGGACCACAGACATGTGAATAAGTGTTTCTTAAAATATCTCTCATGAAATTCTAGTGTTACAATACCCAGAGGGGGGAAAATGTTGCATATTCAAATAAAATTAGTAAACACCTCATACTATGTCCCTTTTGGACCTTCACGCCCAGAAGCATTGTAAAGGCTATGAGCAATCCTGAAATAGACATATCTCTCTAAAATCATTTCCTAAACATACCTTCCCAGAAAAACCCCTGCCTTTTTTTTCCCTAAAAAGCATAGTTTGGAAGGCTTAAAGTGATGCACATAGAACTATACCTACCTCAACCAAAAACATTCATTATAAACGAGGTGATCATTACATTATTTACTATATATCAGAACTAACCCTCTGCAGAATCTCCTTGGATCCAGCAATGCTTCCATTCCCACTTCTGAAATTGATGAGCAAATACCCATCCACACTCCCACGAGAAGGTTAGATCAAGCGTATCAGTCAAGGTTTGCCAGAGAAGCAGAATGTAGAAGACATACATTAAGATTCACTACAAAGAACTGGTTTATGTAATTGTTGAGGCAAATCTGAAATGGGTAGGGTGGGTCATTGGTAACAGCAAGGTAGAACTTGGGGTGAGCAGAGCATAGAGTGGTGGAATCACTATGGTGTACATCCGAAACTAATGTAACATTGTGTGTCAGCTACACTTGAAGGAAGAAAGGAAAGGAGGGAGGGAAAAAAGGAAGAAAGAAGAAAGAGGGACAGAGGGAGGGAGGAAGGAGGGAGAGAGGAAACAACGAAGGAAGGGACAAACAAGCAAGGTAGAACTTGAGCACAGGCAGAATCTTCTTCTCTGAGGGAAGTTTCATCCCTGCTTTTAAGGATTTACAACTGACTGAATCAGTCCCAGATAATCCTTTACTTAAAGTCAAGTAATTATGAAACTGAATAACATCTAAAAAATACCTTCACAACTACATCTAGATTAGTATGTGAGTGAATAAATGGAGACTGGAGGTTAGCCATGTTGAGATATCTAAAAGATCCCCACTGTCTGCTCCTTGTCAACTTGGCAACCATACATGTCTCCTTCAATCATACTTAATTTCAAAATAAAGACAAAACAATCACAATTCCACTTAATGAGACAAACATATCCTGCATACAACCAAAAACATACTCAGCTTTTCCCCAGAAAAGGATGCAAAGCCCTTGGGTAATGTTCAGTATTCTTTGATATTTTTCATTTGCTGTGAAGTAAATTCCTTAATCATAAACAATGCTGTGGTGGAATATCATTGACAGTGGGGAAGTCATTCTCTAAATCCATGGGTTCTAGCTTTGGCAGAAGCATTGCACATAGGGAAGACAAATCCAGACTAAATATCTTTCATGTAAAAGAAAAGTGCTGCCTGCCCCTTCCATGATGGAAGTGGTCCAATGTAGTCAATCTGCCACCAGACAGAGGGCCCATCACCCCCATGGAATGGTGCCATATTGCAATCTGCTTCTCAAAGATTGGACATTCAGCAGTGGCCATAGGCAAGTTGGCCTGGTGAATTTCTGACTCATGTGTAACCTCCATCTCTACCACCATGGCCACTTTGTTCATGAGTCCATTGGGCAATGACAGGAGAAGCTGGGGAAAGAAGCTGACTGACATCCACAGAACAGATCATCCCGATTATTAGGATCTTCCTCTGTTGAGGTCATAATTATGAACATTTGCATGGAATACAAACACCTTCACACTCTTTGCCCGTTCAAAGAGATCTATCACATACCTCTTCCCAGACCTCCCTGTCACCAATTTTCTAATCATGTGCCTTCCAAGTCCCTGTCTCTCCAGCCACACTATTGGTCACAGTTCATGAATCTGTATAACTTCATACCTCTGGCCATTTCTCCTTCCAGACAACATGACCAATCAGGTGTACTGATTGGAGTTTATACCACTCTCATATATACCCATCTCATATATATCACTTCCATCTAATAATAGAATGTTACTGTGCATGCCCAACTTTATGGTTTGGTAGATCAGACAATAAACGATTCATGATGTATAGGTGATTTCACATGGTAACTTGGTGGCCCATGATTAAGTGTTTGGTCTCTACTAAGTAGTGGGCCAAAGGGCTTTTTTCAGAAGTAAAGTAGTTATCCCAGAGGATGGCAGGGCTTTGCTACAAAATGGTACGGATTCAATTGTGATTCAACTCTAGAAGACTGCCAATAGCTTCAAACAGCATCTCTATCTGCCACTGACACTTCAAGCATGATCGGATATGCTGGATCATATGGCCCAAGTGGCAGAGCAGCTTGTATGGCAGGCTGGACCTGTTGCAGAGCCTTCTCTTGTTCTGGATCCCACTCAAAACTAGCAGCTCTTCAGGTCACTCAATAAATTGGCCAAAGTAGCATCCCCAAATAAGGATTATGTTGCCTCCAAAATCTAAAGAGGCCCACTAGGCATTGTGCCTCATTTCTGGTTGTCGGAGGGCCCTGATGCAACCATCCATTTTTCACCTTAGAAAGGATATCTCAACACTCCCTGTGCCACTGAACCCCTAGGCATTCCATCAAGGTGTAAATCCTCTAAACTTTTTGTGGGACTTATTTCCCAACCTCTGGCATTCAAGTGTCCTACCAACAAGTCTAAAATCATTGCTACTTCTTGCTCACTAGGTCCAATCCGCACAATGTCATCAACTTAAGGAACCAGTGTGATGGCCTATAGATGGAAGAGGTTAATTAAGATCCCTGAAGACTATGTTATGACATTAGACTGAAGAGTTGATATAGCCCAGAGGTAGGACAGTGAAGGTGTACTGCTGGCCTAGTTGAAAGCAAACTGTCTCTGGTGGTCTTTATTAACAGATATAAAGTAAGAAGCATTTTCCAAAATCAGTAGCTGCATACTAGCGTGCAAATAGCTACCAAGGGATATGTTAATTTGCGCAAGAAACAAAACCACATCTGGATGAGCCACTGCAATTGGAATAACCAATTGTGATGATCCACTGTCATTTCCCAAGACACATCTGTCTTTTTTTTTTTTTTTAAGATTTTATTTATTCATTTGAGACACAGAGATACAGAGAGAGAGAGAAAGCATGAGCAGGGAGAGAGGCAGAGGGAGAGGGAGAAGCAGGCTCCTTGCTGAGCCAGGAGCCCAATGTGGGGCTCGATCCCAGGACCCTGGGATCATGACCTGAGCTGAAGGCAGACGCTTAACCATCTGAGCCACCCAGGCGCCCCCACATCTGTCTTTTGTACAAATAGGCAAGTTAAATGGTGATGTGGTGGGAATCAACAGCCCTGCATCTTTCAAGTCCTTAATGGTGGCACTAATCTTTGCAAACCCTTCAGAAATGCAATATTATTTTTGATTTACTATTTTTGTAGGTAGAAGCAATTCTAGTGACTTCCATTTGACCTTGCCTACCATGATAGCTTTCACTCCATAGGTCAGGGAACGAATGTGGAGATTCTACCAGCTGCTGGGTATATCTATTTATATGCATTCCAGAACTGGGGAGATAACCACAGGTTTTGAGGACCCACTGAGCTCACTGTGAGATTGATCACCTGACCTCCATAAGCCCCTACTCTGACTGATGGACCACAGTGATGTTTTGAGTCTCCCGGCATCAGTGTTGGTTCAGACCCAGTGTCCAATGAACTCTAAAATGTCTGATTATTTCCTTTCCCTAATGCATAATAACCCCAGTAAATGGCTTTAGGTCCCTCTGGGGAAGACTGGGAGAAAGATTAACAGTATCAAATTTTGGCAATATACCATGATCCTTCCTGAAGGGGATCTGGCTCCCCTTCGTTTAAGAGGTTCTGGATCTAGGGGAGCATGGGTGGCTTGTTGGTTAAGCACCCAACTCTTGATTTTGGCTCAAGTCAGGATTTCAGGGTCGTGAGATTGAGGCCCACATCAGGCTCCACACTGGTCATAGAGCCTGCTTAAGATCTCTCTCCCTCTCTCTCTCCCTCCCCCACTTCTCGCTCTCTCTCAAAAAAAAAAAAAAAAAAAAAGGTTCTGGGTCTACAAACTGGCCTAAATCTGGGAATTGATCAGGGGCCATGATTCTCTGTTTTGGTAAAGTCCAGTTAGATTTCTGTTCACTAGATCTAAAACTCTTCCACTCATACAGATCAAGTAATAATTTGATAGACTATACATCTATTTCTTTTCTAAAGACATCGTGATCAACCAGCCAGTGCCATAGGTCTCTGTGAGTCAGACTATGATGATTATTGCTTTGACTCCCCTGTCCATTACAGTAACCATGACCATCTTGTATTTTGTAATTAAGTACCCATACTTGGCCCCTGCCACCCTGGAATCCAATTATCCTCACTGCACTTAAGGATTTCAGTTCAGTGTTAGCAGTTATCACTGTAATTTCTGTCCTGCAGAGAAGAGTAGAACAGAACTCCTCCAGGAAGTTGTGCTTCCCCACACCAATTGATTTCTCATACTCATGGTGAAGGGAGTGTCCTGTGGACCCTCCTTGACTGAATGAGCAGATCTTATGTGATAATTCCTCTTGAACATTCCAATCTACCCAAGCCTTTGGTTTCCCTCCTCTACATTATACTGAGGCAGTTCTGACATTTTAACTTCATTTGGTTTAGGCCACTTTTGAGTCTGTGTTTCAACTGAACAAATAAGCAAAGTTTTGGAGTCCTTTCTAGCCCTCAAGATAAAATATTGAATTCAGAATTTCCGCCTAGGACTATCTATAACAGGGTACATCTTGAAGAGAATCAGCAGTGTCTTGAGGCAACCATGGTGGGGAGGCAAAGCAGGGCAAACCTCCTCAGACTGTGGCAGAGGGGCTCTTCTACTAGCAAAGAAGACTGGGCAGAATTTACTGATTGGATATTCCCATTTTCATAAGGATCTGCCCACATGTCCCCATTCCAGTTCTCAGACCCAGTCCTTCATGATCAATTCCCTACTTGCTGCAATTTTCAAACTCTTTTCTCTCGAGTTCTGGAATTTCTCAGGGGAAAAGGAGTGGGAGGGCTCTGGGTCTTACTACCATCTCATCCAGAGATGCTTGGCTTTTATCTGTTACAAACATCAAGTTTCTATGTAAAACTGTATTTGGAAAAAAAAATTTGAAAACAACAAGTCAGGTCGTGAGTCTTCCTTAACTAGGAAAGTCTACAGTATGAAACTGAAAACAAGGCAGTCCATCTGAGGGGATGTACGTTGTCGGTCAGAGGATGGTAGAGACGCATTAGCACGTTTTGCCCCTACCATGCATTTTCAGGAGGAGTAAACAATTCAGTTTTTAGCACTAACACGGATGAGCTCTTAGGGGAAAGAACTTTTACATATAGGGCTGTCCAAACTGACATAGCATCAGTGCAGCTTAGCCTCAGCCTAATGCCCACGCTCCACCCCGTACTGCCCCGTGCCCTTTGGAACCACACCGCCCACCTGTTGGTCAAGCTGGTCAACATTGGTCTGACCTTGGAACAAGCCAACCATATATGTGTTGGGGCCTGATGAACCCCAGGTTCCCACAAAGGAGGTAACTACACTAATTGCACTAACCAGGATCCAGGCGGGAGATGAAGAGCCGAGCAGTGCTCTTCACCAGCTTGCGATTAAGTCCATTACCATCTATGCAACACTCACAGTCACTTCCTGGGATGGAATCCTCAGGCTGATTCATCATGACTGCTGTTCCCTCCTACATGCTACACCTGAGCACAAGTAAGCTCCCACCCGAGCTGTGAGTTCACCTTCAAATAGCTGGGCTTTCCTGAAACATGTTTCCACACCAACTCAGAAGATAAGTGCCCCTTCCATGCAGTTGTGTTTTCCCTCTCCCCGCACCATCCACCTTGTTCTAAGAGGCAGTTGGAACTACAAAGCATAGAGAAAAGTCCTGAGTGTGAATTCCAAGCCAACTTCATACTAGAAGCACTGGGACTGTTCTGCTCTGAGCCTGTCACCTCATGTGCTTCTTGGAGATATACCTGCGTCGAAAATCATATATGTACTAAGTAAATCAAGTGTGACAAACCCATAATACAGTGCCTGTGGCACTCATAAAGATCAGTTCTTACCTTTTACAAAACCGCAAGAAAATTGAGAGGGCTCGAGATTCTGTGTATTATGTAATTCCAACGCCACTTTCCATCTTGTAAATTCAACTGTTTTATTTCGGTTGCTCAGCTTTTCATTTCTCTTCTTCCTTCTTTCTTTAACTTGATAATTTGGTAAGAATAAGGAACTGCCAGAAGTTTTAGAGATACAAGTATAATAACTCCTAAACTAGCTTAAAAATTTTCCTGTAGTGTTATTATTAATGTGCAGATTCAGAAGCCAAAATAAAAGCACATGATCCCTCAGAGGGTTCCCCGAATGTCCCAGATGTCCCTGACTGCTGTGTCACACAGTAGATGGCCCTGAGTATCACATCACACAGAGATGTCCCTGACCACCAGGTCACATGACAGATATCCTTGATTGATATGTCACACGGTACTTGTTCCTGACTGATGTGTCACAGCGACCTGTATGGGTGGCCTCAGAAAATCAGCTTTACTAACCAACCAGCTCAAGAAGGACGAACAGGCTGACATATGGCTGAGACGAAAAAGTCAGACAACTTGCAATGACTCATACAGATGCTTGAAAATAAAAAATCCATACACAGCCACCTACAATATTTTAATTTAAAAATTTTACCCAAGTCCTTTGGAAATATAATTTGCATGAAAGCCCACATTTCTAAAAAGGTTTTCAGTTCTCACATACGATTTCCCAGACCTCCAGACTTCTGTGTCTCCTTCTAAGTACAGATCATTTTCCAAGCTTTGGTGTATAAAATACAAACACCAATTTAAGCTGAAATCTAATCAATCCTCTCTTTTAGTGGAAACAGGAAACTTAAATTCAAATTCTTAACAAAATTGTTAAAAAGGCAACTTCAGGATTTGGGGAGGGAGAGGAAAAACAAATCTTCTGCCTACCATCTCTTTCATCTGGGTTTCTAGCTTCCCTGCCCTCTCCCCATCCTTCTCCTCCTGGCCAGGAAGTGGTGGTGAGAGGCAGGTTGGCAGCCACGACTCAAGCGTGACCAGCATCTCCCCTGGAACGGTGGCATTTTAGCTAGAGGGTTCAAAGGTCCCTTGCAGATCTTACATACCACAATCCTACTCTCTGTTTGACACTTCTACCCCATCCTGTGTTGTTTTTAGTAGATTTGAAAGCCAATCTGGAAACACGAATGAGGACACATACCTAGGATTTCTCTAGGGTGAGGATGAGGCCACCTGTTTCACTCCAAGTCCTTTCCTTCCCACCTGGACAAAGATGGGTGCACCACAATTCTGAAAGCTATCAGATATGACGTTCAGAATGATTCTGATCCCATACACAGAATGCCCAGCACAAGATGTGGTATTTAGGGGGCAGGGAGACTCTCAGAATAGCAAAGTTGGCCCCAAAAGACTTGCATCCTGCTTTTCTAGATTCTATCTTCATTTCCTTTCATGCAACTGACAAGCAAGTAAAGCGTGCCACTTCCCTTCACTGGAAGCACTCCTCAAGTTCTCTCGGAACCGTGTGCTCTTTGGATGCTTCCACTGCCCAGGGTCTCATCACAGTGCCCCTTCCCACCCAGGGCTTCTCATCCTGTTTCTGCTACCAAAGTTTACCATTCCTATTTGCTTTTCCTCTGGCTTTTGCTCCAAATGGACTACAATGGGATCTAATAGATTAAATGTATGAACAAAATCCTGTCAAAACTCCAGGCAGTTACTGTGTTACCCACCCCCCTGCCTTCTGCCCCCGTGCCTAGTGACAACACACCTGTCTCCAAAAAGCCTTGCGTAAAACACTGGAGACAGACCCCTGGAGCAGATATTTAAGGAGAGGTAGGCAGGATTCCAGTGTGGCCAAACCGCATTGCAAGAGAGGCATCCCACTCCACCTACCCATGAAACCAGCCATGCACACATTTGCATTCATCTCTACCCTGATCCCTCTCAGAAAATAGCTTCCCAGAACTATGCCATGCTCTCTCTAGAGGTAAGATTCATGAACATATTGTGTAGGACACAGAATAAGGGTATTACATTTAACATCAGAAAACTTTGCAGCTTCTAATCAATGGTATGTTAGTAAATGTTTATCAATAGGCTCTCCAGGAAAAAGAATGTACTCACATACACACATTTATTAGAAATCTTGATGATCTAAAGGATGTATAGCACATAATTTACTAATAATATACATAGTAATTTTTATCATAAATGCCACATAGCCAACTGATTCTTACAGAATTTTTTTTTAACTTTTACTGGACTCCTGCTTCTGCAGCCAGCCTCGGCTGCAGCTGACAAATGAGTATAATTCCAACATGAATATTGACTGAGATCTTCACTTAGCAAAATGAAGAAGGTAAAGATGCATGTTGGGATGTCACTCATTCATCAACATCTTGAGCAACTTCTTTGCTGAATCGAAACATAGTTTTCTAATACTGGAGGAATATTACCTCAGTTTCTTTGTGGTATTCACAATGGAATGGGTATGGACATGACATACTTTTAAGTATAATCCACAGTATTAATTGCTGCCTTAAATCTAGACCAAGATTTCTCAACTTCACTCTTGACATTTCAGACAAAGGAATTGGATTGTTCTTTGCTGTGGGCTTGTCCTGAGCATATGGGATGTTTCATGGCACTCCTGGCCTCCACTTACTAGATGCCAGTCCCACTGCCACCACACCCATTTGTGACCATCTGAAGTGTCTCCAGACATTGCCAAGTGTCCCCTAGGGCTAAAACTGCCCCTATTTCAAAATCACTTATCTTGAAGATCAACAAAACAATCAATCAAGTCTTGACTGATCATGTTTAACAAATTCCATGGTATAAATAAATTATTCCTGCTCTGACCAATTTCCAACCATCAAAATGACATCACCATTGGAAAGAAATGCTCAGTTGCACGCCATTATACAGTGTTTTCACCATACAGATGCCAGAGAGGTAAATAACCTCAAGAACACAGACATGGAAAACAAGTAGGAATGAGTTTTTAGGATTGATTACCTTTGCCTTTAATATAATCAATTTAATTGTAAGTTCACATAATTTAATCTTTAACAATGACTACGGTTGACAACCAGCTCATACAAATTCCTGAAAATTTAAATCAGCTCTCCAAGCCAGGACAGCAGCAGGACCACTGCTTCTACCTGTGAGAAGGTGCAGTTTGGGAGTGAGATATTTGTGGTGCACCTTGGAGCAGATCTTTGGGTTTGTTTGCATGATCTGCTTCAGTTAAGGCATGTTCTGAAAGCTCTTTCAAAGCCTGAGATTACTCAGTGACCAAGTACGCATTCCCCCCCTTAAAAACACAACTGGCCAGCAGACTGCCCAGAATCATTTGGTGGACTCCCATCAAAAAGTAACATATTCCTTCAACATTTTCTTCTGAACATGCCAGGCTAATGGCTCCCTGTTCCTTCGCTCCCTCCCTTATCTGCTGTGCTTCCCAGATACTGTGCTAATGGCTTACACAGATCCATGTTCTCACCCTGTTACTTTGGGAGAAGAAAGTCCCTTCAAGCCAATTGCTTTTCTACTCATTCCCACAACAAGACAACACCGAGTAACACGGAAAGTGAGGACGCAGGTGGCAGCTCACACCAGTGCCCAGCCCCCATGCCCAGGAGTCACTCCTGCCTGCAGCAGAGGGCCCCAGGGGCTGGATCAGTGGGCTCCCTGCACTAGGGCTTAGTCCACAGGGCTGCCCAGTACCTCAGGCTGCACCATCCCCTCCGTCGGGACCCAGGTGCGGTGAAGTGAGAAAGACAGAGAAGGACCCAGAGGTGGGCCTGGCAAGGACCTCATGTCACACAGAGCCACCCACCCTGCTGGCACACCCCAACCACACAGAGCAGCCAGAGGGGCCAGGATGGGCTCCGTGGCCCTCCTGGGATGAGGAGTGGGAAGCAGGGCAGGAGGACATAAGAGGGGCAGCCGTTCAAATGAGAATCATCTTACCACGTGAGAACAGTTGGATTGCACCCCCCAAGCTCCACGCCTGCCTTCAAGTCCTGGGGGCGGGAGAAGGGGTCTGCAGGACCCCTCCTGTGGGGAACAGTGCAGGCCAGGTGGGGGCAACAGGCTCTGCCCCTCAGGATGGGTGAGGCCAGCCCATGTGCTCTCCAGACACTCGGGAGAATTCCTCTATCGTGATTCCATTCTGTCAGTGGATCCCGCAGATCAGTGGTTTTCCATGACTCGGGGCTTCTCAGAAGCACGGGGAACCACAGGGAGGAGTACGTCATTCAGAGAAGCCTGTCCTCATCTGCCATGTTCATTCCTCTGAGCAGATTCTGGGGGAGAAAGAGTCCCCTGCTGGAACAGAATCTGAACATCTTTCTTCTCAGCCACTGCCCGTGAGAAACAGCTGGGGATCTCTGCAGACAGGCCCTGCCCGGTCCCCACCCCAGAAACAGGTTTCATTGCTTTCGGGTGGGGCTTAGATGGTGGAATTTCTTTTAATCTCCTTGGATCCAAAGGTACAGCAGGCTGGGGATGCCAGCTCACCAGCACTGATCATAAAATGTAACTACATGCGTGCCCGAAGACCCTAGGGTGTATGACTCTCTGCTAGACAGGGCCTTGTAGGGTACCCACGGCCGCGGCATTCTCAGCTGGCCTCCTTGGGGGCCCGCCCCACATCTTGGTGGCAAGCCCTCCCTCAGCTCTTGTCAGCAGGTGCACAAGGTGTGAGCCTTGGTGGTGTCCAAGTGTTGATCTCACCAGGGTCCTTGTGGCCTCTTTTTTGGAGCACCGATGTGAGGGGCCAGCAGTCCTGCATGGCCGGCACCTGGAGGAGGAGCCCACTTCCCCCTGAGGCTTGGGCCCAGCCAGCCTGTCAACCCAGGACTGGATACCCTGTGTCCAGCTTGGTCTTTAGATTTTTCTTAATTTCTAGTAACTTGGGCAGGAAGGTTTGCACCCTGTTCCTTTTATGAGTTGCCTTTCTTAGGCCAGATGTCTGCCTCCACTCCCAGAATGCCCTGGAAGCATGGCTCTGGGTGGGCAGTACATGCAGGGACACCCAGGTCCACAAAGCTGAGCAGGGCTCCAGGAATGCAGGGAGGCCACTTTGGATGGGCTTTTACTCTCACTTAAGCTTCCCTGGGATACTAAGCTCTTTCCGCAGGGCGTCTGGGTCAGGGGCGGGGACACTGCACCAACTGTGGACAGATGTTTTTCCAGAGAAAAGGGTAGTCCCCTTGACAGAGTCTGACTTAGAAGTGTGTTCTGGGCACTCCTGGCTTGGGGACACTGCTGGGCCATGTTTTATGGCAGCTACAGGGTCATTATATCCTCCGGGCAACTGTCCCGCTAACCGGGAGCTGAGGAGAGAGCTCAGATGGATGTCACAGGTCTCCTGATGAAAAAGGAGGAGGGTGTGTGATGTTCTCACCAGGAAAAGACCTCAACGTACAGTCTCTCAGATTCCAGGTCAAATTTTGTCCACGCATTTGAGAAAAACTAGCAGATGGCAGACAAACATCCCTGCCCTCATGGAGCTAAAGTTTCCTGGTTGTCCAAATCCCTCTTAGCTGCTCCTCTTCTGTTCCTACTGAATCCACGTCAGGCACACCTCTCCACCCGCCTCCCTGGACTTTATTGGACTCTGGGGTAAAATGTCTCAAAAGTTCAGCATGGTGAGCTGAACACACACACACACGCATATGCACACTCACACACATGCACACTCCACATACCACGGCAACATTCGCTCACCCGGTTTCACGAGCCTGAACCCAGATCCCCAGGACCCACAGCACATGCTTTTCTTCTGGCTCCTTCATCCCCTGGCTTTGTCTGAGCCCAATGTGCTTCTCTGAGCCCAGACACTCCACCCAAGGGTCTCTGGCCATCCCCTTCTCAACTCAGGCCTAGCAGTACCCTCACGCCAACTACAGAAAGGCATGTTGGAGGGAAAGGAAGGCCCACTCTCAGCACCGGTAAGGAATAAAGGGGACCAAGCCCTCTCCATTCTGGGCCCCTGGTTTGGGACAACTACAGGACCAGGCAGGCTCTAATGAAAGGTGGGAGGCTGACCTCGCCAAGTCTGAGAGGAGGTTCCTAGGTCCAAAAGGCTGCAGACAGGGATAAATGGAGAAGACAGGGTGGTGAGCATGAAGAGCTCACCAGAAGTTCAAAGCAGACACAGAAGTGGGGACCCCAACACGTGACAGTGGGACGGCTGGCGATCGTGAGGCAGGGCTCCGAGTCCCTGCGGGTGGAATACCGAAATGAGTCAGAAGCCTGTCTCCCACTGGCAGGGCCCAGATTTGCATCTGGCTGTGGAGGGGAGGGCCCTGGGCTTCCCCACCACCCAATCAGTCCCTAGTTTGGGGTACACGGTCCACACGTACAAAGGGTTGGGGGCAGCATGGTGTATGGCGGGGGCGTGGGTTATGCAAGCCAACCATCTCTGTCTGAGTTCTGCTTCTGTGTGACCTTAGGTGAGTGTTTTCACCTCTCTGTACCTCTGTCTCCTTACTCACGGAACAAGGCCAATGACAGCCCTCGTTCTGCAAATGCTCCCAAGGTTAGTGACTTAAAGAGCAGGGAACGTCATCTCTAGCGGTTTCTGTGGGCCAGGGATTTGGGGCGGGCTTGGCTGGGCAGGTCAGGTTCAGAGAGCTTTAGGTTCCAGGTGATGCTGTCTGGGGCTGCAGTCATCCGAAGGCTCGACTGTCTGGGCGTCTGCTTCCCAGGGGGCTCGGGCACAGAGCTGGCCAGTTGGTGTTGGCTGTCGGTGGAGGCATGAGTTCCTCCTGACATGGGCCTCCCTGCAGGGCTCCTTGAGCATCCTCACACCACAGTGTCTGGCTTCCCCCAGAGAGAGCAACCTGAAAGAGACAGAGCCAAGCAAGCGCTGCTCTTTTATGACCCAGCCTCAGAAGTGCTGACATCATAACTCCTGCCACATTCTCTTTAAAAGTGTCACTGATTCCAGCCCACATCCTAAAGGAGGGGAATTAAGATCCACCTTATGAAGGGAGGGCTGTCAAAGAATTAAGGACATAGTTTGAAACAATGTGTTTGGTCAGATGAACACATAGTGAATACATCCATAAAATGGTTGCAGGACCACATAAAAGCCAGGAAGGAAAATAAATAAGATGCTATATGGGGAAGACCAGGAAAGCTGCTTACATGGCTTGATTTGGGAAGGCTTTCTGAAGAACCAGGAAAAGCCAATGATGGGGATAGCCAAGGCAAGAGCATTCCAGTGGAACTGCAGCTCAAGGGCCCAAGGAGAGAAAGACCTTCGGGGCTTCTGGAACATCTGTGAGGTGGTGTCAGAACTTCTAAGGCTGGGTCCAGGTGAGTGTTGCCAGACCCAGGGCAGAGAAGCAGCATTCCACCTCCCTTCCTGATGGTGTCCTTCCCTTGGACTTTATCTCCAAGTTCTTAAATATTCTGCCACTGGGTGCAGGGTCACAGCTTGTCCCAGAGTGACACACTCAAAAACAGTGGGTGGGGGGGAGGGGTCACCAGGAGACGTCAAGGGCATTGAGGACGAGACAGAGGCATGGCGGCAAGCCAGTTCAGAGCCAGCAGAGAGGAGGAAGGTGAGAGCGAGCCGAGGCCAGCGATGTGCCTAGAGCCAGTCAGCTCTCCAGGGCCACTGGCCCTGCCTGACCTGCACGAGCGGGAAGCTGAACTGGGGGATAACCTCCTCCCAGCCTTGAACTCAGAACAATGCACCACTGGGCTGAGGGGCACACGGTGGCCAGGAGGCCGTGGAGAAGAAGTTTCAGACTAGGGTTCTGTTCTAACCACATGACTGCTACACCTAATTTCCTCGCCTACAAAATCTCTAATACTTAGCAAATGATTCTTAATAAGACAGCTCCTCTGGCTCATGAGAGCTGCCTGGTAAATATTCAGGGATTTTGTGAACTGGCTAAACTGCTAAGCTTGCAATCAGCAGCAATAGGAGCATTTATAGTGTGGAAATTGGCAATGACAAATCAGGGCTTCCACAAACACACACTCCTCCACACACTCCACCCCCACACCCAGACCTCCACACTCCCCTCCAGAGAGCTGGTTTACCAGCCTGCCACTGTGCATACTCCTGTTTTAAGAAATGAAGGCAGGGGTCATATTTACAGCACCTGACACAAGGTAACCACTCCCCAAACAGCTCCTATTAATCTCTACACTCCCACCAACGCAAACATGACCTCAGCACAGCCTTTGGGTCCAAAAGACCTCAGAGAAGTCACACTGCATCAGCCCTGCAGACATCTGCAAATAGCCACCTTCACAGTGACCCCCGCTCCACACCCTCACAATCCTACTCCGTCAAGGACTTCATGCCCAGGAGCCCGAGAGGAGAGACAGAGGGAGCTAGCCTCCCTGAAACTCCCTCCACCACAGCCAGGTGAAGCATGCCCCCAAAGCAGGCCTGGAGACTCCCTTTCTCACCACCCTACATACCCTCCACCTGCCCATTTAGGACGTGGAAGCTGCCACTTCTCTACATGATGCCAGACTGTCATTCACAGAAGGTGAGCAAATGCAGGGATATAGAAAGGAATCAAACCCCAAGATGTGAGATTCTGAGGCCCTGGTGGTGGTGGTGATGGTGTTTCTTTTTTGTTTTTTCTTTTTAATTTAAATTCAATTTAGTTAACATATACTGTATTATTAGTTTCAGAGGTAGAATTCAGTGATTCATCAGTTGCATACAACACCCAGTGCTCAGTACATCACGTGCCCTCCTTAATGCCCATCCCCCAGTTACCCCATCCCCCCCCAACCCCCACCCCTCTAGCAACCCTCAGTTTGTTTCCTAGAGTTTAGCGTCTCTTATGGCCTCCCTCTCTGTTTTGGTCTTAATTTTATTTTTCCTTCTCTTCCCCTGTGTTCATCTGTTTTGTTTCTTAAATTCCACATATGAGTGAAATCATATGGTATTTTTCTTTCTCTGACCGACTTATTTCGCTTAGCATAATACCATCTAGTTCCATCACGTCATTGTCAATGGCAAGATTTCATTCTTTTTGATGACTGTTGCTGTTTTACTTAGGAATCATTTGCTAAAGGAAACATTTTGTGATGGAATTCGATTTCAGGTCTGACAACCTGGGCTCAAGCCAGCCAGTTACTAGATGCGTGACCTCATACAAGTCTGTAATGTGGAATGATTGCTTTTACAATAAATGAGATTATCCCTGTTACTGAGCACTCACTAGGGACTAGACACCCCCCTGGCACTTTACATGGTGCATAGCTGCAAAGCGGGGCATGCATGGCCACTGCCGGGCAGACTGCTCTCCTGAGGGGAAGGCAGAGAGAGCTGTGGGTGCACTCTGAGGGCTGGAGCCCCCTCCCCAGACGAGCCTCTATTTTCATGCACATAAGCTATCTTCCCCCCACCCCCCACGCGGCGAGCCAGCCCTATTCCAAGGACGCGTCTACTGGGGTCTGTGACCCACACAGTCTGTCAAGGGGTGGTCTCACTCTCCCTGTGTTTATTATAAAACCGTGTCCAGGCTTTCATTTCTGATGGAATGAACAATTGTCTGTGATATGGCTTATTTTCTTTGAGTCAATTTTATGCTTTTGTTCATTTTTAATTACGGTACTGCCCAGGTCGTAACAGAGGCCGGCAGGCACTGCATTAAGGACTAGGAGTTTGACAAGCAGATCCCACTAAATCCCCACACAGCCTCCAGATGCATGCCACCATCCCCATTTCCAAACGAGGGAGCCGTGCTGCCATCTATCCACCCATAGAACTCAAAAGAACTTTAATCCAAAATCATCTCAATGAAATTAACCCCACTGGGCATTTATTTTCCCTCTCAATGTCTACCAAGTGACCACGTACAGGCGCTGAGTAAAGACCTCAGACAGCCTGTGCATTCTGCATGAAGTGCTCACCCAACACAGAGGTCTCCAAAAGGTGATGGCTCTGTCACGGGCCAACGGGTGCCGTGCGACAAGTGCCTGGACAAACCAGCAGCCTTCACTCAGCCAACACTGAGCTCTACATGCCTCTACCACTTTCCTCCTCTCCAGCCCCCTCACTCCAAGATTAGACCTCTGGTAGCACCCTCGCCCAGCATGACTTCTGGTGAGCTGACCAGGGACTCAAGGTAGCTGTGCTTCCTTTCCGGCCCAAGGCAGAGAGAGGACGCCTTTGCTGTTCTCCCAGTTCTGAACATCTAAACCACGGATGGTGCTGGTCCTTCTTCCCTTGAATTGCCGCTCATGACAAAGTGCACACAGATTTGCTTCTCCAAAGCCAGTATGTTGTTTTAAAGAAAACCTGGACTTTCCCTGCTTTATTTTTGGTTTTGCTTTAAAAAAAAAAAAAAAGGAAAAAAGACTTTCAACTACAGATGAAAAGCACTCAGGTAGCATTTGAAGATTTGCAGGACTTAGAAAACACAGAAAAAGTCTCAGAAAAGCGTCTTCTAACCCTGGGGCCAGCTTTTCCTCACCTTCTGAGAACCTTTGCATGTGTGTTTGTGTATTTTTGTGTATTTGTGTATTTGTGTATTGTGTCTGTGTATTTTTTTATTTTTATTATGCCACTGAGCACAGACATTCCAGAAATAGACAACCAGGGACTATAAAAGTTAGCCAAGATCCTTTTGCTTCTACTTCTTCTTGATTGTAATTTCTGCTCCTTCCATAGCATTAGAAAATTCTGTTTGGCTTTTGACCAACTAAGTCAGTTACTCCTTTTCTTAGAATTCCAAGGGGGTCTCACATGGGTCTTTGAGGAATTAAAATTTGTTTCTCAGGCAGACTTGCAGTCTATGTGTTTTATTGTTGAACACATATTAGAAGTGGCTGGAGCTTGTCACTTTGCTACCTGGGGAAACTGGAAGTCCTTCATGAAACTTTGGAAGCCATACCATTGCCAAGGGGCCCTCACACATACCAGCCCTGTGGCCGGGCAACCCTGGGACCCTAAGCTATGGCTGAAGTCCTAGGGACAACCCCCAGAAGGGAAAACAAGTCGCCCCCAATCCTCAGGGAAGAATTCCAGACCTTCCCTCCACCAACGCAAACATCTTAGGCAAGAAACATATCAAAACGAAGGATAAGGCAAACCCAGCCAAGGCTTCTCACCCTGCAGCAATCCACTGCCTTGTGTCTGCTGCGATTCCTGGTGCGTGCAGCCCCTTCACGTGCTTCATCGCTGGAATCCCACTCAACCCACCGTATGAGTGAGGAAGCGGAGTCACGAGACAGCACCAAGCCCAGTGTCCTGTCTGCTACAGCAGTCTTAAGCCAGATCAGCCAGAACCACAGGAGATAAGGACAAAGTGTGTTTCTTCCTTTGTTTTAAACTTTCATTTATATATTCAACAAAGTGGCACGTATCGGGTGCCCACTAAGTGCTAAGCTCTGGAAAGATACATCATCCGTTCATACCAGAAGCTTCGAGCTATTGTGACCAGTCTGGTGTTCTGCTAACAAACTATGGAATTAGAAAAAAGCCCATAAAAAGCCTCCTGCTTACTTAGCTGCCTCACAGTTTCACAAAAAGCCAGTTTCATTTTGCTCAAGCAAACAACACTGTAAAGTTACAAAATTTTGTCTCATTGGGATTCCAGAAGCTCTCCTTTCTGGGGAAGCATCACTAGCCTAAAACAAACAGGAAAGACAAACAAAGAAGAACACATTCTCAGTGACAGCCTGGCACAGGCCCTTCTTGCCCTGGAGATTCTCTTCCTCCACTACTGCGTCTTTCATACGCCAATCTTAGAGGATGAGTTTGCAGAGGACATCCATGTTTAATTCTGTGTTGCGTGCAGTACCTTATCTATTTCCCAGGGCCCAGATGTTTTTAAACATTCATGAAAACTAGTTACAGGCATGCCATCTTTGATCTCAGACCCAAAGGAGCAGCCCTATGATCTAGAATCATTTAGCACACACTCAAGGGTCCAGCCCTGTTCCCAGTGGACTAAAACCCAGCCAGGGAAGACAAGCTCCTTACGCAGGAGTGAGCGTAATGATATGAGATGCCTCAGAGGCTGAGGAGAGTGAGGACTAAGGCCAGGCCCTGCTTTGACAATCGGAGGGCCCCGGTGATTCTTTTGAGTGTAGTCTCTTATTTTGCAAAGGCTCACCTATAAAACACATTACAGTGGCAGTGTTCCTTTGTTCTGCAAGTAACAGGTACCTCAAATGATGAAAAGAAATAGAAGAAAGTAGAACAGAGAGCCTCGGAAACTCATTCTTTCTTAACATCATCCAAGTAGGCCTTCACCTACTTTCTCTCCAGATTTCCCTTTCAGCACCAGTTGCTGAACCTGGCCAAGAACTTTGTGTTCCTACCTGGTTACCAGGCAGACCGCTGTCCATCTCTCCAGACTCAGCCCTCTGCTTCTATTTTGTTTATGAGGCTGGGACATAGCCTCGCAGTGTGAACTCTGCAGCCTTTGCCATTTACACCCAGCCAAAGCGTCTTACATCGTAGTCCCTCTTCCATCAGAAATCTGCGTCCCAGGAAGAAACATATAGGTGCCCTCAGTGTTCTGATTACAGGGCGCTAGGGAACATCCAGGATCACAGCTGTCATCCAAGCCAGGAAATGCCATCTGGGGCCCTAACTGTTCACTCTGGTTGTTTCAAAAGTTCAGAGTGCCCTGCTTCCACCTCTGGGCATCAGGAAGCCCCCGCAGATTTGCAGACACCCAGGCTGCCTTTCTCGGTGTGGTGCAGGCCTATGCCACTCGTGAGCGCATGTTTGCAAGGCGATTTCTGTGTTGCTCTCTCAGCCATACTCAACACAAAGCCTCGCCTCTGGGACTACCTTCTCGGAGGCCTTCCCCCTGCTCCCTGCCTGACAACTTAATATATACCACCTTGGGCTGCATCCCAAACTCGAGTATAAATTCCTTCCCAGGCAGAGGCAAAGTCTTACAGTCTTCCAGAGTTCCCTGTTCCCCACAGCTTGCAGAACCCCGAATTCACATCTTAGAGCAGCTTCTAGACCAACTGGCTCATTGCATAAACGCCAAAGCCCAGAGAAGTGAAATGTGGGCGTTGGGCTCCTTGATGTTGCAGGAAGCCAGTCTGGTTGCCTGTGGCCACCAGGCCAGGCTTCCTGGGAAATGAAGCTTCCTTTGTCATCAGGATTTATCAGCACCGATGGGGTCCGGTGGCTCTGGAGCAGTGCGTCGGCCTCTCCACCTCTACAACTCTGCGTCTGCTCCGTGCTCTGCTCCCTTCTCATCCGCCCCCCTCCTACCCCAAAGCTTCTGCTTACTGCCTTGAGTCCCTCTCGACTTTCGTGCCACCTACTACTTCTCCGTCGAGCTCACACTGACTTCCGGCGAGGGAAGACCCTGGGTGATCAGCCCCCATCCAGTATAGCCATCTCCTATTGGACAGGGCTTCATCGCAGGCCACCTCACAAGCTGCTGGTCAGCCTATAGCAGCTCTTTTCTCGGTCAGGTGTCCATCTCTGCTCCAATCAGCTGTGAGCAGAGTAGCAAGGCTGCTTGGGAAGGAAAGCTCATCCTGGAAAATCCCCGTGAAGGGGGCTGAGGGCATGGCGGGCTCTGGTGTCCAAAGTCTTATGAGGACACAGAGCAGCCTGCGTTGCACGTGCAATGCTTCTCTGCTTTCCACTTGGTGGACAGCAGATCCTTCAGAAGCCTGGAGAGCTGTTCTTTGGGTGACTCACCTTCAGTAGCCACTGAATGCTGGACTGAATTTGCAAAGGAGCAAGATTCCCATACACTGTAGATAGATAGCTTTCCATGGCCGCCCATTCTTTATGCTAATACACTCTTCTGAAATTGATGCATTCTGTTCACACAGCGAAAATGTCTTCCTTCCTTCCCTCCTTCCTTCCTTCCTACCTTCCTTCCTTTACCAAGAATACACTGAGGACTTACCATATGTCATTGTGCTGGGGCCTGAGAATACAGAAGTCAAGAAAACACAGTTCCTGTCTTCAGAGACCTCATAATAGTAAAGAGCTTACAATACGTTGGTTTGTGATATGTTCATGCTCTACATCATTCTCCCCTCTGGTGAGGAATTGGGAGGAAGTGTTTTAAAAGGTGCCACAATCACACTTTTAAACTCAGTACACAGGAACTGAATCGCTTTTAGTCACGACCCTTCTGTGACACCATAAACATTACATTTAAAGGGAAGCCCATCCTCAGAGGTGGAGCGTCCCGGGACAGCTGCATTCCCTACAATGGTCCAGTCCCCTGGGTGGGCTGAGCAAAGAAGCACTTCTCACTGCCCTCAGCAAGTGCAAACTCACCAAACACAGGAGTAGCCAAATTTGCACTTCATATGTGAGTGTGAAAGCAGGCACATCCTCATCATAATGTAAGTGCCCACTTCACTCCTCCTCTCCCTGGACCCTGCACTAGCACAGGGAGAGACCAAGCCCGTGCTTGTCAGCAATTCGGCAGGTCACACTCTCCACATTTTGCTAATAGAAAGTCCGCAGTCCAGGAAGGCTCACACGACAGCCACATCATGAATTATTTTTAGGCATGAAGAATTCCAATGAGAAATTAGACAATTAGAAAATGTTCGTGAGATCGAGGGCAAATGCCATGATGTTCTCTCTGTGTGTGCAGCTCTGTCGCACTGGTGCTTGGACTTGCTCAAGCTGTCCTGTCCAAATGACACTATCCCTTCCTGACTCTCAAAGATATTCTCTGAGTTGTTCACAGGCTTCTTCAAAAGGACATCATGGAAACCCAAATAGAAGTAGGATTCTCTCATTTCAGAGGGTTTGTAGTTAGTGTATTTGATTTTACTAACCCTAAACCCATAACAAGGGCTTCTTTGAGTGTGTAACAAGATCACAACTTTAAACAGCCAGTTCTTACCAAGTTTTAGTTTCTAATAAAACTATTACAAAAATGTAGTCTTCCATGTTCTGCTACCAATAAAGCAATAAACAGTTTTTAATACATAAATCCAAATGTGTTATCCCACAGATAAAGGTTCAGAGCCATGGCTTTTTAGCCCAGCCCTTACCTCTCCTAAGATAACATCCCACTAATAGTTCGCACTGGTTGGAGCTCCTCTGGTGACAGGATGAGGCAGAGTGGGCAAGTAGGATTATTGCCCTTTGACAAATGTCACTCATTCTCTGGCACATTGGCTCCAAAGGCAGAAGTTTGCCCTGCTTCCCATGCTGACTCAATAGATTATATCCTTGCAACAAGCTAAAGGACTTGCTTAAGACCATTTTTCAACCTCCAACATCTTTTAGATTCAATCTTTAAGCTAATAAACTAGAAGTCACTTAGGATCGTGACCCACAAACATGACTTTCCTAGTTCCTTGCAATATGATGAGCTTAAACGTGAAGGCTCCCTTTACACTGGCATCTAAATCTTCTTGGAAGGGGGCCAGGACAGCCCTGACATCTCTGCTTTGTCTCAGCACAGAGAGTTATAGCCAGGTTCTGGGCATGGGTGCAATAAAAGTCCCATCTCACACAGCATAATGACAAACCAAGTCCATGTGTGTTTATTAAGCAGCTGCTGCAGGGTTCCTGGCCTGGCGCCACATTCCATCCACTGCTAGAGGATGTTTCTTCTAGTTATGTTGCTATTTGCCCAGCCTTACCCACATACACATCTCTGCCCAGCTGTTTCCCAAGCAAAGTTGCTCCTGGCTCTGCTCCTGGCTACACGCACAAACCCAGCTTCCTCGAAAGAAAGCCAATGCCTGTTCCTGCCCTCTCTCCCTGGGCAAATATGCCTGCAACCTGCTATCTGCCTGCCGCCGTACAACCCAGCCTGACACCTACCTGTCACCTAAACTGCCCATGCCCCAACTCGAAAACTAGAAATTACAGAGATTAATCTACACATTTCTAAAATTAATGCCTCCTATCAAAAAGTGGGTGTGTGTGAGAGAGAGAGAAAGATGGATTTGAGGGTTAAATATCCATTGCTTACTCAGGATTGATCGATTGCTCCTTACCTAGCAAAACAGCACAATGCAAAGATCACCCTGAAATACGTAATGCTTAGGTCTCTCCCACAGTTTTATCCCTGGACCTTCCCCTTGTCATTGCAGCTCCGTGGCTTCCAAGTTTAGATCAATAAAACCCCAGTGGGGGCACTCAGACCCACTGAGTTTGCCCTTTGTACTACAAAGCTGAGTACAAATTTGAGTAAAGTGGGCAAAAATTAAACCGCAAGTTCCTGGAACAGCTGTCAACCTCAGCATAGCGTGTTGGGAATTGAGAGCCAGTGGCCAGAGCAGAAGCCCCAGTCTAACACTGAAAGAAAGCACTTCTGAAACCTTCTGCTGAGACCTGACCCTTGTGATTATGAACACTGCCGTTATCTATTACCAGGATACAGTGTTGCTGTATTTTCATCAACATAAAACCAAGCTCTGAGAAAAATACTCAAAACACTTCTGCAATTTCTGGGGTTGGACTCCTGATGTCGGTCTCTGAAAGTTTTGTCTCCTCCCGTCCCCTAAAGCCATTGAGCTTGGTCCCCACCTCCTCGCCCACCACTCCACCCTGTCCAAAACACAACTGAAAACCCATCTCTTTTAAAGGCTTGCTCTGACAAGTACAATTCTGCAATAATTCACATATTCTCTTAGAAAAACCTCAATTAGGAGATTATGCTAAGTGAAATAAGTCAAGCAGAGAAAGTCAATTATCATATGGTTTCACTTATTTGTGGAACATAAGGAATAGCATGGAGGACATTAGGAGAAGGAGGGGAAAAATGAAGGGGGGTGGAATCGGAGGGAGAGATGAACCATGAGAGACTATGGACTCTGAGAAACAAACTGAGGGTTTTAGAGGGGAGGGGGGTGGGGGGATGGGTTAGCCCGGTGATGGGTATTAAGGAGGGCACACACTGCATGGAGCACTGGGTGTTATACGCAAACAATTAAACGTGGATCACTACATCAAAAACTAATGATGTAATGTATGGTGATTAACATAACATAATAAAATAAAATTAAGTTAAAAAATAAATAAATAAAATAAAATTAATCCTTTAAAAAAAAAAAAGAAAAAGAAAAACCTCAATTAGCCCAGCAGCTGTGGATCTGCTCACAGATCTCAGGTGCAAGACACATCACAATCCTAGATGTCCCTCCATGGCACTAAACTGGCGCTGAGTGTCTGCTGTCCAGGGCTGGGGAGCCGTCCTGTGTCAGCTGTTACTGACAGACACAACCTCCTCTCTGTGGACTGTGCAGACCAGAAGTCCCTCCACACATTTTGTGAACCATGTGAGCCTCTTGGGCCCTTTGTACAACCCCACAGAGAGGAGGTTGCCCTATCTTAAGGTCATCTGCTTGGCAACCTTAATTCCATCTGCAACCTTAACTCCCCCTTGTCATGGAAGCTACCATAGTCACGGGTTCCAGAGATTATGATATACACATCTTTAGGGGGCCATTATTCTGCCTGCCACACACTCTCGCAGAGATCCTGCCACTTCCCTTTGTAATGTTCAGACACTCGGGTGCCCACACTTGCAAACCCAGCCCCCTTCTCCAGGTCATGGGGTCTCTGCCCCTAGCAAGGCCTCTGCCAGCTTTTCCTGATTAAACCCCAACGCTTCACCCCTTTAGAACAACCCAGCTCTTTGCCTCCCACAGGCAAGGCTTTGGAAATCAAAAAACCTTTAAAGGACTTCTCTAAGGCAAGACACAAATCCCTTCTGGTCCTCTCCAGAGGGGATAAATACCTGCCCCTTTCAGGGAAGGAGAAAGGTCAGCCAGTTTCTCAGTTGTCTTTCTTGCAATTGCCTCCTTGTGTCTGAACTCCTGCAGTGTGCCTCTTCCTCCCATTATGCTTGTTTGGGTCTGGAACCACATCCTATACCCCTGGAACCTTCCACCAGGGCTCACACAGGGCTCTGTGCATATGTTCAAATGTTCTATTGATTTCACACCAAGACATGCAACAGTGGAGGCTTTAACTTTATCTGGGAAAGGCTCCAAAAGTCATTAAAAAATACAGAAGAATGTAGGGCTTTGCTACCAATTCCAATAGCCAACAAAATCTTATCACTGGAAAGCTTAAAACTGTTGCTTGGGTTCTATTTGGACACAGTGTTAGAACATTAAAAAAAAAAAAAAGCTATGGAGCCATCAAAAAGAATAAAGGACAATTTAGGAAGCATGAAAAAGTTGTAGACTACCACTCCAAAAGTTTGGTCTTGAAGGAAATGACATCATTCATTCATTTATTCAAGAAACATTTTTTTGAGCTCCTACTATGTGCCAGGGCCAGTTTTAGACTCTGAGTTTAGGGTCATGCCCTCTCCTCCCCACAGTTTAATCAGAGGGGAGTTACTCAGAGCAAAGTGAGTGTCGTGGAGGATATGGGCTTTGACCTCAGACAGGAGCTTGGACACCTGCGCAACTTAGCAGACTTCACAGATCACCCGCTTGGCAAAAGGAGGGAAATGGCTTTCTCAAAATTCCATGCTTTGTTTGAATCCTCATTTGTGATGCCCGCTACCCAGTGGAATCCCAACACCCTCTCCTGCTGCCACTGCTCCAACATGTGCCCACTGTAAGCCTGGTCTCTAGTCTTGAGGGTTTTGGGGCTTTTTCTGAGAAATACTGCCTAGGAGATTGCCAATCCTGCGATGCCCCTGCTATTTCTTACTGTCCTTACTTCAGGAGCCATTTAATCTCCCTTACTATAAATGAAGGGGAGTCTTTTGAGAAAGGCATTGGAATGGGGGTCCTGCCACTCTCGTTGCCCCTTGCCCCTTCCCAAGAGGACATGCTTGGTGAGATGGAAGCCCCAGATGAGGCCTGCGAACGTTATCAATGGGACCACTGAACAGTCTACGGCAGGGCAGGCACATGGTCAGGTCTGAATGGGAGAGAGCTCTGGGGAAAAGCACATGGAAGTAGGAAAGCCTGGAGCCACAGCCCAGACTTGGATGCAACTGCACTAATCCAGACAGAAACTAACGAGGAGGTCATAAAATACCTGAATGGACTGATGGTTTGCACGTGAACGTGTGTCGATGCACAGAGATAGCCAGAGAGATGTTCCCTAAAATGTGAACAGTGGCTATCCTCCACGAGGATATATTATCTTTATAATCAAGAACAAAAAAAACTTTGTTGCTGTTATTTAGTAAAAGCTGGCAATGACCCTGAGAGACTGACTGTGCATAGGGGTGATGGCCAGACCACATAAATAAAGACAGAGCTCTGACCCACAGCCCGCAGCAGCATGCCCAGGAAACCAGCCCCTCATATACAATAAGCAACCCAGGGAGCCAGCCGGCTGCACGTCAGACAGCTTCTCTAGCAATAGTCTAGGAAGCTAAACAATGAGTTCCATAACAGTTGGCCCCAAATGGCCAGAACTTGATTAATAACCGACAGCTTCCCTAATATTTGTTTCTTCTTCTACCTTAGCACCAACTAGAGAAAGCCAAATATGCGCCCTAATTAATCACATAGGGTATCCCACTGCTAGCTGGCTGCCTAGAGCAACTCCAGACCTATAGCCCTTCCTTTTCTCCACCATGAAGCTTTCCCACTCCCCTGCTTGCCTTTGAGTCTCTGCCAAAATTCAAGTGCCATGGCTGAATACCTTGCTGTAGCAAACTCTAAATACATTCTAGTCCTTGCTTTCTCATTGACTGGGCTTCACTTAATTCCTCAACCTGAACAGTTCTGTTACAGTGGGGATAGCAAAGAGGGACTATGAGGAAAATCTATTAGAAAAAAAGTTGTGGGACTTAGGATCTACTGGCAGTGGGGTGAAAGAGAGAACGCAAGGATGCCTCTAGCTTCTGGCTTCTGGCTTGGGGTTCTGAGCACATGCTGGTGCCATCTCTGGGGTCATGTAAAGGGAAGGAGCACATGGGAGAGGTACATGTCAGGGTCTTCAGGAGACAGGAAGCTCACATGGTGGTGGGGGGACAGAGGAGGGTTAGAAGACTCTGGAGGTATGGGATAGACTAGGGGAAACCAGCCAGGGGCGAAAAGGCACTCCAGAGCTGGGAACAGCTGGAACCATCATCACCCTGAGCCTAAAGGTGCAAAGAGAGGCAACTAGACAGAACTACTGAATGAGAGTATGGTGGTAGGGAGAGGAACTCCGTCCATTTCAGCTCAGCCTGGGACCTGGAGGAAGATTCCATTTTCCACCTGCCCTTTGATCTCCTGTCAGTGTCTCCCATGAGCCAAGTCCACCGGGAAGCCAGAGGACATGAGAAAACTGGTGCATCTCTAAGAGCCATTCTCCTGGGATATAGCGCATCAAAGGGGTGAAGGGAAGCTCTCTGGGGGCAGATGGAGAACTGTTAGCCCAGACAGCATGGGGATGATGTGTTCCATCTCGAAAATGTTCAGTTTGAGGATCCTATGGGAAATCCAGGCGGAGATATCTTGAAAGCAAGCCAACATGGCAGTATAGAAATTAAAAAGAAAGATTTGAGTTGCAGACCTAGATGTGAGAGTCATCTAAATACAAGGAGAACTTCATAACAGGTGACCTCTCCCTGAGAAAGAGTGAGGAATGAGAAGAGAAGCAGGCTGAGGACAAACTCTGGGGCTCCTACATTGAAGTGGGAAGGCAGGAGAGGTGGTCAGGACAAGTCACTAAGAGGAAGAACCAATCAGAGATCTAGAGGCACAAACAAGAATGTCCATCAGATTTTCAGTCACACTTTTTAGCAGTGAAGTCTACCAGTAGGTTAGGCAAAGAGCTAAACCAAAGGTATAGAATCAAACCAAACACAAATAACTCTTGAAGTTCATGATCTTTGGGGGCTCCAGGGGAAGGGCAATCAGGGAAGGGTTACTGGTGATCACACTGCTTGTACTTTCTTGAACATACTTTTTTAAAAAGTAATAATAAATAAATAAGTAAATAAATAAAGTAATCCCGGCAAGAATCCTTTACAAGCCATTCTGGAATAATTGACTTGTGGGAAAGAGCAGGGTGACAGACTGTGCGATTATCAACACAGGGGATGTCACCAGTGCTTCGAAGCTGGGACCATGACTCATTACTTCAGCACCGGATGCCAACGCCTGGTAATTATCGTTATTTAATGAGAAGCAGCAGGAGCAGCAAGAGAAGGAGGAGGAGGAGGAGGAGGAGGAGGAGGAGGGGGAGGAAGAGGAGGAGGAGAAAAAGAAGAGGAGGAAGAGAAGAAGGAGAGGAGGAGGAGGAGAAAGAAGGGGAGGAGGGGGAGGGAGAGAAGAAGAAGGGGAAGAAGAAGGAGGAGGAAGAAGAGGAAGAAGGGAAACAAAAAAAACTTTTAAAAAACTCTTGTTTTAAGATTTTATTTATTTATTTGACAGAGAGAGACAAAGCAAGAGAAGAACACAAGCAGGGGGAGTGGGAGAGGGAGAAGCAGGCCTCCCGCTCAGCAGGGAGCCCGATGTGGGGCTCGATCCCAGGACCCTGGAATCATGACCTGAGCCAAAGACAGATGCTTAACGACTGAGCCATCCAGGCACCCCTTAAAAAACGCTTTTTAAAAAATCTTCTTAAATGACAGGAAAGTAAAAATAGACAAAGGTATATTTGCCAAATCAAAAGGCTTACTACCTTCTTTCACCTCACCTTTTCTATTTGCAAGTGTTCGTCTTCCCATGAGTTGCCGTCCCCACCTTGCTGTGCACAGCACCCACATAAACTGTGATCTGTATCTCGTTTCTCCGGCCGGGCACAAACTAGGTTATGGCTGATGTGCTGAAAGCCAGCACACTCTGGAACAAGCTGGTTAAATGGCCAAGACTTTCAAACTAAGATGGAAAATTGTTTACTCTCGTAGGTCAGCAATCTCCCAAACCTTTTTCAATTAGTTGTGCTCAGCTCCAAACCCTTATTAAATTTTTTCCCAATTACAGAATCTTCAAGTTAGCCCCTTCCATAGGCAATCCTTTTTTTTTCTGACTTGGGACAGAAAATTGGCTGCTCCTTGGCATCAATTCCGTTTCCAACATAACCAGAAGGGATGGGCATTGCTGAGTACTGGATGTTCTCTAACTGCCTTGCCAGTGGAAATATCCTGCCAGCCACATGTATTCTCTTAAATTCTCTAGCATACAAATTTAAAAATAAAAAAAAAAAGCAGGTGAAATTAACATGATATATTTGATCTAACCAAATATATACAGAATATTGTCATTCTAACACGTAATCAATATGAAAACCACTGATGAGATGTTTTCCATTACAACGTTTCACATTCTAACTTCAAAATCCCGTTGAGTTCACACTTACACCATTCACTTACACGCTTGCCCATTTCCAGTGCTCAGTAGCTACCCATGGCTGGTGGCTGCCACATTAGCCCCCACAAATCTGTGAGGTCACAGAGACCAGGAAGCTCCCGGTGCCCTCCTCTGGTGACCAACACAGGATTCTCTCCAGCAACAGTTACTCATGTTTTCCATATAAAACGAGCCCATCAGCCCACCCAGGCTAAAGAGGATCTCTTTGTTTTGTGTGGATCAAGAAGTTATCAGAGTGCTGGGCCTGCAGGAAGGTTAGCAGGCATGTAATCCACACGCCTCCCTGTGTTTTCAATATTATCAGCATTATCCAAGTCAATGGAGGGTCCACTTAAAATGAACACACAAGGGGCACCTGAGTGGCTCAGTCGGTTAAGCGGCTGCCTTCAGCTCAGGTCATGATCCCAGGGTCCTGGGATCGAGCCCCGCATCGGGCTCCCTGCTCGGCGGAGAGTCTGCTTCTCCCTCTCCCTCTGTCTGCCGCTCTGCCTACTTGTGCTCTCTCTCTCTCTCTGTTAAATAAATAAACAAAATCTTTAAAAAAAAAAAATGAACACACAAAATTTTTCCTTGTCCACCTGAGACTTTATTTGAAGACTACTTATTGGGGCTCAGGGAAAAAGATACAAATAGGAATAGGGTGGACCCTTGAGCAATGCAGGAGTTAGGGGCATTGGCCCCTCCACAGTCAAAAATCCACATACAACTTTTGACTCCCAAAAATGTAACTACTAATAGCCTAATGTTGACTGGAAGCCTTACCAATAACATAAACATAGAAATCAATTAACATTTTGTTATGTTATATGTAGTATATACTATGTTCATACAATACAGTCAGCTAGAGAAAAAAATGTTATTAAGAAAATCATAAGGAAAAGAAAATACATTTACAGTCCTGTACTATCAAAAAAAAAACCCATGTGTTAAGTGGACACACTTGGTTCAAACCTGTGTTGTTTGGGGATCAACTGTATTAGATTTAAGGTTAGGAATACCAATATCTGTGAATTTATGATATAAGTCAAGTTTGCAAAACTGGATAAAACATGACTTTTCAAGGACACACCATTTGCAAATGTTGAGTTTCACGGGCAAGGCAATGTCCAGAGAAGAGCACAGATTTCTATTTTTTCCTTTTAAAAAGAGCAGATGTAATTACTTCAGTGTATGTACTCGTGTTGAGAATTCAATCAAGTGACTTTAAAGAAATCAAATAAACCTTTGCGAGAGAACCGAAAGGCAAGAATGATTCAGTGCAAGCCGAGCAAAGCACACAACAATGCCAATGGGCCTCAGGGGAGGAGCGCAGAAGCAGGAAAAAATGTAATTTTAAAAGGACTAGATCCCAAGTGCAGGAAACCCAAACAGCATTGCAGCCCACAGACCACAGGGGCAGGGAGCATGAGGCCATTTGTAATCCATGGGCATTAATAAGTCAGCTCCAGGAGATGCAGAATGCCAAATGGGGCATCAGAGTTACCCCCCAGGGCTGCCGGTCACCATAGCCCACACCAGTTGTCTGCGTGAGCAGGGAATCAGAAAGCTCACAGTCTCACTGTTAAAAAAAATAGTACCATGTAAACATTGAACAAATACAGCACTAGAAAGGCCTGGAATCCCCTGGCCTGGAACCCGTCTTTCCAGCCAGGTCTCCCAGAGAGCTAACGGGGAACTTCTGGGGAGAAGTCCCACAGGCTGAGGTGAGAGTTTTCTGCCTTTCTACTGGAGGCATCTTCCATGAGAAGCATATCTCAGCCACAGATCCTTCCAACCTTAGCCAAGCTCATTCACCGTTGGCCCAAAACGGAGGCTTAAAGACCCCAGGGCCAGAACGGCCTCGATACCTGGGACAGGACCACCACAGTGCTACAGAGGCTCATGGTGCAGTAATTTGCCCCTTTCTGTACAGAAACAGTCCCATTCCAGAGCATCGGGCTTGGTGGACAGCGAACAAGCCAGAGCCTTTGCTGGTCCTCAGGCCTTGTCCCTGAGCCCACGCAGACTCACCCTCATGAGGCTATGAAAGGATAGGAGGGAATCAATAGACCTTTCCAGACCTCTTTCCCTTCCAGGATGGGAGACTCAATTCAAGATCAGTTGTGGTCAGGCAAGGTCATCGCTAGGGAAACTTTCCTCCTTTTAGCAAGATGACACCAGAAACAAACTAACCAACTAGCAAAGAACTGCAGAGAAGGTGCCCTCTTGACTTTCCTTCTGCTTCACTTTACAAACACACTTTATTTTTCAAGAGAAACCTGCCACCTGCGCTGGGAGAAGGACAGTGCAAATATTTCCAATGCCTGATGAAAACCCACAAAGTATTGCAGGTTAAAGTGGGGTACTGCCTCAAGGAGTGAATGAATGACAGACACAAATCCAGTTGCCTTCTGGCCATTCTAACTCCAAATGCGACTTCCTCATTGAGCAAACCTACCCAGAGGCAAAAGGAAAGAGGCCTTCTCTTAGAATCAGCCTCTGACATAGAGCGGGGGCCTCAAGGAAAGAAGCTATGCTTCTTCCTAAGGAACTCTTTAATTCCATCCCTGATCCAATGCCAACCTAGGAAGAGAGTGCTGAGCAATAGAAGGAAAAGCCCAATATCACAAAAGGGAAAATGTGATGCACCCAAGTAATTCGCTGGAAAACTGATCTCAGAAGAAAAGCCTGGTGTCACCCCCGTCAACTATAACAGCCCAATGTGGCAACTTGTGCCCAATTTGCATAAGAATATCATTAAGGGTGGTACCTCCAGTCCAGTGACCATGAAATGCTGAAGTCGGTTGAAGCTCAGAGGCATTCATCACAGCCACTGGTGATTAGAACATCTGACCTGCCAAGTATTCTAGCCTGGCTCTGGGCTCCAACCCATAAAGATGAATGGTGATGCGTGTCCAGGGAGAGGCCTCTCCAGGCCGGTGATGGGGGGGTCCACCCACCCGGCGCCCTCATCTCTCTCCATCTCCCCATGGGGGCGGTGACCCTGGGCAGATGTCCCAACATGCTCTATCTCCCCGCTGCCCGTGTGGTTCTAAGGCTCAGGCAGGTGGAGGGGCCATAACCTTCTCGAGAGATCAGACTTCTGGATTTTTCCCCTACAAAGCAAATTCTTTTTTAGGTGAAATTCACGCAACTTTAAAATGAATTTTATAGTACATTTTAGTAACATTTAGTACATTGACAATGTTGGACAACCCCATTCTCAAACATTCTTATCACCCCAAAAGGATCCCATGCCCATTAAGTTGTCACCCCATGTCAAAACAACTTTTAAAAGAACATCCTGTTTAATTCCAAAAAATATCTCCCCTCCCCCACCTCCTACCCTGATGTCAGACCAGTTTCCAGCCACAAAAGAACTTGGAGTTCCCCTGGCAGAGATTCATGTTTCATTCATTCTACTGTCCCCAGGGTCTAGTACAGTGCTTGGCACACGGTGGGGACCCACCTGAAGTGAGGAGACCAAAATGGCCGAGACAGGGTGCTAAGCCTGCTCTTGGGCGTCAGGGATGCATAGTTCAGCTCATCTGATTTGAAGCGAGCTCTGAACTGCATTCCACTTCCTCACATAGACTCTACATGAAGTTTGCCCATGGCCTCGCTGCCTAGGAAGCCAGCGAGGGCCGAGAGGAGAGAAGCCCCCTCCCTTTATGGAGTCCTGACCCCCACGTGCGTCCCGGATGGCGCATCCCGTCGCTGAGCTCCATGACGCCATTCCACCCCCCCTGGAAAGCCCAGCCATACATGGCCCATGGAAGGCTGTGATGGGCAATAACATCACAGTGGAGACAGCAAGCATTTTGCAGGAAGGTAACTTGATTGTACCACGTTTTTCCCCTAGGAATTCCATCCGGTTCCAACAGAAGCAGCAGCCACTGCTCTAGAGATGAGGTCTTTGCCATCAGCCCCCACCACTGAGGCTGCGTTGGGCCTTGTTCAGAGCCATGTCCCTTTGTCTTCTGCCTCCACCAAACAAGTCACTTCACGGACTGTCAGTCACCGAAAGCTTTCACTAGCCCCTCCTCCCTGCAACCTCACACTGTACTTTCTGGGGAGGGTCAGGGACTTGCATGGAGCCTGATCTGGACACTACACCAGGATACGGGCACCACCTCCCCAGTTGCCAAATCAAACCTGGGTGTGGAGGTTCGGGGGCTCCCTGCCATCTTGAGAGGGGTCGCCACACTCATGTGTGATAAGAAAGATGGGTTGGGTGAAAGTGGAAAAGCACCACCAAGAGTCTGTAGGTAGTTCCCAGCCTTGGGCTGTCCCCATTTCTGGTTCTGTGATTCTATTTTAGAAACTTTACTTTCATCCTCCCCTCCGAGTCTAGCAACACAGTCTAAGCTAACCTCCCATTTGTGTCGGAGAATCTTCCTCTATTTGGATAATATGTCACTCTCATCTTTGCTCCTGGCAGGATGACTGAGTCACATCTGTCTATGAAGGAGGCAGGGGAAGGCCCAGGTGCGTGAATGTGCTCAGAGAACAATAGGGATGCTGAGAGTCATGCTGGCAGCAACATGGGGCTGTGTCCGAGGCAAGGGGAGAGCAAGGCACCGGCCCTGAGCAGGTTGAGGATGGCCAAGTGTGGGCCTGACTCTCCAATTCCATGTGTATTCCAGGAACCTGCAAACCAGATATATTTCAAACACACGTTCTCAGAACCTGGTTGTCATGGTCATCCTGAGCTTCAGTGAGCTGGAAGAATTCTGGGAGGAACAAATTTAAGCAATTATATGTAATTGTATTATTACCTATAATGATAAATTTATATATATAACAGGATGTCTCAGAAGTGTTACTATGCTAACTTGTTCTAGAACTCTCCAAGAGGGAAGCAGAGGAGGCAACATTTCCCAAACCCATTATGCTATCCTGTCCCTTCCCTTTCACCCTCTCTCCCCACCACCTCTCAAGCAAAATAGGATCCCTTCACCCTCGCTTCTGGGATGTAGGATTTGATCCATTAGGGTGCCAAAGTCAGCTCATTCCAGCTCCTGAGAGCTGACTGTTCAATATTAAGGAATTTTGAGAGCTGGTCAATAGTCGATGGCTTGAAATCAGCCACGGTGAGAGTTTTTATACCACAGATACAAGCAAACACTCAGATCAAGGCTCTTTTTTTTTTTCCCCTGTACAGCCACCCTAATAGCACACCAGTGGACTTAGCCTAATTTATTGAATCTCCCGAACTTGGAGGGCGTTTCGGGGGGCTCTCTCCCCCATGCAGCCCTTGGATTTGGCCCCCTTTGCAGGGCCTTTGGAGGCCTCAGCCCCTTCCTGTCTGCACAGACTAAAAGGGACAGACACGTGCATGCGGCCACATCCCACGCCAACGCCTCCCAGTGGGAACACTTTGCAACCACGCCCCCACTCTCAGCCCTAAGGCGAGCAAACCCACCACATGCCGCTCATGAAGTATCCCCATCCAGGGAGACAGTTTTCAGAAGAAAAATTATATCCTTGAAACCTGGCAACACAGAGAACCAGAAACTCACATCCAGCCTAAGGGTTCAGACCTCTGCTTATCGGCATCTCAGAGCCTTAGCTGCGCAACACAGAGGGATTCAAACAAATGGGAAAAACACTTAAGACACAAGAGACAGCTGAAAGGGAAGCCGGTGAGGCTGAATGCGCCCTCAGGCAGCTAGTCAAGGCCCATTCTGAAGACAACCTGAAGTGCGGGCCCACACTTACAGAAAACCGAGGTATCCAGGAAATGAAGGTGTAGGTAACAGAAGGGCCACACCTGTGCGCCTGAGGCAGGAGGGGGGAGGCGTTTTCTTCCCTGAAACCTGAGGGAGCTACAAGCCTCTTGGAACATAATCATACGTGTAAGCTGATGGTGAGACAGGGCTCTCACCCCAGCTGAAACTTTGCTGAAGCCTTTGAGAACTTACGGCGAAAATCGTATTTCATTTGCTTTCCAGAGTAAGTCAGGTGCAATTTACTTGGTTGAACAAAACACATCAAGCTTCCTTTTTAAAAGGAATTTCTTATTTCATCCTAGAAAAAAACTGTGGATAGTGAATATTTTTCAGGGTGGAAAGTGGTAGGGTAAGTTAGCTACCAACCGTCTAAGGACATCAAGATGGCAAGGGAGTTAGGTCAGCGGCTCAAGATAAGGGACCAAATGGTTATGTGACAACTTGGATCTTGGGACGCCAAATCCAGTGCATTCCCCCCATGGAACCCCGGCTAAGGAAGTGCCCATTTCTTAGGGCTAAAACAGTGACCGAAGAGAGCCCGCTTCTCTTCAAAAAGACTCTGAAATACCAACTGCGGTCTTCTCCAGAACAGTACAAATTTAATGAAGTGCAAAATGTAGGCCTTTTGCATTCTGATCGAGTTTCACTAGGAATTCAAACCACATCTCAGTGAAAGTAATTCTCTTTTATGGATGCAGGAATTAGTGTAATCACTGAAATACCTTCAGAGGACAAGCCTTCGTAGGGAAAGAGGTCGGCATTAATCCGTTCAAAACACGTAAATTTCAAGTGCAAAGTTAAACAACACAATGCCTATAGTTTGTGCACTAAATGTGAAGTCAAGGGGGGAAATGATTCAAGGAAATAACAGTTTTCTTCTAAAATTAAACATACCTTGTTAGGGCAGGTAAACACCCTCCGTGCCTGTTCTCGGGCCCCCTCCTTTTTGCTGGTAGCAGGTGGAGTCTCCCAACAGGTGTTTCAACATGGGCACCCTTCATGTCAAACCCTCAGTTATGTGGTGACTGCTCTTGGTGAATTACCCAGGACCCTTCTCCTTCTGAAACCCAGTGACTGTCGCCCCCAGGAGAGGGACAGCAAAGGAAATTAAATTCAATTTTCCACTCGCTAGAATTCTTAACAGAAACGGGTTTGTGGGAAGTGGACTGAGACATCTGTCTAAAATTGGAACTCTGGCTAATGTGAGGGCTGGATCAGTGTTCTTTCCTCCACTGCGAAAGCCCATGGTGTGGTGCGGTCGAAGCAAGCCCCCACCGGTCTGGCCCCAGAGAATTTACCAGGACACATCACACCCACCAGTCAAGGGGCCAGTTCTTCTGAAAGAGCATCCCCTCTCCTCACTCCAGAGCTAACCAAATCTTCTATAGATTAGATTTTCCACAATTTTAGAATCTGAGGGAGGGGGTCTCATGTTTCGGCTCTACTAGTAAGTAGTAATAGTAAGAAGCCATTTTCTCACCTCTTCCTGTCCCTCTTCATGCCTCCTCAAGACTAGAAAATCAGATTATTCTATGGGCTCTCCAGGAGGAATGACCAGGTCCATTGGCAGGAGGAAGAAAGGACTGGAACGGGTGTCACCGTTCTGAGCTGGGCACAGCCTTGCCAACCCCTCTGGGTCTGGCGTGGTGTCTTCAGCAGACAGGAAGGGGCTGGTCTTCCCTCTGAGGGTAATGCTTGGCCTTGTCTTCCATTCCTTCTCAACCCCCCAGGAGATCCTGCTTGCATCCCTTCCTGAATTTCCCATGGCTCCTTCCCCCCATCATTTGGAAAACCAGGCTTCACGCTCATTGTTCCCAGCCTCTCCGCCACCTCCCTCCTTCGCCTACAGACAGAATGCCTCTTGCAGCTTCAGCCCATCATCACCACCTCCCTGGCAGCCCGACTTTCGTTATGACCACCTATTCACAGTTGTCCGTGGTCTCCTCACTACCAGACCCAAGGGCCTCTCCTCTGCCAAATGCACTGCCATGGCCTCCCCGATCTGGACCCCTCTCCTTACCTCCACTACCCGCTGCTCCCCCAAACCTCCTCCACCCTCTGCTCCTCCAACTGCCATCTGTGAACGCCCCTTGGGTGCCTGTGGTCTTGATTCCTTGGTGACCCCTCTGCACTCTCGTCCTCCGGGACAGCTCACCGATCCACTCAGCACCACCGGGCTGGGGTGTTTCACATTTCTGTGCTGTTTGGTGAACGGAAAGAGCCCTCAACTTGGGAGTCAAACACTCCAGACCAAACACAATTCTGACTGTAACCTTGGGCAAGGGGTTCAGCCTCTCTCAAATTAGTGATACCACACAGCTGTATGCAGGGTGGGAAGACAGAGAAATAACACGTGCAGCCAGAGAGCTCAGTGCAGGCACAGAGTAGGGAGTCAATAAATGTTCATTCTGCCCTGTCAGTCCCCCAAGACACCAGAATATTCCAACCTACCAGACAGTTAGCTGACACAATAGGTCCTAGAAAGGCTTTTTGGTACCCTGTCCCTTCTCCAGCTCCACCTTCCCCTCTCTGGAGTTGGCCCTTACTCCAGGAGCAACCCCACAAATCCACCACTCCTCTATTCGCCTCCCTGTACCCCACCAGGGCCATGCACTGCAATGGCACATGAGTGAGGGGGGTCCTTCTCGCTGTCACCCTTTCCTTCGCATTGTGTACATGTGCACGCCCATGCACACGCACATGCACGCACACCATACATGTGTGCATGCACACACCCTTCATTTCACCTATCTGCAACAGCAGAAGAGAAATAATACAAGCTTCAGAATCAGGCCTCCTTGACCAAGAATCCAATCTCCACCATAGTTTAGATGTGTAAGCTTCAGCAAGTGGCTCAACCCAACAGAACTCTATCGCCTCACCGTAAGATGGGTCAACCGTCCCTGTGTGGCTATTGCACCCAGCCCAGTACTTGGCACATAGTAGACGTTCATCGAGGGTTGGCTTTCTTCTTTTCATACTGGAGGGTCATAGTCATTTCTCACCTCCTTCATGATGCCTTGTCCATTAGTTCAGCCCCTGCTGACCTCTGTCTCTGGCATGCTGGAACATTCATAGTCTCTTGTCCGCAGTGTAGAATGCAACTGCGCATTACATGGGACAGTGTGCAGGTCTTATGTTACCAGGCAGGCTCTTAACAACCAGATGGGTCTACCCGTCTGTGTCTCGGATTGCTTCTGAATTTCCCACAGTTTCCAGAACAATGTTGAGCTTATAAAACTAGTGATTACTATAGCTGCAAGTTATGTACCTTCTTCGACCCAGACTCTATTGTAATTGCTACCATTTGTTCAATGTCAGCTATGTACCAGGTGCTAGGTTTGCTTGATTTGTTTTTTTCTCACAGTAACCCTGCAAGATAGGTCTTACAATTCTCATTTTCTAACTGAAGAAACCGAAACTCAAAGACAAAAGTGGCCTGAACAAATGCACACAGACTGGCAGTGGGAGAGCAGGTTCCACTCCAGGCCTGCCTGGGCCAAAGCCCATTGCGTGTCACCAGACTGCACTGCCCCACAGGCATTACGTCATCTAATTCTCCCAGCAACCCAGCAGGGTGGCACTGCACCCGTTCTGCAAATAAAGAATCTGTGGCTGGGATTCCCCAGGTCTGGCTAACTCCAAGCCCACACTGGAGTAATCGGGAGCCATAAAGGATTCATGCTCCAGAAGGAAAGCAGCAAGTCAAGGTCCCTGAGGGAGGGGAAAGCCTGAAGTAACCACCACTTCAGCACAGGGAAGACATACAGGTATACGGGCGAGCCCAGGCTGGAATCCAGGATCTCAGAGCTCACTCTGGTTCTGCCTCTTGGTGTCAGCGGGCTTCCTGGGGCCTCAATTTTTTCATGTATATCAAAACAGAAAGAGGATGAAATAAATGATGTCCAGGGTTCCAGGACCACTGCTCACCTGTACATGCTTTAGAGCAAATAACAAAAGCACCCTTTCCTCTGAGCAGACTCAGGACTGAAAAGGAGCACATGGGTTGGCAGACAAGGCACAGACTGGATTTACAGCCTTTCTGCTCCCCTTCTGTGGGTACCCTTGTGCAGTGGACAACCCACACAACAGTACGAGGTGGCCCTAAGAGGTTCCCAGCGGTTCTAACTGCCTAACATTCTGATTCTTGAAATCCTTTGAGAAGAGAAATCAGGTTTTTGGATGTCGATCTCCTTCAACCAGCCCAAAGTGACCTGTCACTCCTCTCCTTGGAGCACTGAAATTGCACATTTTACAAAGCCATTTCCACGCACAGAGCAGTCAACATTAGTCCTCTGACCTTGCAGTGGGTCCTAGACATTCTAAATTTAGGCTCATGTTGTGGAGCCCCCAAGCTAGAATTTTAACAAGAGCCTTTGCCCTTTGGTAGCTGTCACATGCTCCCAGCGGGATGTAGGAGCTGTTCTTCCACACAATGACACTAAACGCTCCAGTCTCTGGATTTCTGACTACAGTTGCCTCCCAAAGTCACAACAGCTCAAAGTACTGGGCAAATAAAACCCACCTCACCTTCTCATACACATCAGACATAAACGCCCAGCCTCACCAGTCCCCAAGGAGGCACAAGCTTCAGATAAGGACTTAGGCAAGGACTTATCAGCAATGGGACAAGGGGCCAAGGGAAACTGATTCTGAACTTTAAGCACCACTGAGAACCACAGTTCTGAGTCATCTGTCAAATGTGTCTCAGTCCTAAAATGGGAGCAGCAATCGAAACATGCAGGAGTGAGTAAGGCAGGAAAATCCCACCCCATCCTCAGGCTGTAGCATTTTAGAAAAGCTAATCTTTTCCTCTCATTTAGCAAATACATGTGCTTTTCTTTTTTTAACACAGTTTACTTTTTTATTGTGGCAAAATATATAAAACATACAATTTACCACTTTAACCATTTTTAAGTGGGTATTTCTAGCGCACTGAGTGCATTCACATTGTTGTACGTCTTCCTAAACTGAAGCCTCGTACCTGTACAACACTAACACCCGTCCCCCGCCCCCAGGCCCCAGGCCCTAAGGATCTGACTACTCTAGGGACCTCACGCAAGTGCAATCAGACAGCATCTGTCCTTTTGTGTCTGGCTTATTGCACTCAGCATAAGGTCCTCAAGGTTCATCCACGTTGTAGCAGGTGTCAGAATGTCCTCCCTTTTTAAGGCCAAATAATATCCCATTGTATGTATGTACCGAATTTTGCCTATCCATTCATCTTGGTGGGGACACTTGGGTTGCTCCCACCTTTTGGCTGTTGTGTACAAATATCTCTTTACATAGGCTCTTCCCGACCAGTAAGCACGGGGAAACTTTTGCCTGGTCTTTGATTTTGCTGAGTTCAGTTATTTGCATTGTTAGATGTTGATTTAATTCAGTGGGTCTGCTGAAGTATGGTTCTCTTGAAATTCACACTGGAAAAGGAGCCAAACTGAAGCTCCTTCACCACAAAAAGCCTACAAGAGATGTCTCCAATACCCCCTTCCCATCTTTTCCTCCTCCCCCCACCCTTAGCATCCCTACCTCTCTGGGAGGAAGTTTTGTCCCTTTTTCTGCATTTACCCAGCCCTTCGCCTACAGCACCTTCGATTGATCTCCATTCCATCAAACACCTCACTCCACCACTGCCCCCTTCCTTATAAGGGCAACCTCTCCCTTTGGCTTCTTCTTAGCACAGAGACACCCAACACACACACACACACACACACACACACACACACGTACACGCACGCACACACACACACACACAAAGTCCCCACTCCGTCAGCTCCCTCCAGCTCTCCAACTTTAAACACATTGTGTATACTTTTTTTCACCCCCTCCCTGAACAATCACTCCCAAACCCACTGCAGCCTGACCTTAAACCCCATCACTCAGATGGCACCACCCCCACCAAAATCACCAATTGTATTAGTTTCCTGCGGTTAACATGAGTGGCTTAAAACAACAGAAATTTATTCTCCCACAGTCCTAGTGGTCAGAGTCCAAAATTAAGGTGTCAACAGGGCCACGTTCCCTCTGAATGCTCTGCAGGAGAATCCCTCCTTGCCTCTCTCAGCTGCTGGTGGCTCCAAATATTCCTTGACTTGTGGCAACATCACCTTAATCCCTGCCTCTGATAGCACATGGCCTTCTCTGGGTCTCTGTCTGTCCTTTCCCATCTCTTATGCGGATGCTCTAATTGGATTTGGGACCCACCCTAATCCAGTATGATCTTATCTTGATCTTTACTTTAATTACATCTGCAAAGACCTTACTTGCAAATAAGATCACATTCTGAGGTTCTGGATAGACATGAATTTGGGGGGGCAAGGGACACTATTCAACCCACTACACTGGTAAATTCCAATTGTCTAGCCCTATGGGCATTGCTCAGCAGCTCTGTGCAACATTTGTTTTCATTATTCAAAACTGAAAGAGCTTTATGTTTCCTACGGATATTTTAGATGCTAGGAGCATATTAAGGGGAAATTTAAATATAGAAAAATTGAAAGAAAGCAAAAACACCCACAAACGTACAACTCAGAGATTGATCAGATTAACATTTTGGATTACATTCTTCTACACACACCTGCAAACACACACTCACAAGTGCACACACATTACTGCAAAATGGCAATGTATGGAAAGTAGACTATACTTTTCTTATTCTGCTTTTTCACCTAACACTGTGGCATGGACAACCCACCAAGTCAGTAAACACATACCTGTTCATTCAGTAAATAGGTGCTTGGGTTTACCACCTGACAGGCACTTTTTCCAGAGCCTGAGATCCATCAGTGAATAAAACACACAGGGTCTAGACATTTAGTCTAAGGAAACGATGTTGCAAAACTTTCTGCCCTCAAGGAGCTTACCTTTTGACCCGGAACCAAGAGACAATAAAAAGGTCACATAATAACCAATCCCTTTGACACTGAAAGCAAAAAGTGTTACAGGAAAAGCAAACAGTAGCCCAAGGAAGACTGAGGTGAATTCTGGGCGGCAATGACTGCAATTTTAAAAAGGGGTAAATTTAGTCCTCAGTAAGAAGGTGATCTTGGTGCAAAGAGTTGAAGACCCACAAAATATTGGAAAATCATTTTTAATGGCCACTTAGTATTCCATTGATTATATCTGCAACAGTATGTTTAACCAGTGCTTATGGACAGACATGTAGGTTGTTTCTAATTTTTCACTATTATAAGAGAGGCTGCAATATATCCCCAGCCTACAACTGATGGATGTTTGCATCATTGTTTCCTAAGAATAAATGTCTAGACCCTGAATTGCTGATCCAAAGCATCTAATCACTCCTAAATTGTGAGGCCTCCAGGAAGACCTGCCCTCCAGGAAGACCTTGTCAGTTACACCGCCCATAAAACATGCACGTTCACAATTCCACTGCCTTTCCCAACACACACACTCCACATACTATATTTGCCATTCATTTCTAATTGCGCCAACTTTAGAGTAAAAAATGTTATTATATTTGCATTGCTTTTACTTGGTTGAACAGTCTTTCCATATGCTTTTTAGCTCTGTGCATTTCTTCTCTTATAAACTCCTTATTCATTTCCTATGATCTTTTTTTTCCCCCCTGTGGAGGTATTTATTGCTTTTGTAAATTGGGAATAAATATGTTATGTGTTGCAAATATTTTTCCTGGTTTGTCTTCTTACTTTTTTAACAAACATTTAAAATTTTTGTACTGACAAAAATACCAGTCTTTGAAAATAGTTTCTGGATTCCTATCATGGTTAGAAAGGCTTTCTCAACTCTTACAATTACAAAAATACATCTTCTACGCCTTCTGTAGCGTTTTTTTTTTTTTCTTGGCATTTAAATCCTTAATCCACTTGGAATTTATTCTGATATAAGAAATAAGGAAGGGACTCATCACTATTCTTCCAAGCGGGCTTATAGTTGTCCCCACAGTGCGTGCCGAATAATGCCCCCTTTTTCTGAACCCTGGGCTGGAGTCCCACTTGGCTTCCTGCCCTGCTCTCTCCTCCTGCCCCTCACACCTCTTATCCCTTCCTCTGCCCCTCCTCTGGCTGCTCCTCTACTTCTGGCTTCTTAATGTAATTAGTTTCCAGGATCCTCTCTTCTATATTCTCTTCTCACTCTGCACAGTCCCCCCAGGAGCTTCTATCCATACCCACAATTGCAGCTACCCCTTGTGTGCACCGATAAACTTCCAAACCTGGAGCCCAGGGTGGGGGGAGGAGGAAAAGATGGGAAGGGGGTATTGGAGACATCTCTTGGAGGCTTTTTGTGGTGAAGGAGCTTCACCTTTTTTGGCTCCTTTTCCAGTGTGAATTTCAAGAGAACCATACTTCAGCAGACCCACTGAATTAAATCAACATCTAACAATGCAAATAACTGAACTCAGCAAAATCAAAGACCAGGCAAAAGTTTTCAAATTTTTTTAAGCTTTTTCAAGCTTCAGCCCCACACACTTGATTTCCCACAGAAGTGCCCACCTCTCAACCGAACCAGCCCAAACCGGCATCACCCTCTAACCTCATGCCTCCAGGACCGCCCTGCCACTCCCCAGATGATTCCTGCCCACGCCCCTCCGCTGTTGCTAATCTCCAAATGATGTTAATTCTGCTTCTTATTCAACCCTGAATCCATTGCCACCTCTTCATCCTCATGACTGCTCCCTTAATCCAGCACCCTGCTGTTTCTCCGTCTTGCTGGCACCCTGTATCCAGAATTCAGCAAATCCAGCCTGTGGCCTCTTTTTGTACTGCTCATGAGTTAGGATTAGTGTTACATTTTTTAAGGGTTATAAGAAGTTCTTTAAAAAACAAAGAAGAATATGCAACAGACACTTATGTTGCCTACAAAGACTAAACTATTTACTATTGGCCCTTTACAGAAAAAGTTTGCCAACACTTCCCTCTAATCTATACTCCACATGACCACTCTCCAGAGGGGTCTTTCTAAAATACATAAAATATTCAATCGTATCACTCCCCATTTTAAGACCAATCTCCATAGCCTGGTACAGAAGACTTCGGGGTCCAGCCTGGCTCTCATCCACTGCTCTCCTAGCTCCCTCCATTTCCCCCACACATGCTTTATTCCAGGATCTCTGTCATTCCCAAAGAAAGCTGCTTCATCCCTTCAAGCCTTTCACACATGCTGTTCCTGCTTTTCAAATGCCCCACCATCCCAGCTTTTGTCTGTCAGGAAGCAAACACACACTCGCCAGTTCCTTGAGCAAACCCATCCTGCTCTCCACCCAAGATAGATTTAGGTTTGAGCTTGCTGATATCTTCCCAGTGCCCCTTTCCCTTGTCTCTGTTTTCACATCATATTTTAATTTGTTGCTTACTTCTGACCAGAGAAATTCCTTCCCAATGAGGTCTTTTTAGAGCTCAGCAGTAGACCTCACATGGCATGATGCCCTGCATTTTAAATTGCCTCCTCTAATCAAGAGTGCTGAAGCAAATTTACCACATTCTTTTGATTCAAGGGAGTAAAAAAGAAAGTAGAGTAAAATAAAAGTGAGCCAGATCTGATAGACCATCTAGGGACTCTCAATAACACATGAACTATTTGAGTAGGTAATTTTTTTAAGTTTTGGTAAAACATATGTAACATAAAATTTACCATTTTAAACACTTTTAAGTGTACAATTCAATGCATTTAAGTACACTCACAATGTTGTGCAACTGGGACCACTATCCATTTCCAGAATTTTTTTATCATCACAAACAAATGACTCCCCATTCTCTCCCCCTGACCCCTGGTAACCTCTATTCTACTTTCTGTCTCCATGCATTTGTCTCTCCTAGGTACCTCCTATAAATGGAATCATACAATATTTGTTCTTTCATATCTGACTTATTTCACCTAACATAAAGTTTTCATTTCAAACCCCAACAGTGGGGGTTTAGTTACGATTTTCTCAAATTCCTTAAATCACACAACTAGCAGTGTCTCAATGTTTTGTTTGAAAATTCCTTTTCTTTTTTATTATAAAAGTGATATAAACTCATTCTAGAAAATTTGGAAAAACCAGAATATTTAGAAGAAAATTTTAAAGCACCCATAAGCTACCTGCTCAGAGTTACCCTGTTAACATCTGTGTGCATGTCCTTCCAACTTTCGATTTTTGCACATGCGTTTGAGATCTCTCCTGCTTTCCTATTGGTTTTCTGAAAGGTGTTAAAAATTCTTAAAGTACTTTTCCAAACGTTTCCCCTGGTCAGTGGAAGCATCACCCAGAGAACTCATATATAATTTGAAATGTAACAAATTCCCATCAGGAGAACATTTATACTGGCCAGAGCACCCTGCAGCCTTCCCTGGATGAGCGCTGCACCTAAAATTCGACAACAGGATCCCAGTGACTCAGGGATCAGGCCCCTCCCAGCTTGTGCCTCTGTCACTTGCTATTATTTCTTTCACGTTAAATTTCAACACTAGGCTGTTTTACACCTTAGCTTGTTTCATGTCAACTGATCACCTTTCTAAAAGAGAGAGGGAAAAAAGAGAAAGAGAGAGGGATAAGAAACAGCTGGCTTTATCACATTTACTTTAAGACCCACATTTACTTTAAGCCAAAATCCCGGAAAGCAACTCATGAAGGAAATCATCGGGATGCTCGGCGTTGCTCCTACCGTCCTCTTGCCCATCGTCCAGCACTCCAAAGGCAGCAGGGAGGTCCTCTGCATCCCCTCTGCTCAAGCCACCCGCATGACCAAGCACAAGGAGCAGCACGTGTGGAGGGTGGGTCTGACCATGTGACCGCTGCGCATGCGTGGCCTGGGGAGGGGCGGGGCGGGGTGGGGGGGTGGCCTGCGGCCATTTTCTGAGTCGCGGAGGGGGCGGGAAGTCCGTAGTGTCAAAGGCTGCGCAGGATCCCAGGGAGACAGGTCCGCTTTCCCGAGTGCAGCTGCTGAGCAGCTCGGAATGCTCTTGCAAATGCAGTTCAGATCCCCTCTCAGATCCACGCCTGGGATTCCAGGCACGAAAGGAACGTTAAGAACCATCATTAAAGTTCCCCTCTGTATTCCCCTTACACGCATTTGCATTCCTGCTGAGGGGTGCTGAGCCTCGCTCACTGCTCGGACCTGGGAGGCCCCTCTCTCCCTCGTGCAAGGCTCCCCGCGATTGCTCCGGACACAGCCTGGAGGCTCGGGCCCCCTTCTGCGCACCCCACACCCGCGTCCTCATTGGCCTCACCCTTCCTGCCCCTTGGGACTCCTCCTCCGGTGTCTTCTGCTCCCTACGTCCTTTCACATGTCACTGGCTTTGTGGTTTCTCTCAATCTGGTGCCTGCCCCTACCCGGGGCCCCTGTTAAGCAAGAGGCCCAGCCTTACCTCCCACTGCCCAGAGGCAACATTCTCCTTTCTCCTCTTTCCATCTCTGGCTGGACCTAAGAATTAAACCAACATGGAATCACAGGAGAAAAGCACACACCTCTACGTGGGAGCCTAACTGAGGAGCACAGACAGAACAGGTGACCAGAGCAGGAAGCTGGCGCTCGATTCAAAGAGACAATGTGTGAAGAATTGGCAAGACAAGGGAGTTTGGGCCATGGGTAATAAAAAGTCGGTGAAGAAGTGACGGGGAAGCTGTGGGTTAGTTTAACAAGGTTTATCCACACAGCCTTCTCAGCCCCCAGTTCCCTGTCTCTGGTGGTGAGAGTGTCTTCCATCCTCTTGGTACAAGAAGGGCACCTTTCACATGGGAGCTTTATCCCCTGCTTTCAGAACAGGGGGGCTGGGGGCCTTCTTGCACTAGCTCTTTTGTAAGTACCTTTACTTCAAAATAATCAATATGCCAAAGTGGCATGATTGGGGGGTGACGTATCCTGACCCCCTCCCCATCTTCCCATGGATGCACCTTGCCTGCAGCCACTGCCCCTTCTACAGGGATACCCTTAAAGGCCACCTGCCCACCTCACTCCCCAGGAGGTTTGGCTTTCTTTGTTTGATTCCATTTTTATCTGTTTTTAAAAGGCACTTCAGTAGCATATGCATTTACATTTTCCCCAACACCAAACCCCAAGCATTCGATTAACCACATGCTAGTTCATTGTAGACGCCATCCTCAAACAGTCCGTCTTCTCTCCCTGCTCTTTCCCACGCCGGTCCCTCCGATGACGCTTCCTTCTCCGTGTCAGTATGGCTGCCCGTAAGATGAGAGATAAGGCTGTGTTTGATAATAGACACAAAATACATAATGGCTAAAACATGATCATTTTCTTTCTTGTTTCTAGTCAGATGGCAGCTCTTTGCCACTGACTCGGGACCCGGGCCTCTCCACCACCTTCTGACTCCACCATCTTCCATAGAAGGGGCAGGGGTGTAGAAGGGGGCACATCCTCTATTTAAGGCCTTGGCCCAGCAAGACACACCAGCTCCAGACAGGCCAGGACTCTGCCCCGGCCACCCCTCAATGCAAAGTAAACTTGGAAATGTGGCCCGGTCCTGAGCTAGAAAAAGAGGAAAAAAACAACAACAAAAAAAGAATTTGGAGGATCAACTGGCAGGTTCCCAGGACTACCCAGAGCACTTGTCTCTACTCACTCATTAACCGTTCAGACAGGATGCTCCAGGTCAGGATAAATGCCTGGATTTGAAAGTTATGGCCAAGCCAGAAAAAAAGCAGGAAAACAGCTTCAAATTGGGGGTGGGGGGAGGGGGGCAGGAGGAGGGTTGTATGTTTCCTCTTTGACGTTTTAAAGTATGAAATATCACTGAAGACTGTTAAGAGTCGGCTAATCTGACAAGCCCTCTTCTTCGGGTTGGAAAGACTGAAGGCCTTGGGGACACAGGGCTCAGGTGGCTCTATACAGCGGGAGAGCTTACCACCCGAGTCAAGGCAAAACCATTCACCGGGTCCACCTGGGCCCTTGCGTCCTGCAAACAAAGCCTCCCCACCATGGTGGGTTTGAGCCCAGAGTTCATCCCACATGAAGTCAGATTTAGAGACTCCCAACCAGGGCAAAATTAGTAGTACGAGCTCAGGCATGACCACTCCGGGCCACACACATCCATCCCCACCTCGCAGGGGCGCTGGCTTCTGCTTCCGTCCAGGTGCCCCACCCACCTCCTTCCCGTCCTGACCTCAGCCGCTTCCCTTTGACTCCTATCCTCGTCTCTTTGTTGGAAGAAGAAAAAGAACAAGCAGAGTTCCTCTTCTACAAATGAAGGCTATTGAGGGCAGTGATCTCAAAGTCAAGGTTGTCAAACCCAACAGCAGGTTCTGCAGAACAAGTGTTGTCTCTTCCTTGTGCTGAAACATGAAATGAAAAAAGAATCAATCTATGGGATTGATTTTTAAGGAAACTAACCAACCATGAACAAGGTTAATCTGTAAGTGAAGTTGGTACCACTCAGGTCCTCTTTGCAACTATCTTCTTATTCAGGTAAATGTTTTTTCAATAGACTGTGTTTCTCCTTTAACCCAGGGGAACACGTAGTTACCACAGAGAAAATGCATGGTACAGCCAAAGACTCAGAACGAAAGCCTAGGGAAAGAAACAGCTTATAAAACTTCTGGGAAGCTTTAAAATTATTGACTGAACAAGTAGCTTCATACAGTGGCTAATGTGTTTACTAGCAGTATCATTTCCAAATTTCCCTTTGCACTCAGATTCTAGAAGAGTTTTCCTAATGCACTCTTAGCTAACAACTGTAGCAATCATGAGTCATGAAGGCCGTCAGAAAGGAAACAACCAAGAGCCAAAACTGCAGATGTTACATGTTGAGGCAGAAACCAAATAAAACGTGTAACACATAGAAAGAGAGAGAACGTTTCCCCCACACCTTTTTTTTTTTTTTTTTTTTAACCTTGGCATTAAATCAACCATTAGAGTATAATGCGTGCATACTTACCAACAAAAACCAGAAATTTTATTTTCCGGCTCTGAAATTTGAGACACAATTTAAAGAGCTCACTCAAAATTCTTGCCCTGTGTAAGGATAGTACTAGCACAGGCACAATTTAAGACAAAGGAATATTTATTATGTGTCTGTTCCATGCAAGCACATAGCACATACATGGTTTCATTCAACTTTATAAAAACCCTATAAACTGGGTATCATGATCACCATTTTGTAATTGTGGAAACTCAGGCTCAATGAATTCAGATAGTGTATTAGTCTACTCAAGCTGACGTAACAGAATGCCAAAGTGGGGGGTGGGGCTGGAGGTTTAAGATTAAGAAGCTGGCAGGATTCCTTTCTGGCCACCTTGCTTGGGTTGCAAGACCTCTCTTCCTGGTTTGCAGCTGGCCACCTTCTAACTGTCTTTACACAGCCTTCCCTGGTGCACACCCAGGTGTCTCTCCCTCTTCTTATAAGGACACCTGTTCTATCAGGGCTCCATGCTTAATGTTAGTTATTTCCTTAAAGGCCCTGTCTCCAAATACAATCACATTGGGGGTTAAGTCTTCAACACAGATTGGGGCGGGGGGGAGCACAATTCAGCCCATAACAGATAGCATGTCCAAGGGCCCACAATTGCTAAGTGGCAGAACCAAGACTGTCTGAATTGAAACATTTCTTTATCCAGGGTGTGCTGCCTCTCCATGTGATGGCATCACAGATAGAATGGGAAGACATCCCATGTAGGGTCTGACTCTTAGAACTTGCTGGAGGGAGACAGTTTCACAGCAGTAAACTCTGTCCTGGTGGGAAGGGTGGGGAAGTATTCACAGGAGCTAGATTATAAGGCACAAGAGTCCAAGTCAACTAAAGACCTGTCCAGAGATGCCAAATAAAAATGGCTTCATCTATTCTGTTAAAAGCTACACAAATGCTATTTGGTTTCACTACCAGACACCATACACAGTGTGGTTTCCATGATCCCAAAAGAACCAGCATTTCATTCCATTTTTCTTTTCTTTCCTCCAAATCACCAGCTAACGTCCTGGAGGGCGACTCCATGGATCAGGATGTTGAGAGCCCTGTGGCCATTCACCAGCCAAAGTTGCCTAAGCAGGCCAGGGACGACCTGCCAAGACACATAAGCCGAGACCGGACCAAAAGGAAAATCCAGAGGTACGTGCGGAAAGATGGAAAATGCAACGTCCATCACGGCAATGTGAGGGAGACCTACCGCTACCTGACGGATATCTTCACCACCTTAGTAGATCTCAAGTGGAGATTCAACCTATTGATTTTTGTCATGGTTTACACAGTGACATGGCTCTTTTTTGGGATGATCTGGTGGCTAATCGCATACATCCGAGGAGATATGGACCACATAGAGGACCCTTCATGGACTCCCTGTGTCACCAACCTTAACGGGTTCGTCTCTGCTTTTTTATTCTCAATAGAGACAGAAACCACCATCGGTTATGGCTACCGGGTCATCACGGACAAGTGCCCGGAGGGAATTATTCTCCTCTTAATCCAATCTGTGCTGGGGTCCATTGTCAATGCATTCATGGTGGGATGCATGTTTGTAAAAATATCGCAACCCAAGAAGAGGGCAGAGACCCTGGTTTTTTCCACCCATGCGGTGATCTCCATGAGGGATGGGAAACTGTGCCTGATGTTCCGAGTAGGGGATCTCAGGAATTCCCACATCGTTGAGGCTTCCATCCGAGCCAAGTTGATCAAGTCCAAACAGACCTCAGAGGGTGAGTTCATCCCCTTGAACCAAACAGATATCAATGTAGGGTATTACACCGGTGATGACCGCCTGTTTCTGGTATCACCACTCATCATCAGCCACGAAATTAACCAACAGAGTCCTTTCTGGGAGATCTCCAAAGCCCAGCTGCCCAAAGAGGAACTGGAAATTGTGGTCATCCTAGAAGGAATGGTGGAAGCTACAGGTAAGGTGTGCTCCATCCTGGGTTATCTGTGGGATCAATGCTCATTTTAAGCTGGACCTGACATACTTATTTATGATAAAATATGAAAATTGAGTTGCACTCACAATTGACTTCACCCCCTTGTTTCATGAAATAATATGCTTATGTGTCCTATAACCTTGGTGTACCCTCCAAGAAGCCTAACCATTTAACTTTTTAAAAGTCTTTGGAAAATAAACCAATAAACAATTTTTCAAAAGCACCACTTACTATATTTTAAATTTCCAAATATTTCCTTAAATTAAAATCTTATCTGTCTCCAAAGCACTTTTTAAGTTGCTCTAAAACATTGGTTAATTTAAATACTTGAGGTTATTTATTGGCAAGCCAGGAGGAAAAAGTTAAGCCTTTCAAAGGAAGCCTGACAAATTGCTTTAATAAAAATGCAATTTCACCCCTTCTTTGGAAGCCATTTGCAAGACCTGAAGCACTGGCTCTTCTTTTATATCAAGTGCAGGCAAGGTGTCTTTCCACATACTCTACCTGCTGAACCCCCAGCTGACATAACATTGTGGACCCAGTAAATAATTCGAGCAGGAAAGGAAAAAAATTGAAGATCCGTTCATCACAATCCTATTGACCCTTCTGCTGTTAATGGCTGATCATTGGTGTGTTCTCAGGAAAATGATCTGTCCTCAAAATAGAGAAATGGTCTGTTTTTATTGATGTCTTCACTCGTATCTGAACTTTACACATCTTCTACATCCCAATAGCAAAGCAGGTTCTGCCCATATTCATCGGTAACATTCCACAAAATAGATCCCTACATTCTGACTTAAGCTAAGAACAGTGCCCCACAGGAAAAGTATAAACCGGAACCCAAATTCATTATTTTCTTTCCTGTTCTTTGGAGTTATCAGTATTAGACTTAAAATCCTCTTTAGATAAGCAAGCTGCCCTTCTGTGCTTTGAAGTCTGCAACCTCGGGGGTCATCTATATAATCTGAAAATGCACGGCCAACAGCCCTGCCCCAGATTCTTCTTCAACCCATAACCTGATCTTGGTCATCCCTTGAAAGTTGTTGGTCCCCTGTTTCTACTTCCCGGTACCCAACAGGCGAAGTCATAACCTCTAAATAACTTCTCTTAGAGTGGTGGAAACTTTTGTGCTAGGTTTTTTTAAATGCAGCAAACAATGAAAATGTGAGTAAAAGTCTTTGTACGGAGCTCAGTGATTGGCATGTGCTTCTTTCCATAAAACAAAAGGAACATGGACCTAATTTGAAACGGCTTTAAAGAATAGCAAAATAATTCCTGTGGACTACTACGAGCTGCCCGTGTGCACGGGGCTATCTGTGCCTTGAGCCTGACTTTCCCATGTACCCCTGAGGCAATGATTGTGTGGGGGGAGGAGGAATAAGAGAGAGGAGAAGGAAGGGGAGGAGAGAGGGGAGGAAACAATCCAAACGGGGAGCTCTGTCATTTCCTCGCAGACCAGAAACTTCTCCCACCTCGGCTGAGCACAGGGACTCTGGATCCCCCTAGCGGTGGCCACTGTGGTACAACCATCGGCACCATCAACTGACCACTCAGGATGCGGTTTTAATATTAGATTTCTCGCTATTAATGATGTACTATATGTTGGCTAATTGAATTTAAATTTTAAAAAAAAGATTACTCACTATAAATTCTCCCAGTAGGACATGAGGGAGGGGGGTGGACAAGCCTTCTTATCATTGTATTTCTGAGTTCAAGAAGCAAAAGCCACTGGAGATGTACCCTCTGGTTATTGGTGTTAATCTGAGCTTCGGATTGCAGGAGCTGAGCTTTGTGTTCCCTCAAACCGAAGCCCAGTCTCAAAAAACAAATGAATCCAGAATAAGCAAATTATCTTTGTAATGTCCCTGAGTTGGAATTCTTCCTGGGGCAGACCCTGTCTTTCTGATGACAGCTTGTTATGAGTGAGGCTTTCTAAAGGGAAGAACATTGTTTTCTTGGTAATTAAACAGTGATATTTGCCTCTGAGCATTCAGCAGTCTTTCTTCCTGCTTTCTTAGAGAAAACTTGGTAGTTGCCAGCAAAAAAGAATCAAAACACTGTTCCTGGGGAAAGTCAACTACTCTTAATTTTCTTTAAAAAAAAATAGTTTTCTAATTTCTGTTAAGTGGAGGGAAGAGTGTTCTAGAAAGTTCTGGGTTTGTCTGGAAGCTGGATATGTCTTGATCTTTTCCTGATGGGATTCATACAGTTCAGTACTTCCAGAACATTTGATCTCTTAAACTTCAGCGGGATGCTTTTTCTTTGTGAATGAAAAGCACAAATGGGATTTATGGGTACTAAACAGGCCCTTGAGGGATGACGGAAGGAATGCTTCAGGGAGCCAAAGCCACAGGAAAAAAATAAATGTGGACCAAATGCACACCAAGGAAAACAAATTCACAAGGATCTAATTATTCATTGTAGGGCTAGATGGGAAATCAGAAGCCTTGAAAACAGCTGACACAAAACAATTTCCATTTTATTCATTCCTTTCCAAAATGTCTTAGTTAACCTTAAACCACTATCACTGATCCCAATTAGCAGTCCTCTTCCAAGGATGAGCCCCACACCGCAACCTCACCACAATGCTCTCTTTCTGTCATGCATGTTGTGGTTACACAGTGATCCCAATATGGTGCTTTCTGGAAATCTGAGCTATCCTGCAGTGAGCTGAGTATCCACCGGGGTCCTTCAGTCTGCTGAGCACCCTGGCCTAACAGGTCAGTTGGTGTTCCGTTGACACATTATATTCTCATGATAGCTGTACGGCTTTGTCACATCACTTAGAGTCAGGCACGTTTTTAGCAAATGAAAGTAAGCTCCTTGAAGGCAGGACATGAGTCTTGCCCAACTTTAATGCCCTACACGTTCTGGCCCCAGTCCTCTAGCCTCATAAAAGACAGACTCACAAAAGACCCACAAAAGACCTACAAAAGATAGAGCCACATCCTTGGCGGATGGCTTTAGTCTGGTCCAGCCCAGAGTCAGAGGGATGTACACGGTGACCTCCCAAGAACCTTCCAGTCATGTGATTCTATTTTTGAAAACGAATCAAACCCTGGAAAATTCTGACACCAGCCACCCAGACATCTGGGAACTGGCCGCGTCTCATCCTGCAAATATATTTTTAAAGGGGGCCCTTTATGTTCCTGACACATGGGCAATTTTGAGATAGTGATGTTTACAGAAGGGTTCACAGCTACGTAAACAAACATGCTCAGCAGCTGTGGCAAATGTGCTTTAAAATAGTAAAGCATTCATATAGACTGTTATTTATAGAGGGCAAATTGGCCTGGAGGCTAGATGACAGCTACACAGAGCTGGGCCCGTTGCCAGCCAGCTCCTCACTATAGCCTTTCTGATTGATGAACTTCCATATTTACCCCCAACGATTATGCAACTATGACAAGCAGCCCTTTCCAACACCTCAGCAAATGTGCCTCGTTAGTTAGGATGAATCCCCATTAAGCTTTTTTTTTTTTACACTTTTTATTATGGAAATCATAAAACTTATACAAGAGTAGACCAAATAGTATAATTAACTCCCATGTGCCCATCATTCAATTTCTGGAATTCTCAATTCACAATCAAACTTGTTCCATCTATACTACCACTCACTAACTGCCCCTGGCATCGGATCATTTGATCTACACATCTTTCCGTGTGTGTTTCTAAAAGACAAGGCTTCTAAAGCATAATCAATTGCTTTCAAATCTGCATGTTTGAATCGGGATCCAGAGGAGGCTAACACGCTGTGACTGATTGGGATCTCGTTCAAGCCTCTTAATCTCTGAGCTCCACCTCCATCTCTGGGTTTGTTTTTTTTTTTTTTCCTTCAACTTTTTCTCAAAGAAGAGAACTTTCGGAAAATTTAAATACTGCACAGAAAACTGGGGAAAGTGGAGGATGGGAGGAAGCCAAGTCAATGCATATACACTAACACTACAGATGAGGAAACAGGGCTGACAGCCCAGCAGCCTGCGTCTGTCGGTTACCGAGGAGAGGAGTGTGCATCAGAAGCCCAGGAAGGCAAACCGGAAGCAGGCGCCAGCAAACCGGAAGTCGGAAATGGGAAGTGGGGGAGGGTGAATCGGGAGGAGTTTCCATCCTTCACGACAGGAAAATTCAGTTCTGTCTCTAGAGAAACGTGCATGTGAAGAGGGTTTTGTCACAAAAAAATCACACCACAGATCACAGGAGTTCTGAGTTGCAAGGAATCTTCACTCAGCTCTTTACAGATGAGAAAATGGAGACCCAAGCAAGATGAGTTGCTAGCAAGACTAGGCTAGTACTTGGCTGAAGTCAAATGGCCGCTGGGAGAGTAGGAACTTGAAACCCAAGATCGCTGACGTTTACAGCCTCCAAGTCCAGTGCTCTTTGCATGATGAAAGCTGTTGGTTCATGAAAATTCAGTAGAGAAGTGCACCCAAAGAAAATGAGTGTTTAGTGTGCAAACAGGCTGTCTTCCCTTTTCCTCTACTATTAGTTCCTATTTTTCTTTAAGGTGTCTCTGTTGGTCTCCGATGTTACCAGTTCATTTTAAAACTCTCTATGCATTCACATGAATTTTTAACAGCCATATATTAGAATGAAATGTGCCACAAAACGGTTCTGCAATCCAAATCAAGTAAGCAATGTCTACACAAATACCCCTGGAAGAGGACGAGGTTCTGTCAGATCTGATTTCCAAGTACCATTTTTCTTTCCTGTGATCAAAATGCCACTTCACTATAATAGAGGAGAATATGAGATCACAGATTTTGAAAAGCTGGCATTTTGCAGATAAGATGGTTGAGTGTTAGCATTACAGTACTCTTAAGCTATTTCTAGTAATGATATTTCATACCCATTACATTTTTCAAATCTTATTTTCTCCTTTTGATAAGTTACAGCTAATCTCTCCATTGACAAGTCATTATCTCAGGATTTACCATCTTTGTCTTAAGAGTTTTAACCCCAACTACCTAGCCCAGGAAAAGAATTAATTGATTGATCTGAACTTGGGTGAAACCCTCCTGGTAAATCTATATAAATAGGAATAAAAAAAAAAAAACTTCAAGGACACATGAATTTATTTTTCCTATGTAGAAATCTACCATTCATCAACATCAAGAAGTCCAACTATCCTTTCTTCCTTGAGCATTAGTTTCAAGTGATTTATTCAGGGCTTCTTTCCAAAATGTCTACCTCAATATCCAGTAGTGTCATTGGCTGGATAAAAACTGATGATAATTGCTCCCCAAATAGGGTAAACTTTTTGTGGTCCTCAGTAGTTTGAGGACACTGTGTACTGGTTCTCCAAATGTCCTAACAATCTGAGGTTGGATGCTGTAGAACACACACAGAGTTTTAAGCTTTCCACAAGCCCTATAAAAGGAAGAATACTATAACTCTGTTAAATATTATAACTCCGTTAAATATTTCCCCCAGTTTAGGAGGCATGTAGGGTCCCATAATTTAGAAGGTAGTACATCAAGGTGACCATATATTATTGTGATTGTGATTGTGATTGACAAAATACAAAAAATTGACAAAAAATTTTTCATTCTTAAAACACCGGTACCAGACAATCCGTTAGTCTTCCTTTTCTAAACAGGCCATGAGGAGCTACTGAAATAGATGTCCCATAGAAATCAATGATGGACACACAATATATACAATTTAGATTCAAACCCAAGAAAAAAATTGAATTAGCATCTAAAAGTTACCTCTGGCCCAAACTCTAAAGTCAATACTCATGTTGGGAAGAAATAGCACTATTCAGATTAAGACATGAGTGTCAAATAGTGTGAAGCCTCTAATTAGCATATCCTTAAATAAATGGAGTTTTATTATTTCCTAGGGCATCCTATAATATGAGCGGAGACAGCATGGTGCCAGTGAAACAGTTCTACTGGACAATTTCTAATGACCAGGAGAGAATCACTGGGGAAAACCATGTAAATTATTCACACACACTACACACTGAGCTAAACAAACAGCCAGAGGTGCTTCTTCTCCAGTTAAGCATGCCCTTCCTCTTCTCTCTTACACACACCCACTTGCAAATTCTCTTTGTTATATTAATTGTTTAGGATGCCTCTTTTTTAAAAGTAATCTCTCCCAGCTACAGGTAAGCTTAAGTGCTTCTTGGTGTTGTTTATAGTGCCAGCCATCCCGGGTTCAAACCACAGTTGCTCTGTTCACTGGCTTCCTTAATCTCTCAATGCCTCGAGATTTCTTCCACACTAAAATTGAAGCAATAATGGTACCTACCTCACAGGTGACCTTTTGACTTCCTGATTCTATGAGAGCAGATCGTTTCTTCCCCCATAGACTGCACAGGTGAAAGGCCACAGAGAACAAAACTTTGAGAGGATGGGAAGCCTGGCAGTCCAAAGGGCCAAACACGGAGAGTGGCTTCATTGTTTTCAGGGACCATGCAGCTGATGCCTTGACAGGATAACAAATGACCCTCTGAATAGTCAAAACGGCAAATGTTAACTTGTGATAGCCAGTTCAAGAAATGCATACTCACAACCGAGAGTAAATGCCAACCTGGACTCTGCCCCAGTTACTTACCACGAATTACAAATCGATGGCATGTGAATTAATGAGGATCACTGGACTCAGAAGAGACTTTGCATTCCTATAGATAGTAACATTTCATCATTATAATTTCTGCCCAAAGTGGACATGAATATAGATTATTCTCGGGTCTTCTAAGGCAAGGGCTCAGTGAGGACAAGACCAATAGTCTGCATCTGAAAACAGTATTTCTATGTTCCCAATTCTCCTCTTAGGAGGTTTCTCATAAGAACTCTAAGGTATTGGATGATGTCCCAATTTGGAGAATGTATTTTGTGCTGTTAACTCAACTAAATTATATTGACTTACATAATAATTCCTTAGAGATACTTCTGCTTTAAAGTATGGATCTACTTCAACAAAACGGACAGTCAGTTCACCCTTAAATGATGTGGGGGTTTGAGGCACTGACTCTCCATGCAGTTGAAAATCCATGTATAATTTTGACTCTCCAAAACATAACTACTGATAGCCTACTTTTGAACAGAAGCCTTACCAATAACATAGTTGATTAACACATATTTTTATATGTTATATGTAATATACTGTATTCTTATGATAAAGTAAGCTAGAAAAAAGAAAATGTTAAGGAAATCATAAGGAAGAGAAAATACATTTCCAGTACTATACTGTAAAAAATCCACATATAAGTGGACCCACATAGTTCAAACCTGTGTTGTTCAAGGGTAAAATGTAAATAGTAATTTTTGTATAGCCAACTCCATTGTTCTTTATTGACTAAGAAGAGTGATGAAGATATTGTAGCAGTCCACTTTCCATAAGTTATGCTTCAGTAACAAACAACCCTAAGGGCTTAAAACACAAAGGCTTATTTCTCATTCACATTACATGTGAGCTACAGCTCTGTTCACATCGTGTTTACTCCAGGATGCAGATTGAAGGAGCAAGCAGCCCTATGTAGGATATGCCGTTCTCATGGCAGGGAGAAAGAAGAGAAATGGCAGGATGCCTCACTACTGCTCATCATTTGTTAGTCATAGCAAGTCATATGGCAGTGATTGATATCCATGGAATGGGGAAATATAGTTGCCTCATAGGACGTGGAATGAACAATTGAGAACAGAATGATACAATTTACCACAGATAACCAAGTGGTTTTGAAAACCAGGAGACTGAATTAAAACCTTTTTGTGAGTTAAGGTCTAAAATTGACAGTAGTCATTAGTGTTGTGCACCAAATATGTCCAGTTTTCATCCTTCCAGACACGTTTGGATCACATTTCCCTGCTCCTGTTGAACATGGCCACGGGATGCACATTTTTCCAGAAGTATACACCTAAGCCATGCATATCACTCTCGTGGAAAATTCACAAGCCAATGTGTAATGTTCCCTTCCTTTTCTATGGTACTCAATGTACATGTCACAGTGGAGCTTCTGTCATCCTGGACTGTTGACTGGCTTCAAAGAGTAGACCCCTTCCCCTGTCAAGTCACTTGGATCATGTAGCATGACTGAGAAATAACCTCATGTTATTGGTTAATATTGGGTTAATCCACTGAAATTTGGGTTGTTTATTACCATGGCGAAATCTAGCCTATCTTGTCTGATATAAAATATCACACTAATATTTTGACAAGTTGGCTGTTGTACGTTGCTAATAGCTCTGGATTAGCCATGAATTAAATATGTAACTAGTTACTTTGCAGAACTTCCCCTCCCCCCCCTTTAAGTTCTCCTTTCACAGGCTAAGCCTTTCAGATCAGACCAGCTGACTTCAAATTCTGTCTCTACTCCTGACTATCAATGAAATTGGGTACATCATATTCCTTAATTTCACCAAACTTCTTTTTCCATTCTGAAAAGTGAGAATGATACTTACATTTACAACAATATTCCATGAGATAATACATGGAAGTCATTCATCATGGGTGCTATACTAGTCCATAGTAAGTGCTCAATAAATTTAGAGAGTGAATCTGTAATTCTGTGAATCATGCTATTCTCATCCATCATTCTTGTAGTGCCTATCAGCTACCAATTACTTTAGTAGGTGCTTTGCACAGATTATTTTCAATCTTCAAAAAACTTCTAAAAGGTAGGTATCATCCTCATTTAACAAATGAGGAGTTGGCTCTCGAGTGGGGAGTTAGAGAGTAACTTTCCCAAGATCACCCAGCCGGTGAAGTGATAAAGCTAGGATTCACTCTCAGAGCTGCCCACCTCCCCAGTCTATCTGCCCCATGCCTCTCCAGAGGAGGCATGGTACACACAGTCACATTTAAAGGGGTGGTTATTGATTCAAGTTCATTAGTACACTGACAATTATGGCTCAATGATATATTCTCTTCTGATTAGTGGCCTTGGCTTGCCCATCAGGCTCACCTCACCTGACCATAAAAGGCAGGGGCAATCTGCTCTTGCATAACGTGTGGCACTGTGTCTCCTGAAAGGGCACCTACTGGCTCATACTCCGGATTCCGCCCAATTCAGTGTTATCAGGTGACCATGCCAGTTGATGCTCTGGGCCAACCCCATCCGAAACAACCTGATGCCATGCCAAGTATAACCCAAAGTGTAATCAAGCAGCCAGCTCGCAAATCCTTCCCTTTCCTTAGGGAAGGAAAAAATAAAGTTTAATATTGAAAGGGAAGAATCAATTTTGATTCTGAACTCCCTGCCAGAAAGTACAATAATAAAAAGATTTAGGTTTGGCTAGCCTAATTAAACCTTGTTGGGGCTTCCATTTCATTGCAAACTGTCCAACAAGACTCTTTTTGGGGTTTGATGATGATGATGATAATTTTTCTCTAGTCACTGAGGTCATCCTTAGAAGATTTTAATTAAACTTTTGCTGAGTAAATACATTTCCTTTTACATTTTCTGAACCATATTTTATATAGGGTAACTATTAATAGAAATCTGTGAAAGCCAGTGGTTGAGGAGGGGCTGATGGGTGATGACATTAGAGGAGAACCCACAATGGGAGCACTGAGGAGACAAAGCTAAATGTTGAATCTAAAGTGTATTGAGGAGGGCACGTGTTGTGGTGAGCATTGGGTGTTATGCTTAACTAATGAATCATTGAACACTACATCAAAAACTAATTATGTACTATACAGTGGCTAACGAACATAATAAAAAAAATAAAGTGAATTAATGCCCTGTTCACAGTGGCCCCAAATTAAGTATGTTTAATAGAACACAGAGAGCTAAAGTAGCAGTAAAGTATTAGTCCTTTATTTGCTTTAGATACTTGGTTTTCTGTATTGTCTGTTTCTCCAAAGTTGGAAAAGTTGTTAAACTTTGGGGGAACAAAAATGATGCTGGTCCATAACTCTTGCAGAAGTTTTTAAGAATCCACAAGGTCCAATAAGGGGCAAGAAAGATTTCCAAACACCTCCTAGAGTCTTTCCAGCATGACTCCTTTGTGTTCACCCAGAGGGACCTCAGCATCTTCAGTCTTACCTGAAGACTCTCTGTCAGCCCCCATAGCTAGGGGAAGAAAGAGGCCACATTTGTTAAGCCAACAGCAGATGACTGTATTTGGAGGCAGGCAACTTGATTGGCCATGGACAAACCAGGCCAAGAGCAAGGAAGGGCAGGGTTGTTTCCAGTACAACTTTGCAGCCTCCACTGCTGTGGGGATCTGGCACAGAGTCGCACCCTGTGTTTGGTGGATGAATTAGCAAAAGCTCCCCTGTAGCTGGAAATGCCCTTTCGGACACTGAAGAGGCTAGCTGAGGGCACCATAAATTCCCATGTCAGCAAAGCAAGGTGTCCTCTATTGCCACATTGAAGAGTAGAATGACACTGTGGCATTTCTTTCCTTGAGTTCAGTCTGATACGTGCTAAACCTGGTAGAAGGGGGCATCTCATGAGTAATGAGCGTCCATTATCTGGGAAGGCAATAGCCTGGTGGACAGGAGACAGAAAAGATATTGGATAAAATTGTGCAGTTGCTTTCACTGTATCTCACATGTCCCGCCCTAGGGTCTCTTCTTAGGATGAAATAAAATTCACAGATGGATCCAAGGAGTATGCATTTAAATTTAAATGGTTGGTCTGTTCATGTTCCCATCTACCAAAATCTACTTTCTCCTCTCTCTTTGATCTAACGACACTTCTCCTAAATAACAACCTGGCTTCAAACTTAGTTGAGAAAATGGAAGCAATCAGGATGGACCACTGATCCTCCCTCACACAGCCATATCTACCACCCTGCCTGGGCCGTTCACCCCTATCTGTCTTCCCTCCTATTCTTGGAGAGCCCTGCTCAACCCAGGGCCAACTCTGGATCCCACCCCTTCAGTCTACTCAGAGATTTTTGGACTGCACCATCTTTCTCTTTCTTCCATCAACAATTTTTTTCTTAACAGTCTATTCCCATCAACATAAAAATATTCCCTTTTCTCTGCCATCTTCAAAAACAAACAAAAACAAAACTATACATCTCTTGGCACCATGCTCCTCTCCAGTACTGTCCCATTCCCTGACTCTCTTTCTCACATTACTTCTAGAAGGGATTGTCTGTCATCCCCACCACCATCTTTTAACTTTTCATCCCAAATGGGCTTCTGTTCCTAGCACACCACTGAAACTCCCTGGCAGTGTGCATCCTGTTAGTTCCAAAGGCCACCCCTCTGTTCCTGTTCTACTTGGCCTCTCCACCCAATGACCACTGCCTCTTTCCCCAACCTTTCTCCCCTGGTGTTTATCACTTCTGCTTTCCCTCCTTCTTCAGTGAAAGCTCCTTTCCATCCTCCTCTGCAACCTATTTCTTCTTGCCTCAGAGCACATTCTATCTGGAGTCCTATTGTTCACTTTCCCTCTGAGCCATTTCAGCCAGGCCCTTGACTTCAATGACCATCTTTTTTTGCATGTGACATCAAATTTCTATCTCTGGCCCGAACCTCTCCCATGAGTTCTGCACTCAGAAATCCAGCTGCATACATGGCATCCCTATTTAGATGCCTAACAAGCCTTCACAACTAATGTGGCCAAAGCAGAAACTAGAGATTCTAGAATCCACTACAATTTCTTCCCCTCTCAATCTTGTCTATGTTCATAAATGTCATCATCAGTCATTCAGTGACTTACACCAAAAACTGCAACAGCATACTTGATTCATCTCATTCCCTTATAGATATGACTTCCAAAAATATGTCTACATCTATGGCTACCACCCCAGATTAAATTGTCATATGTGGAGGGAACGACATTCAACGGAGTCTCCCTGCTTTACTCTGACCATCCTACAAAAGTCCATTTTGCACATAGCATCTAGAGTGCTTTTACTAAACGTTAACCAGAGCAAGTCATTCCCATGCTTACGGCGCTCCAAAATATTCCCATGGCACTTGGAAAAATCCAGATTCCTTGCCATAGCCTACAAGGTCCATCTAGCCTGTCTCCAGCCTGCTTCTCTGCTTTTACCTCCAACCACTTTCCCACCTGACTCACCATGCTGCAGCCACATGGGTTCTCCATTCTGAACACAAGGAATCTTCCACCAGGAGGTCTTCTCCAACCACCTGATAGAAACCAGCTTCAATCACTGTGCATACATTGTGCTACGTGGAACGTGTCACCAGCTGACATTATCTGGTTATGTGTTTATTATCAATCAGAATGTAAGCTCCATGAGAGCAGTGCCTCGTGCTGTTCTTTGCTGTACTCCCAGTACCTGGAATAATTCCTGGACCATAGTAGGCATTGGGTAAATATGTAGGTGCCAGAATAAATGAGTGGAGGAATGAATAAAATATCCTATATGGTCACAAACCAGATTGGTCCCTTAAGCACTAGCAAAAGTCTGGAATCACTTAAAATTGCCAAAAAAAAAAAAAAAAAAAAAAAATCCACCTGGCCATGGTCAGCCTAAAGACTCTGCCTCCTGACATTGAGAATCACTCTGGGAACCAGCTGCAACCACCCATTCTCAGTCTTCTTCAAGGCTCCCTTCCATTATCTGCTATAGACAATTTCAGTGGCTCAAGGTACCTGGGTGGCTCAGGCAGTTAAGTGTCTGACTCTTGGTTTCAGCTCAGGTCATGATCTCAGGGTCATGAGATCAAGCCCTGCATCAGGCTCTGAGCTGGATGTGGAGCCTGCTTGGGATTCTCTCTCTCTCTCAAATAAATAAATCTTTGGGGGAAAAAAGAAAGAAAATTTCACTGGCTCCCTAGGGCTCTGTCCTAAGCTCTAATCACTTCTTTCTGCACATCCTCCCAAAGTAACCTATCCCTGATTCTTGGCCTCACCTCGTATCAGTGGGCAGTGCTTCCCACAGGTACAGCCCCACGCCTGTCTCCTGAGCTACAGACCCGAACAGCTAACTATGTCCTGGACACCTCCATCTGGGTGGCTCTCAGGTCTCTTAAATATAACTTGTCCTAAATTCATATCTGTTCCCTCTTCTGTAGTCCACACTTTGATGAATAAAACCACTAGTTTCCCAGTTTCCCAGGTCAGAAAACTGGCTGTCATTTTACACTACCCCCTCCATTGCGCACTGCAGCTTTCTCACTCCCAACCATTTCCCTGACCTCTGACTGCTTCTAGCCCATCGGGCTCCTTTGTGCAAAAGAGGAAAAGGCATCCCTCCTCAAGACACTCTACTGCCATCTGCTGGGAAATTTCTGTAACAAACAAATTTGTACTTCGATGTAATGAGTCGTGCAGTGTACAACCTGCACAACCGTATGTGGCAGCCCTGGCTAAACTTGTCCATTCCTTCTCATACCTGTCTGGAGTATCCGAATGTTCTCTCCTCTTCATCATCTTGGCCACTGCATTGATTTACAGCACCACCCCCATCCCTTGGAATATTACCTGCTTCCGTACCATCTTCCCTAAATGTAGACTCTTGTTTCTGCAATCCCCTCCTTACAATTGTCAGAAGACACTTTGTAACCTACAAATACCACCCCCTCACTCCCCAGTTCAAACATTCTCAGCAGTTTCTGAGTAGTTGAAGAATAAAGACCAATCTTTTGTATGTCTCAGTCATGCACCTGTCCAGGTGCCTTGTCACTTTCCCCACCACCTGCCTATGCAGCTGAAATTCCTGAACACACCATGGGTTATTTTGCCTTTGGACTGCACATGTACTATGACATTATATCCATCTAGAATATATTCCTCCATTTTTATCTTTCTTTTTTTTCAGAATTTATATCTTTCTGATAACTCTTACTCATCCACCAAATTTCCCTGCAAATGCTGCCCCCCACCACCAACCATGAAAACTTCATGACTGCTTCCTCTACATTTCTACACATTTCCATCATGTCTATTGTATTGTGGGTGATTGACTACATGGCTGGGTGACCCCAACAGACTCCACATTTTTGAGAATGAAGATTGTGCCTTTTCTTCTATTCTCAACAACTAGCACAATTTGGCACATGACAGGTGCTCAGTAAAAGGGATGAATGCATAAATGATTTTTTAAAAAGCAAGGTCTAGCCTTCCCAAATGTGTCTCAGACTCTCTGAAGCATTTCATCTTCACCTGGCACCATGTTATCTCAACTCTACCAAGAGCCAAGGGCTACATCTCCCTTCCCTATGAGGCTGTTATATCACTTAATTTAAAACTTAAAGACACATTTTATTTAAAAAGCCTGTTTATTCTATAGGATTCTGTCCCCACCCAACATTCAGCATGCATCTTATAAACTCCATCTGATACATAAAATGAATAACTTAAAGCAGAAATCCAAAATGTAAACTTGTCCTAGAATTTGCTCTCTATTGCACAAGAGCTCTGCCAAGTAGAAATAACCCCGAGCCCCTTCTGAAAGCGGTCTAGTCTGCTGGAGACTCTCTGGGGCCGGGAGCCTGGACTTCTCGAGCAAGTGTCTCTCATGACTTTCATCCCACCTCATTCCACACACAGAGATTTCCCTCTGATATTCTCTGGTTCCACTCTCAAGCCTCCTCCCCTCTGCCAAAGGAATAAGCAAGGCTCTCAGAAAAGCAAAGTGTGGGAAAGAGTGACCCTTTTCCTAAGTTTCCATCAAGGAGGGTCTCACTAGACAATACTTGCTCGCTACAGTTAGGAAGGATGAGGGGGCGATGCTGAATCAGGACATACCACCACACCCCTCACACCTCCTAAGAGGCCTTTCTGGAAGTAAAAACTCAGTGGGCAAGGTGTCTTAGGCTGACGTGTATTCAGTCTGCAGGCAAGAAATTTCCAGAAACTTCCATGTGCCCAGCATTGTGCAAAGTTAGGAAAACACAGTCTTGTCTTTAGGGAACTCACATTTTAGAGCAGGATTTGAAAAAATGTTTTCTTTAAAGGGCCCAGTAGTAAATATTTTAGACTTTGTGACACCTCTGTCACAATGACTCAACTCTGCTTCCATTGCATGAAAGCAGCCATAGGCAGTAAGACTAAAAAGGATCGTGGCTATGTCTCAATAAAACTTTATTTATGGACACATAATTTTCACATGTCATGAAATATTCTTCTTTGGGGTTTTTCCAACCATTTAGAAAGGTCAAAACGACTCTTAGCTCTCCCCTGTTCTAGACATTGAGACAGACACACACACAAATCACAATATGATACAAAATGAAATACTGTACATAAAGGGAACATTTTAAATGGAAAGGTGGGACAGTGTACATGAGCTCTGCTCTGGTAATCCCGGTCAGAACTGCACTTCAGACATACTCCACATCCTCACTGCGGCAAGCATGACACCTCCCTGGAAAAGGAGAAGCCGCCACAATCCATGGAAAGATGAAATCATTCACATCTGCATCCCCCAGAATGAGAACACAATAAGGTGCAGAGGTTTCCTGACCGTAGAGAGAGCTAAAATTAGCTTCTGTTCAAAAGGAGAGATTCGTCAGTAAACAGTACTATTATTAACATCATGTTTTAAAGAAAAAAATAAAAAGACATGAGCAGTTTTGTTTAACGAGGGTTTGCACTGACTCTCCGTTTCCTTTTTTGCTTGCTCTATTTTGCTCCTGGGTGAAAAGTACTCCCACTATTTCAAGTTTTCTGACTCTTCTCATAGTAACATGTATTCTTAACATCAGTCCATTTGGAGGATGAAGATTCTAAAGTCCATTCCACCCTGAAAGAGCTGTTTCTGGTCCAAACTCCACTCTGCCCTCACCCCCGTTTTTTTAGGAGGCTAAGCGGAACTTACAGTAATTAGCCATCAACAAAAACACACAATCTTTACTATAAATTACACATCCACACAAAACAACCCTGCACTGTATCAGGCAACCATGGGCCACAGTCTATTCAGAAAGGTGCCCTTAACGTACTCACCCAAAATGCCTCCAATCATACGGAAGAACTTGCTGTCAACATAGCCCCCCAAGTGACATTGCTCAATCTTTGTAGTGTCACTGGCCCAACAAAATACGGTAGGTGGGAAGACCTCACAAAGCCCCACTGATGTACTTTGGCTGTATTTCTATCTAACCACAGGATTTTGGATCAGAACAATTGTACTAATCATTTGAATCACAGTAGCACTTAGGAACTTTCCTAATAAAATTGTGTTCCCTAGAATGGATTTTCACTGGAAAACACACAGGAAGCCTCAGGTTTTCTCCTGGTTCATATTTGTTCTCTGTCTTTCCACACTGCCTTCTGTGGCTCTTTCTCCCCACCAGTCTGAATTCTCCACACCCTGTAAGGTCCAACAGGCATCACCTCCTCCGTGAGGCCCTCACATGATGCAGCTGGCCCCATGTTCTCTCCTCTGCTCAGGGCCTGTACTATTTCTTACTTTCTTGAGTACCATTGCCTTCTTCCCAGTAGACGGTGAGCTATGTTGTGGATAGACCCTAATCTTCTGGTCTTTTCTCTCCTTTGTCCCTTGGCCCTACACTGAGCACATGAAGACCACAGGGCCTGCTAGCAACAGCTCAGGGACCTGTCAAAGTACCTCCTGGCCAGGCCGCTATGGATCCAAACCATGCTAAGGGTTCTTTGACAACAGTTTGACAAGTGTCAGGACCAGAATTGGTTATAAGTTCATTTAGAGACACTCAGCATAGCTGACCCATTCTGGGTCCTCAATCCTATTCGCCATGCTATATCACCCATCAGGGCAGCAGAAACAGTCTTTCACATTTTATCACATTTGCTTGACCATCCTCTCTAGGTCTAGATGCACATACCAACATAGATAGATGCGTGTATACATGTATATGTATTGGAGATTCTTTTTAATCATTTGAAAGTAAACTGTAGACATGACTCCACTTTACCCCTAAATTCTTCAGTGTGTATTTGTAAATGTGAAGACGGTGTTGGAAAACCACAGTGTAATCAACAAAATCAGAAAATTGGTATTAACACAATGTTATTATCTAAACTGCAGACTTGATTCAGATTTTGCCAAATAATTTCTCTTATTAAAATCCTAGATCATACTATGTTGTCAAGTCTCTTAATCTCCTATAATCTAATGGAGCTCTTCTACCTGTGTTTAACTTTCATCATACTAACTTTTTTGAAGAGTTGAGGCAAGTTACTTTATAAAACGTCCCTCAATTGAGATTTTTTTCATGTTTCCTAATGATTGGGTTCAGTTTATGCATTTTTGACAAGAAAAAACAGACATGATGCTGTGTCCTTCTCAGTACATCATATCAAGAGGCTCGTGAGGTCAATTTTTCCCAACTGGGTGATGTTAACTTCAATCACTAGTTAAGGGGGTGCCTACCAGTTTTTCCACTGTAAAGTTATTACTTTTCACTTTGTAAAAAGTATTTTGTGGATAGGTACTTTGAGACCATGTAAATATCCTGTTCCTCCTCAAACTTTCATTTTAGCACTCGTTGATGATGCTTAACTAAATCAATTAGGTATTACTAAGATGGTCACCAAATGGTGATTTTCTAGCTCCATGATTTTTCTACATTTGTGTGTTGGCTTTCAACTATAAGGAAGAGTTTCTATCTATCTATCTATACCAGTATGGACTCACAGAGTCTTATTTTATTCAATGGATTACAATCTGCTGTTATTATTTATTCACAATGCTCTAATAATCCTAGATTTGGCCAGTGGAATCCCCTTCAGGCAGGCTTCTTGTCCTTTGAACATTTCTTCATCATTTTTTGTGCTCTTCCTTCCTTTATGGCACAAAAAGATGTTCTAGGTTCCCCTTGTAGTTTCCCAGTCCCTGCCATGCAACCAGACATTTCTCCAAAAATTCTTCATTCCCTTTAGTAAAGCATGGTCTTTAGAAGCCAAGACCTGAGCACTAGGAGTGCAGAGCAGATAACTATATTAGGCTCCTTCAGTTATAAAAGAGAAGGTCAGTTCTACCCCAGCTCCACTGGCTGCTAAGTGTTTCTATCTGAACTAAACCATTAGCTCAAAAACACTGCACCCCAGGAACTTGTCAGGAAGAAAGCGCAAGCTCATCACCTCCAATATTTATGAGAAAGTTGATCTGGACTAAAACAGATGGAGAGGCCTGCATGTAACCACACAGTCCTTACATTCTTCCAAAAAGTCTTAAAATCCAGTTTTCTCACCTACCAGAGATAGCATGATGCATGATATAAGAGCAGTCCCCCAAAACTGACCCTGTGCCTACTAGAAGGGGGTGCTGACTATAGTTCAGAGCCCCACCACCTTGTTGCAAACTCTTGGGGGAGATTTCCTCATGTCATGGTACTAAGAAGAGCTGGACTTTTGCTTGGCAATTGCTTTCCTTGTACGTGATGGATGCTGGAAACCCTGTAACTAGCCAGGTCTCCCTTGTGGTTGCAATAATGGCTAGAACCAAATATGTGGGGCATATAGCAAGGCTACACATCATTATCTGTGTGTTTCATAAAGCATCAACCCTGGTGTTTCTCACAGCCCCATCCCAGGTGGGTTTCTCTCCGTGGCAATCACTCCCATCATGATGGTTGCTGTTTACATGCTCTGTGTATTAGGCGTCTAGGCCTGCCATAAAACATACCACAAGCTGCACGGCTTAAAAGGCAGACATTTATCTTCTCACAGTTCTGGAGGCGGGAAGTCCCAGATTGAGGTGGCGGCAGATTCGGTTTCTAGTGGGAGGTCTCTTCCTGATTTGCAGATGGCCACCTTCTCCCCATGTCCTCACTTGGCCCTTCTTCTCTGTGCTCAAAGAGAGAGCTCTCTCCCTCTTCTTAAAAGGACGTAAGTCCTACTGGAATAAAGCCCCACATTTACGACCTCATTTAACCTTTATACCTCCAAATAGGCTCCCTCTGCAAATACAGTCACGCTGGGACTCAGGGCTTCTTCATATGAATTTGGAGGTGGGACACAATTAAGCCCATAACACTCTGTAAGCTGCTTATATCCTCTGTGGACCAAGTCAGAGTAGTAATAAATAAACACAGTGTTTTCATCCTTGCCCGGAGTCTACAGCTTCACAGAAATTCCCCACACTCGACTGACACGTAGAATGCAGAACCTGCCATGCTGCAGGCTGACATGGAACAAAGGCCATACCTATGATTTGATTAATTGTGCTTTATCTTAAAATTACATAAAGCAAAATGCACTGAAACTTGGCTCATTATTCCATAATCAAGCGGTATGGAAAAATCCTGAAGTGTTCCATCATCCCTCCCTCAAAGCTGCCCACACCCTTCTCTCTTTACTGGAACATCTGAACTTGTCGTAAAAGAGCCCTCCAGGATGGGAAGGTCAAGGCCTGTGTAAAGGTGCTGCATCGCTGTCCTGGTGAGAACCACTGGGCAGACACAAAGCAGGGCATCCATGGGTACAGTTGTCTTCTTCACAGAAAGTGACTTCAGGAAAATCCTGAGGACACATGGCTACACACCATATGTGTCCCCCAGCTTGGACTTTTCCCCAGTAACTTCTCTACATTGACCTTCAATGCCCTTTAAGCAGGAAGGATGCTGTCTACGCAGTGCCCAGCACAGCACCTGGCGTTGTTTATCTGCGGGTCTGGGAAGCTCTGTTGCTCCAGCTTATCCAATGGTGTTTCTGTGTTTATTCCAAAATCACGTATCAATTCATTTTGCATTATCAGCTCTGCTGTGTCACCCACCCTCCCCCAATCTTTCCTACCTACTGTTGTCTGAGGAGCCCCACGTTCTCAGGGCACCTGCCCTCAGGGGCCCCATACAAAGCTCCCACCCACCCATATGGTAGCCCTTCCCATCTCCTGTCCTGGCCCAGAACCACGCAGCCCGCTTTGCCTGGCATCTCCTCATATCTGCCTCTTGCCCACCAGATTTGGCCTTTTGGACTACAGCCGCCATTTCCAAGCCCTGACCCAGACTCTCTCTTGTGGACTCACCCATCATAGCACAAACCTATATGTTACTTCATTCTTCAGCTCAGACAGAACCTGGGGTCACCCTCTTGTCAAAGATGAAGTTCAGGCACCAGCCTCCAATAGGTGACATTAATCAAGAGACAACAGCACGTCTGTACACCGCTGCTTATGTATCACTGAACTAATCATTTTTGAGTACTTCCTACAACACCAATTCCCTTTTAAGAAGCAAGAAAACATGTACAACATAGCACTCAGTACCATCTATTTCAGAAGGGAAAAGTACGACATTTAAATAACTGATCTGATAGATTTCTAAATTGGATTAATGTTATTAATTTCCTGCTGTCAAAATAGAAATTATCACAGGAATGTTTCTCTCTACCCATTAAGCTTTTTAATAAAAGCTGGAAAACAGGATGGAACACAAACAGAGTGTAACTAGTCATTACTGAGACCTTCTTTACAAGGTTGCTTACAGATTTGGTTTCACTGTGGTTATTTACAACACAAATAAAGGCTTATATAACAAGCTATCCCTTTTTGGTATCTATATCAAGAGCAAAATTTATCTAATCCAGCTCTTTAATTCTAACGTTAACTAAATAACCATTTATTTGAGGAAAATGACTTTAGAATTTGGGCTAACTGGTTGGTTCCTTGGCAGGTCACTGGGTGACTGTAGGTCTCCATGGGAGATCTGTGTCTTAGAGAATGTCCACTTTTCAATATTCTATATCTCTTTGAAAGTGAATTATAAGTGTTCTCCCATCTTCCTGATTCACTCCAAAGCCAGGGTATAAACTCCACATTTCAGAGAGAAGGAAGGGCTTGACCATTAGGTCCCAAAGTCCTACCAGAATCAGGAGAAGGTAGTATGCCCGGTCGAGATATGGCTGATACTGGCCCCCACATTCCCATCAATTTCCAGACTTTTCTACTAAAATGAGACTCATGGATAGGGAGGTTACTGTTACAATCAGTAAGTGTAGGAACTGGGGCTGGTACAGCTGAAGGGATTATACTTGTTCTTCTGTCTACTTTAAACCAACAATCTTTAAACACAATTCAAGCTCCATGTGCAGCTCCTTGGAAATTATTCTTCAAGGGGAGAACAAAGTGCATGGCATTTATTTTTCAAAGGGAGAGGAAGTTGAAACATAACAGTTCAATGGAAATGTGGGTGCCACTCAATGATTTTTAATCTCTAGAAGTGGACGTGTATCAAATTCTATTGCCACAACACCAAGTTACTATCAAAGTGTGTCATAATTCAACTACATCAAAAATTGCTTGAAATAAACAGGCAGTCAGCTGAGGTTGGAGACATTTTTTTTTTAATTATATGGCAAAACATCTCAAAAGAGGTATTTGATTCACAGTGGTGGATCCCAGCAAAAGCGCAATGAACGAACGAACACACTCGGTTGTCACCACTCTTTAACTTAAGGAGTCCTGTGGGGTCCATGGAGTTCTGATGGCTGTGCTTTCTGGGTAAGCCCAGGTGTGCTGGTAGCTACAGACTCCACCCCTGCCAAGTGGCCTCCAGCCACGTCTCACTACACCCCACTGACATTATTGGATATCAACTCATGCCAAAAACAGCAAAGCTCGGTGAGCTGAAGCTGTTCCTGGAGGCTGTTGCAGCCAGAAGCAGAAGTGTGACTCAGGCATGGAGCAGGACATCGAGCGGAACTCGAAAAGTCAGGTGTGGCTGGTGGCCCCATCCGGTGGGTGTCAGCTTCTTCCAGCTTCCAACAAGAGCTGCCAGGCGCCATGTGGGCTGTGCAAAGCAAAGAATCAGAACCCAGTTTGGCGGCCCAACTTTTCACCCATACTGATGTCAGAGAGTCAGAAACTTAAGATTAGATAATGTGATTTCAGACCACTCCATCCCCATACTTGGCCAGCTGACCCTGTGGTCGCTTACTGGACCAGGAAACCTGTACTGACAGCCACCACACAGTGCTCTCTCCATCCTTCCTCCTCAAAGGTATGGCTTAAGAGTGCTTGGCGTGAGATTGGAAATAACCTGGAGCTTCACCCATAAAATATGTGACTTTGATCTATACATGCGTATGATCCATTTTCTGTTTGGGAAAGGAAAGCCTCTGTGGATTTTTAAAAATTCATGTTTGTGCCCCAATGGCAGCCATAGTCTGTTAACAGGGCCAGTTGCCATTCATGGTAACTGTGGTACTGTCCCCAGAACTCACAAAGATATTCATAGGCCCTTGGGCAAGTTCAAAAATCTTGAGGTTCCCATAAGATTCCCACAGCCAAGGACTTTTCTCCTACCAACACCAGTTACAAATGCAAAGATGTGTAGCTCCCCTGTAGACATTTGCTGAAGCCAAAAACTCACCCCACAGAGCATCCACTGATTTCAATGCAGAGAGATACTTTATTAAAAGTCTTGTGGTAGACAGCCCTTAAACTTTTGCAAATTAGACAAGATTCAAGGGGGAGATGGTTAGTGTCAGGGGCATGCTGTAGAGTGGAGAGCCTTGAATGTAACAAATAATAAGAATAAATGGAAATGATAAATCTCTGGACATAGAACAACTCATAGCAATGACATAAAAATTACAGTTGGTAATTTTTCATATATATGAATATTTTAAAGTGATTATATCATATGTAACTAAACTCAATTTTAATTACGTAATACTGTATTAAGAAGGAAAAGGTTTTGGGGCGCCTGGGTGGCTCAGTTGGTTAAGCAACTGCCTTTGGCTCAGGTCATGATCCTGGAGTCCCGCATCGGGCTCCCTGCTCAGCGGGGAGTCTGCTTCTCCTTCTGACCCTCCCCCCTCTCAGGTACTCTCTCTCTCTCTCTCAAATAAGTAAGTAAATAAATCTTTAAAAAAAAAAGAAGAAGAAAAGATTTTATAAGGATAGTCTCTAGTTGATTGCTGTGGATGTCTTCCATCTTTTCAAATTGTTTATCCAAAATTAAGTTCTCTAAGGATACAGCAGCATGGGCCATTGATGATGAATATGCTGGTGGCTTGGCCATCTGAAACCCAACTTTTGACTGAGTGGAGACCCCAGCCCAGCCTTGTTGATGGGGAGGATCTACTGCTTCCCTGATGTGAATTAAATGGTGTGAGGAAGGGAGTCCCAACCCACTCAATGCCTCCCACCCGACTCCTGATGCCTGGCATGAGAGAAGTAAGAGACTAAGCCTTGCCTTTCACAATCAGACATGAGATTCAACATACAAATAGCCCAGGATGACATGTCATCTGTGCTGACATTTGGTGGTAACTGTTTTCTTCTTCTTACTAATACATTGTTAATTCTTTTTTTTTTTTTTAAGATTTATTTATTTATTTGAGAAAGAGAGAGAGAGAGAGAGAGAGAGAGAGCATGAGCGGGGGAGGGGCGCGGAGGGCGAATCTCAAGCAGACTCCCCACTGATCATGGAGCCCCACGTGGGGCTCGATCCCATGACCCTGAGATCACGACCTGAGTTGAAACCAAGAGTAGGACACTTAACAAACTGAGCCACTCAGGCACAACCATTGTTAATTCTTGAGAGAGAGGAGAGGGATGTATTGATTGCCCACCATGTACTAAGAACTAGGGACTGTGGTTAGATAGATAACACCCTCAAAAAATTCAACCTGAGCTGGAAATTCCCTTTTTGGGAGGAGCAGGATGAGAACACCTGAGAAGAGAACAAGGTAGAACCCCTTTGAAGGGGGAAGTGAGCAGAAAAGGAAAACATGCCTACCCGCCAACATTCCTTGTCACCCTTCTCCTCTGTAACCTGTCAGACCTTTTAATATTTGTGATTTTGAGGTGATCCCAGAGCATAAAATCCATCCAGATTTCACCTAAGGATGGTGGCGGGCAGGAAAGCAAAATTTTCCTTGTTATTAGGGCCCTGTCCACTGGAAAAGCTGTGGGCCAAAAAAATATTATTATTTAATAATAATAAATAAATAAAATAAATTTAAAAATAAAAGCTGTAGACCCTGAAAGTTCTGAAAAAGACTTCTTGCTCCATCCTGCACTTCAAATGTACTTTCAGGAATTGGACCTGGGTATCTGTCCATATTACACACATATTACACATATATGTACACAAATATACATATATGCACATTTGTGTAGATTGATAATACATAGATTTAATGATATCTCCACGGCAGTTGAATTGTACTGGTTCAGTATATCCTCAAATACTTCTCCATTTGACCCCTATCATGCTCTCTTTGCCAACACTGCCATCCATAACGTCACTGTCTATTAAATACCTTTTCTGAAACAGTAGGACAAAGAGAAATACTTACTAAGCAACCAAGTCTGGTTTCCAGCCAATATCTGCAAGACAGGTCTCATTAATGAATACTCTCAGGTATCTTAGCTGACACCCGCATCCCTCTTCCCCACCTCTCTGCCGTTAGAATTCCATGTCCCAGAACAGGCTTAGCCCATGTTAAAGAAAAACCAGAGCCTGACAGTAGTCAAAGGGGTAAAAGCAGATTTTAATCAGGAACTATTGCAATAGGGGAAGGAGACCTCAGTACAGAACTGGATTTAAGGCCAAATACAAGATGGATAAGCAAGGATTCTAGCTAAGGGGGAGTCAGTGGATGGGAAAATACCAAGAAGAGGTGGGGGGCATTCTGGCAAAACTGACCTCACAGGATCCTTGCTGAAGGCAGGCCAAGTGATCAGACCTCACTGGGGGATGGATGAGAAGGATGCGAAACCTGATCTGATATTGAGGGTGACCAGATATCAGAGTGGGGGATTCTGGCTAACCTGACCTTGCAGGCCTTTTGCTAAAAATGGATGATGCAAAGACAAACACAGAAGTCCAATGGACGTGGGATCAGGAGCGCCTTTGTCGCCAGCAATGAGTCATGTTTTCCGTACCCATATTATTGTTAGGCTCCATTAGGCTGACAAATGAATGTGAGGTTCACAGGGAAAGCCCTGGGCTTGTGATCAGAAGATGTGCTCATGATTTGATCCGGCTCCTCATGAACCATGTCTTTGACCAAAACATCTGGTCTACCTGGACCCCAGTTCCTCTATCTGGTCAGGGGCAATAATACCTGCCTGGCTTGGTTTGGATGATTTTTAAATGAGATGATGCAAAGAAATCTAGTATAAAATCTGAAATATAGTAGACAACTGCGGGGGGTAAGAGTGCTTTTAAAATACTGGTATATCTCTAAGTGCTCAGAGGTTCTACTCACCTGTAAAATGGCAAATGGCTTAAAGATCTAAAAGCATCAAATTAGAAAAAGCACTCACCCTCCTTATTAGCAGGCGATTCTTTCTTAGGTTGAATTTAACAAGATGAACTAGGAATCCCATCACATATAATTCAGATATGTTAAAACACTTTTCCTCTGAAATTACCTTTATAAGGGGAAAAAAATACCTGTCTGCCAAGCCTTTCCAGAAAAATCAACTAAACTGAAGACTGGAGAGGCCTCTTCTTCTCATTCAGGTCTTTTATACCTGAAACAGGTCAGACAAGAGGGACACCTTCCATCTTGGATGGTATGACTCAGTGAACAACAATAAAAACATGTAATCCTCCAGAATCATTGAAAAAATAAATAGAATAAAGAAACTTTTCAATCAAGCCCTTCTCTGCAAACTCGATCCATCTAGATTGCAGAACACAACGAAGAACCCAAAAGCAAGGACAGAAATGCAACCACAGGAGATATCACAATGTCCATTCATTGAACACCATACACTGAGCACAAGTGTCTGAGACCGATGTGAAGATAAGCAAAGCCTATTTCTTTCTTTTGTCTAATAAGAAATCCTAACAAGTTCAGTTGACTGGAGTCCCAGACCACAGTAGCCTGGAAGCAGCAAATAAAGGGAGGCCATGTGTTTACTAAAAACCAGCTCATGTAAAGCAGTGAGGGTTAAGACTGGCAGAGAGTGAAAAAAAAGCCCAGAGCTCTACACCAAAGAAAAAAAAGCCCAAACATGTAGCTGTCTGGAAGCACTCAGGAGAGAGGGTAACATCCCTGTCCGCCTTGCACTCTCCTAGGGTCAGGTCTGCACTGCAGGACAGAATGATATTTGAGGTTTCAGCAAGATGACCCAGAGGCATGAAGAACTGAGATTATACTAGGTGAAATCTGCTTCGAAGCAGTATTTGCCACAACATACAAAGATTTCTGGCCTCAACTGAGAAGTGGTCATTAATTATATTGCAACTTAAAGGGAAAAACCTCAGTCATCTGGGGAAATCATTGTGTGGCATATGATCCTACGTTGCTGAGATATCCACTGGGGCCCAACCAGTAGCCTTCCTTGCTTCCAGCAGCCAATTTCCCGAGCCCAGGCTGTCCGGAGCGAGGGCACACTGTCATGCTGTTGGACCCAAGCCAGCAAGCGAAGCACCTCTAAGGGCCTGGGGACTTTGTTTTAAGTGGTGTGAGTGAATGGGGCCCTCAGCCTTAAGGAGCCTCCCTAGATACTCCTGCCCTCTGGGAGCCTTGTGTGCAGGGACAGCTCTCCCCCACTATGTTTCCCAGCTCCTAAAGTCCTCCCCGCCCAGGGCGGGGGGAAGGGTAAGCAGTGAGAGGTCAGCAGGAACCAGAGGAGGGGGCTCCTGCTGTCAGCATGGGTGCCAGCCAGCCAGCACCCCACAGAAGTCACTCTGGGTCTCACTCTCCCCAGAGCTTATTTGGCAGAGTATTTCTTAGGAGCTTGACTTTGCATGCCTTTAGGAAGGGAGTGCGCTATGGGCTTGTCCACAGGCCGCCCCACCCTGCCCCTGGACCCATTTTCACACTTGGTCTCCCACCTCCCTATCAGTCTGTGTCTGGCACCTGCCCGCACAGGAGGTTGAGGCCCATGAGTGAATGCATAGGCCCGTGTCTCCATTTGTGTCCTGATGGCCTTCAACGCAAGACAGGGGATGCATGGCTGTTACGAGCTAGGAATGCCAGATTCAGCACATTATTTTTTAAAGCATAGTAGCTTTTTCCTTCCCAGACAGCAGCCACCTTAATCTTCTGCCTGCATCTCCAATTTACCTGTGTGATGAATCTCTCTTTATTTGCTGCAGTCTAAAGCAATTAAATTTTGCTTCTCACTGTCCTCAACTGTGTATTAAGGGGGAGCATGGAACAGTAGCCCAGAGCAAAGCCTCTTTACTGCCAGAGAAGAATCGATTCCTTATTCCTCATTTTTTATTGTAATTTTGATGTTCTTGCATTAAAAGTCATACTTGCAAATGGTGAGAAATTCAAATAGCATAAAAGAATGCATAATAAAAATGCATCCCACTCCCATCCTCTATTCTGCAGACCTTCCACTACTTACAGTCATATGTATGCCTTCCAGAAAGAGTCGATACCTATTCAAGCATATGTACACACACATTAATACATATTTATATTTTGTCACACAAATGGGAGCCCATTTTGCCCATGGTTCATTGTGCTTTTTTAAAATGTAGTATATACTAATCACAGACCTGTACCTCTGAAACAAATAATACATTATATGTTTAAAAAAGAAGAAGAAGAAGAAGAAGATAGTAGGAAGGGAAAAATGAAGGGGGGGAAATTGGAGGGGGATACGAACCATGAGAGGCTATGGACTCTGAGAAACAAACTGAAGGTTCTAGAGGGGAGGGGGGTGGGAGGATGGGTTAGCCTGGTGATGGGTATTAGGGAGGGCACGTTCTGCATGGAGCACTGGGTGTTATACGCAAACGATGAATCATGGAACACTACATCAAAAACTAATGATGTAATGTATGGTGACTAACATAACATAGTAAAATAAAATTTTAAAAAATGAAGTATATACTGTAAATCTTGATTAACATATTCTTCTAAACTGCAAAATAATATTCCAGGTTATGCATATACAGCTACTTACAGAAGTAGGGCTCTATTGATGAATTTTTAGATAGCTTCCCACATTTTTTCTATTACAAGTAACACTGTAAGGAGCCTCCTTGATTTCCATAGGATAGATTTGTAGCAGTAAAATGGACAAGGTAACAGAAGATATGCATATTTTGCTTTAAAAAATAGTGCCATGGGTGCCAAGGTGGCTCAGTCAGTTAAGCATCTGACTCTTGGTTTCAGCTCAGGTCATGATCTCAGGATCATGAGATCGAGCCCTGCACTGGGCTCTGTGCTGGGCATGGAACGTGCATGGGATGCTCTCCCTCCCTCTGCCCCCCCCACCCCATCTCTCTGAAAAAAAATTCTTTATTACAAAAATAAAAGATAGTGCCAAATTGCCCTACATAGGGTTGTGTTGATTTATAATCCCAGCTCCAGAGGGGAGCATACCTATGTGATACACTTGCATCCACGCTGGATGCAGACAACTTGCTCATCTTTGCCAGCAGGGTAAGTGAAAACGAGGTGTCATTTACATTTCTTAGAGTACAGTTGAGTATCTTTGAATATATTTGTTGGTGTTTCTTTTTAGGCCCTTTGCCCATTTTTCTAGGGGATTTTTAGCGTTTTCTTATTGATTTGGAAAGGCCTGTTCTGTATAAAGGAAATCAGACCTTTGTCAGTTATATGTCTTACAAATACTTTTCGGAGTCTGTCTTTTGTTTCGTGGCATTCTTTGTTTATTGTAGTTTTATGTTTTGTATCTTTTGCCTGCAGAATGTTTTTGTTTTATGCAGTGAACATCAATATTTTCTTTCATGAGATCTCAGGTTTATGTCGTTGCGATATTTGTGTTTTAGGAATAAATAGCTTGTTTATAGGAATAGGCCCTCCCCATTCCTATATTATGAATGTAAAACAACTCTGTTTTCTTTTTTTTTTTTTTTTAGATTATACAATGGGATTTTTAAAAGGAATACAATGTGGCGATTTAATACATGTATACATTATGAAATGATTACCACAATCAACTTAATTAACACACCCATCACCTCCCATGGTAGCCTTTTGTTTTATTTTTTTTTTTAATTTTTATATTGTTATGTTAATCCCCATACATTACATCATTAGTTTTAGATATAGTGTTCCATGATTCATTGTTTGTGCATAACACCCAGTGCTCCATGCAGAACGTGCCCTCCTCAATACCCATCACCAGGCTAACCCATCCTCCCACCCCCCTCCCCTCTAGAACCCTCAGTTTGTTTTTCAGAGTCCATCGTCTCTCATGGTTCTTCTCCCCCTCCGATTTCCCCCCCTTCATTCTTCCCCTCCTGCTACATTCTTCTTCTTCTTTTTTTCTTTCTTAACATATATTGCATTATTTGTTTCAGAGGTACAGATCTGAGATTCAACAGTCTTGCACAATTCACCGCGCTTACCAGAACACATACCCTCCCCAGTGTCCATCACCCAGTCGCCCCAACCCCCCCCCCCCCCACCCCCCCCCAGCAACCCTCAGTTTGTTTCCTGAGATTAAGAATGCCTCATATCAGTGAGGTCATATGATACATGTCTTTCTCTGTTTGACTTATTTCGCTCAGCATAATACCCTCCAGTTCCATCCACGTCGTTGCAAATGGCAAGATCTCATTCCTTTTGATGGCTGCATAATATTCCATTGTATATATATACCACATCTTCTTTATCCATTCATCTGTCGATGGACATCTTGGCTCTTTCCACAGTTTGGCTATTGTGGACATTGGTGCTATAAACATCGGGGTGCACGTACCCTTTCGGGTCCCTACTTTTGTATCTTTGGGGTAAATACCCAGTAGTGCAATTGCTGGATCATATGGTAGCTCTATTTTCAACTTTTTGAGGAACCTCCATACTGTTTTCCAGAGTGGCTGCACCAGCTTGCATTCCCACCAACAGTGTAGGAGGGTTCCCCTTTCTCCGCATCCCCGCCAACATCTGTCATTTCCTGACTTGTTAATTTTAGCCATTCTGACTTGTGTGAGGTGGTATCTCATTGAGGTTTTGATTTGGATTTCTCTGATGCCGGGCGATGTTGAGCACTTTTTCATGTGTCTGTTGGCCATTTGGATGTCTTCTTTGGAAAAATGTCTGTTCATGTCTTCTGCCCATTTCTTGATTGGATTCTTTGTTCTTTGGGTGTTGAGTTTGATAAGTTCTTTATAGATTTTGGAACAACTCTGTTCTCTTGTAGCCTTTTTAAGAGTTTAACTTTTGGACTGAGATCTTTGAGCCAGCTCCCTGTGCTCTGCATGACCAGCTGATGAGCTCTAATACCGTCCGCTGTAGAATGATCCACTTCTCTCCACTGACTTGAATGCCCATCAACTTTGCACTTTGTGATTTTGCCTGACCCTCTTCAGCAAAAGAAAACAAAAGCCAATAAATATTCTTGACGTTTGGGGTATGGCGACTCTTTCAAATATCAGTCTAAGCTCCTGCCGGCTGCCCCGCCGATACCACTTTTCACAACTGTTATTGTTGAATTGTGCGCCCCAAAACTCAAATGGTGAAGTCCTAACCCGCAGTACCTAAGAATATGGCCTTATTTGGAAATAGGGTCATTGCAGATGTCATTAATGAAGATGAGGTCATAATGGAGCAGGGTGGGCCCTACTCCCGTATGGCTGGTGTCCTTTTCAAAGGGGACATGGGCACATGCTCAGGGAGAAGGCCATGTGCAGAAGAAGGCAGAGACTGGGAGATTGCAGAAGAACATCAAAGATGCCAGCAAACCATCAGAAGCCAGGAGAGGGGCCTAGAGCAGATTCTCCCTCACAGACTCAGAAGGAACCAACCCTGCCCACACCTTGATCTTGGACTTCCAGCCTCCAGAACTGTGAGACAATACAGCTCTGCTGTCTAAGCCGCTCAGCCCGCAGTACTTTGCAATGGCAGCCCCAGCAAAAGAATACAATTACAGGGAAAGTTTGGTGATTTTTTACCTATGACTGGAGACCAGGTCACTGGCTGTCAGGGAGGGTACGATGCTCAACGCCTCTCCTCTGTGTGGGTCCAGCCTCCCAGACAGGGTCAGTGTGCACTGTAGACCACCAGAGAAGAAATGCACACCTGACCCCGCTCCACCGACCCTGCACAGGGCAGCCCCTGCCCCACCTACCCAAGGAGTAGTTCTCTCCCCCATGATCCATCAGGAAAGAGCCCTGGCCCCAAGGCCAGACCACCCACCCGCCGTGGCCCCTCCCGGCTGTCACACAGGACTCTGCCCCTCACCTGCTGGGCTTGGCTCTGCGCTTTCTTTTCCTCTTCCTGCAAACCAACAAACATGCTGAGCCGGGAGAACAGGCCACTCTGACCCTCAGAGATACAGTGCATCTGAGGTCCCTCAGCCAGAAGCACTGTCTGCACTTGCTCATAAAATGGAAGAGAAGCCAACGGTCTGAAGGAGTGCGCCTGGAGGGCAGACGGTCACTTCAGGGAAGCCTGAAGAAGGATGCACTCAAAGCTGCTCTCTTTAAATGCTGTTTTGAAAAAGCAAAAGCCTTGAAAATCCCTCTGGGAATGGGGGCTTCTCAGCTGCCACATCACACTGGCAGCCACGGCCGTTTCTGGTCACAGGGGGAATCCACATTTGCAACACTGGCTCCATCTTTTTCTGCAAAGATGATTTTTCTTTTGGGGCTTACTTTGTGCTTCTGTGTGAATTTGTGGTAATATCTTATAGCCGATTTCCTCCCTCCGGGGATGCACAGCTGAAGAAATTATAATGTGAATCAGGATGGCAATATGATTCAGAGGACATACTTTTCCAGGAATGCATCCCTCACTGGATGCCAGAGACTGAGCGCGGTGGGTGGGAGCAAGCTGGATCTGCTTGGGAAAACAAAGGCAGGTCTGAACGCTGGAGCTCTGGTTTGGCTTGAGCACCTCTCCCAAGGGCCTGCAGCTTCCTGAAGCAGCCTTGCTTCTGTTCGCCACCACCCCAGAGCCTAGGGCAAGTGCGGGATTTGGGGCACATTCTCCGCAGGTTGCAGGGACAGGTGGAGCACTCCAGACGTCCTTGGGTCAACAGAGAACCACTCCGGTCACTGCTTGGGCACCAGCCCCTCTGTAGTGGGTTGACTGATGGCCTCCAAAAGGATATGTTCATGTCCTAAACCCCAGGACCTTTGAACATGACCTTCTTGGAAAAAGGAACTTCATAAATGTAATCAAGTTAAGGATTTGCAGAGGAGATTATTCTGGATTATTCCAGTGGCCCCTAAATCCTGTGACAAGTGTCCTTACAAGAAATAGATGAGGAGAAGACACACACAGAGGAAAAGGACATGTGCAGACAGAGGCGAGACTGGAGGGACGCAGCCACAAGGCAAGGAGCGTCTGGAGCCACCGGAAGCTGGAAGAGGCAGGAAGGATCCTCCGCTAGAGTGCTCAGAGGGGCACAGCCCTGCTGACACCTGGATTTCAGACTTCTGGCCCCCGGACCTGGGAGAGAATCAATTTCTGTGGTTTTAAGCCCCCCGCTTAGTGGTAATTTGTTGCGGCAGCCCCGGGAAGCTAACATACCATCCCTCCAGTAACCCTGCCCCTCTGCTGCCTCCTCAGAGACCACCAATATTTGTGAAATGAAGGAACCTACAGGATGATAAAGCGGCAGGCTACGGCCAGTCCATCAACGTGCCGGCATGCCAGACCTCTTTCCCCTTCATGAAGAACAAAGCAGCAGGTGCTCCTCGCTGTCAGCACTCAGCCAGGACCAGCATCACGCACCTTGACCTCAAATGTCACAGGAGTTCTCAGTGGGCCACGATGGCTGCCCAGAGCCTTGACCTTCCAGAAAACTTGCTTTGGGTCACTCCTTCTTTCCCCTCTGTTGTTTTTTGTTGTTGTTCTAGCCAGCTGACTTCACTAGAGGAATTCACCAGCACATACACATTCACAGAGAGGAAGTTTCATGAACAGCAAGATGAAAAAACATTACTCATGTTTTCATTTCCTTCAGAAGCTCCTAATCAAATTACAGGTTTATATTTAGCCCCAGACAATGCAGGATCCTCTGCTAAATTCATCAATAGGCACCTGTCAGTCTCCTCTCAGGCAGAAACCAACACAGGAACCACCCACAGAAGATGAAGAGAAGGGCCTGATCAGAGAAGCTCGGCTGCTTATCACATTACCATCTGGCTACTTCTAGATCATCCTTCATTAGATCACATTATCGTTGCCTACACCTTGGGGATTTGCTCCCCTAATTGAGAGTTTCAAGTCGTTGGCATCAAATGAAAAATGTGAGGAAAAAGAAAGCATAAGAACTCTCAAGCCCTGGAGAGTTAGAGAAAGAAGAGGAAATTTGGTCCTTGGCATTGTTATTTCTGACCAGGGCCTTGGGGACCTAAGCTCTTTACTCCTCGATAGATAACAGAACAATTCCTTAAGATTAGTTAGAAATTATGCAGTCAGCTCTAGGGCTCATAGCTCCCTCCACAACCAGCATGATCCTCAGCCCATGTCCTGGATTGGAACCTCTGCAGAAATAAGATCGACAGGTAGCAGTGGGTGTTACTGCTCTGGGGAATGGACCCTCCAGTGAGCAGTGAGGTCCCAGAGGTGTGCATCGAAGAAGCTCCATGATGGGTCATAGAGGTGGTGGCTACAGTGTTCTATGTAGTATGTGTATTAGTCTGGGTTCTCCAGAGAACAGAGCCAATAGGATAGAGATAGATTGAGGATGGATGGGTGGATGGATAGATGGATAGATAGATAGATAGATGATAGATAGATAGATAGATAGATAGATGATAGATAGATAGATGATAGATGATAGGTAGATAGATAATTGATAGATGATAAATAGATAGATAGATAGATAGATAGATAGATAGATGATAGATAGATAGATGATAGATGATAGATAGATAGATAGATAGATAGATAGATAGATAGATGATAGATAGATAGATAGATGATAGATGATAAGTAGATAATTGATAGATGATAGATAGATAGATAGATGATAGATGATAAGTAGATAATTGATAGATGATAGATAGATAGATAGATAGATAGATAGATAGATAGATAGATGATAGGTAGATAGATAGATAGATGATAGATAGACAGATGATAGCTAGGTAGATAATTGACAGATGATAGATAGATAGATAGATGATAGATGATAGATAGATGATAGATAGACAGATGATAGATAGATGATAGACAGATATAAAGAGGTTTATTATAGGGGATTGGATCATATGGCTATAGAGTTGTTGTTGGCTAGCTGGACACACAGGAGAACCAATGGTGTAAGTTCCTGTCCAAGTCTAAATCAGAAGGCAGCAGAACCCCAATATCCCAGCTTAAAGAGAGTCAGGCAGAAGGAGCAAATTCTCCTTCCTCCACCTTTTCATTCTATTCAGGCCTCCAATGGATTAGATGAGGCCCACTCACCCTGGAGAAGGCACTCTGCTTTACTCAGTCTACCAATTCGGAATAACCAGAAACACCCTCACAGATGCACACACAATAATGTTTTTGACCAAATATCTGGGCAACCTGTGGCCCAGTCAAGTCAAAACACTTTAATCACCATGGTATGGATACCTCAGCTTTCGGCGGTGACCTCACACACCCCAGAGTTGGCTGGTCAGCTCAGGCAGTGCGTATCCTTGGAGATTGGTACAGTCTCAGAACTTCTGGTATGGGGTAGGAGTGGGTAAACCACACTGAGAGTCATTGGAAGCACAAGTTGGAGAAACAGCCCCATCATGTGCCCTTGATAGCACCTAAATATTTTGGAAGCCAGTGTGGCCATGCGTGCTGTTTGCATTTCTCGCAGGTGCCCTTAGAAATTCACAGTCAGGGGGTGCCTGGGTGGTTCAGTCCATTGAACGTCTGCCTTAGGTTCAGGTCATGATCTCAGGGTCCTGGGATCGAGCCCCACGTCGGGCTCCCTGCTCAGTGGGGAGTCTGCTTCTCCCTCTGCCTGCTGCTCCCCATGCTGTGCTCTCTCTCAATCTCTCTCTGCCAAATAGATAAATAAAATCTTTAAAAAAAGGAAAGAAGGAAAGGAAGGAAGGAAGGAAGGAAAGAAGGAAGGAAGGAAGGAAGGAAGGAAGGAGAAAGAAAGAAAGAAAGGAAGAAAGAAAGAAAGAAAGTAAAGAAAGAAAGAAAGAAGAAAGAAAGAAAGAAACAAGAAAGAAAGAAAGAAAAGAAAGAAAAAGAAAGAAAGGAAGAAAGAAAGAAGAAAGAAAGAAAGAA
>NW_022589771.1:1418733-1486607 GCF_004348235.1 Phoca vitulina | reverse complement strand
AAAAAAAAGAAAAAAAGAAAAAAAAAAAAAAAAAGAAAAAAAGAAAGGAAAAAAAGAAAAAGAAAGAAAGGAAGGAAGGAAGGAAGGAAGAAGGAAAGAAGGAAGGAAGGAAGAAAGAAGGAAAGAAGGAAAGAAGGAAAGAAAGAAGAAAGAAAATTCAGAGTCAGTTGCTCACCTGGGCCCTGGCCAATCAGACCAGAGTCTTAGTTCTCGTTGAAAAATTCTGTTACCTTCACACACATCATACTTAGCCAAATATGTCACTCCACAATCTGTCTTGAGACGGCTTGCTTCCTTAGGAATTTCTGCACTGAGTGGGAATCTTCCTAACCTTTTTACTCCAAAAGGGGGAAAAAATGAGTAAGCAACAACTAAAAATGGGCTGTTATTTATACATACTTCTGGCCAGTCGGGGAAACCAGTTGAGAGAGAAGAACAAGATTTACACATTTTGCTTTTGTATCAGAGAAAAAAAGCATGATTCACTGTCTGCCATTTATTTATACACAAATATCTAGTTATAATCAAATAAGGATTTTAATAAAAATCATCACGACAGTAACTGGCCCTTCTGCTGATTCTGGGGCATCCCTGGGCACCCACGCTCACAGATGCTCTTTGTTGCTTCAAAAATGAGTAATGAGGGTGCTTGGTAAAGCTTTTTAAGGTCAATATATAGGGTTCTTTCAACCAAGGATAGAGGCGAGCGAGTGTGATAATGCTGAATCACTGCAAAAGGCAGCTACGAGTGACGGAGACAGCAGGGTGCTGGGCTTGGCGCAGTCCCCAGCGCACAGGAGGTCCTCCCACGGGGAAGACGGGCTCCTTTCCTTCACCCCCTCATTGGCCAGCAGACATCCTAACCCTTGTGCTGAGTCTGGATTGGCAGAGCTTGCAAACTGGTGACAATGAGTGTTGATTTCCGTCTTCCATTCATTCAGCAAGAGCTCTATTTCTTCCCCATTTTCCTACCTTTGCCCAAATTCATACAATTACCAATAATACGAGTTAAAAGTAATGGCCATTTATTGCCATTAATTGAGCACTTACTGAATGCCAGGCACTAAGAACTTTACGTGTACTAACTCACAAAATTCTTAACTGACCCTCTACGACGGGGACACCATGATTGTCACCCTAATTCTACAGGTGAGGAAACAGAGGGACGGGAGATTTAATCAACTCGCCCAAGGGCACATAGCTTCTGTCATCGTTGTCTACTGGGACACAACAACTCACCCAAAAATTTAGTGGCTGAACCAACAAACGCGTGTTGTCTCACAGTTTCTGTAGGTCAAGAATCAAAGGATTGAAAACAAACTCTCTGGGCCAACTTGCTCTCTGGGGGGCCGTGGGGCCCCACATGCCCAGCGTGTAGCTGGATCAGGGTCTGGGGTTGGCGGAGCTGCACACCCAGCACTGAGCTGTTGCCATGGAAAAGCCACTGTCTCTGGAGCTGTGCTTGGAGGAGTCCTGTCCCTTCCCACCCCCAGGCTGTTACCCTGCAGCTGGTGTGAAGGCACAGGAGGGTCCTGCTGTCAGAAGCAGTAGTCTGAAGCCAGCAGGGCAATGGGCGAATAGATAAATGATGGGCAGTGGGCAATGATGGAGGTCTGCCCCTGGACACGTAGAGCTCCCAAGAGCAGCCTCAGCCCAGCCAGGAGCCCTGCCCTACAGTCAGCTGGGACCAGCTGTATTCACTCCTAATAAGGTCTCAGGCCCCAGCCCTGGGGATAGTGGAGGTCGTGAAGAGCCACCAAGAGACTAGAAATTTCCAGCAATGCAGGGAGAGCCCCTGTGCTTTCTCACACCACTCAACCTTGGCACTGCTGACATTCGGGGCTTCTTTGTTATGGGACCGTCCTGTAGAGTGTTGTGCGGCCGCAGCCCAGGTCTCTACCCTCCAGATGCCAGGAGCACCCCTCCCCCAGTCATGACAACTGCAGACATGGCCCATGTCCCCAGGTGGGCAAAGGGTCTCCACTGAGAACCACTGCACTGGCAGGAACGCGACCCCTCCGCTTTCCCACTGTTTTGTTCATTTACTTGTCACCCCTCAGAGGGGACGGCCCTGGGCACAGCCCCTGCGGCAACCCGCCCGTGCCCTCAGTGCCCCCCTCTGTGGCCCTTCCACGGGCACTGGGATGCCTGCCTGCATTCTTGCTTCATTCCACAATTTACCAGCTGCCTGTATCAGCTGGTAGTGGGGTACAATGGTGAACAAAGGGCAGGGCCCATCCTTGGGAGCTTAGAGCCCAGCTGCCTACCTGATCATGGGTGCCCTGAGGTCATGGGACACATGCCCGACCCACGGCAGGACCATCTCTTAAAGTAAGATCCCCCAGGGCTCCTGCTCAACGGCTGGCCCAGGGGTCAGTCCCCACTCCAGGGACCTCGCCCACCTTGCTGGCTGCCCTCAGACTGCAGGTCCTCCCATCTGCCTTCTGCCAGCACCTGTGAAGCTCTGGGGCACCCAGGAATCTCCTGGGGATGGTGTTAAAATGCAGGCTTGGATCCTGTAGGTCTGGGTTCTGCATTTCCAACCAGCTCCCAGGGCATGCTGATGCTGCTGGTCCCAGGGGCCTCTCGTGGGCTGTGGAGGGCCAAGCTACAGTCAGGAAATCTGACAAATGCACCAGCAGGGTCAGTGCTCTGCCTCCTGAGGAGGGACCTGGGGACTGTGAGGGCTCTCGCCCTAAAGGTGATTCCGGCAACGGGAATTTGGGGATGGAGTAACACCGTGAGGACCACTCAGGGGCGAACCTCCAAACTCTTCCCCAGCACACGAAGCCATGTGGGAGTCTACTTGCCGGTGTGATATTGCTTCTAGGGCAAGCGAAGGCCCCTAGTGACGGCCTCCAGGGTCAGAATCTGGAGGTCGACCTGGTCAGCACGTGCACTCTCATCACACACCCCTGCTCGGGGGTGGAGAGGTCTGCGCGGGTGGAGGCAGAGCGCAGGCGCCAGGGACTCAGGCGCACCCCTGAGGCTAAAGCCGTCCCCCTCCGTAATCCGGGGTCCAAGGAAAGACAAAGTGCAGCTCCTCGCAGAGATGCTGGGGCCCGGGGGCCGGCAGGGCAGCCCGCAGAGTCCCGGCGAGCGCACCCTTCCTACCAGCGTTCGAGGTAGGCGCTCTTTCCCCAGCGCGCCCAGCAGGGACCAGGGCGACCCGGCCGCGCGACGGGGCCTGCAAGACACGCGGGCGCGAGCGCCACCTCGTGGTGCAGCGGCCACACAGCCCGGCCGAGCCGTCCTCAGACCTGGGGCAGCTTGTAAAACCAGCGCAGGCACTCGCTGAAAAACATACCCCGATTCTATTCCTCTCTTCTGAGGTTTGATCAGCGTGGCATTTATATCTCTGAGGTATAGCCATCATCCCTGAAATCCCAGAAAACTAAAGAAAAGGTTTTGGGGGGTTTGCACTGACCATTAGTTCAAACGTTTACTGAGCACCTACTATTCCCAGATAGGGCAAGAAAACAGTAAACAAAATACAGTCCATGGCTCACAGGCTCAGTCTGAGCGAGACACTTAGAAAGTGGGGTGAAGGGTGTCTGCTGAGTTAAGCTCGGGGCACCAGGGGAGCTCTGAGCAGGGCCCACCTGGGAGGCTAGGGGACGGGACAGGGCTGTCTGGGAAGAGCAGCTCCTTGGCCATCCTATTGAGCAGGTCGTCCAGATTTTAGGCATTCATTCATTCGTCATTAATTGAGCACGTACTATGCTGCGTTCTAGGTTATGGGAACACAGAGTGAGTAAATGAGGCCCCCGCTTTCATGTTTACGTGCAAGTGAGCAGGAGAGAGACTAAGCCAGAGGTGAGTATGTCAGAGTCCGACGTGCACATAGGAAAGGGAAGTAAGGCCCAAGCAGGTGGCGCACCTGGGGCACAGAGGAGTAGGTAAGGTCTGTCTGAGAAGGTAGTGCGAGAACAGGCCTGGATGGGAGAGGATGTGAGCCACGGAGATAGTGGAGGGAGAGTGCTTCAGGCAGAGGGGATGTCAGTGCAAAGGTCTTGCAGCAATGGGGAGCTTACAGAAAGGCTAGGAGGTCATGTGGCTGGTGAGAAGGTGCATGAGCCGTGCTGAGGAAAGCAAGACCCAGGCACCAGACCCGGAGCCCTTGCAGAGTCGGCCCAAAGAATCCGCGGTGGAGACTTATCACTACCAACAGGAAACCAGGACTGGGGGCTCTTGGATCAACAGAAGCTGGCTTTGCCCATTCCTAAATCTATCCTTTGTCCTCCCCTTCTCCCCTCTCATCTGAGCCCCCACCCTGGGTTTGAATCCTTCCACTCTCGGTTGTGTAGTTTGCAGAAAATAGCTTAACCTGTGCGTGACCGTCTTCTTACCTACCAAAGGGGAGTATTATCTGGCTCTCAGGTTCTCAGGGTGGCTGTGGGGTATGAAATAAGATTCCCCATGAAAAACAACTAGCAACGTCCCCGGGCATCACAGCACGCTCACGTGTGCCCACTTCCATCTCCTCCTTCCACCCACATGCAATCCATTCTCTGGATGTGCCCTCCAGGGAGGCTGCCCTAACCATGTCTGACACTCCATTCCCTGAATAACTAAACCACCAAGCCTTCAGCACGAGCTCACACAGCACCCTCAACTGCTGTCCAACTCTCCGTCAGGATATTTTGTTTCTTAGATAGACTTTAAATTGCTAAAAAGCAGTAACTTCGAAGTACAAAATTGTCTGTGATACTTGTTGGACAGTTGAATGATTTCCTATCTCAGGCTCCTTCCTCCGCTCCTTGAACCATGGGAAGAGGCAGGAGGGGTACCCTCTCCTAGACGTAGCTGTATGAATCCTAGCTCTCTTATGAGCAGGGAGGCTCATCCACCAAGTTAGCGGTCTCCCTCCCTCCTACCCTGTGCAGAAATTAGGTGGAATAATTAAAAATTACCTTCCCACCTGATCTTACTATTTCCCTTTACAGTTCAGAACCGTCTCTGATTCCTGTGAGGTTTGGCTGCATCCTGCCAATTGCTAAAGGTTTACCATACAACTAGAGTGAGTAATGCTTACCTCTTCCCCAGAGAAATGACTCCTGGTGGTGAAGACTTCCCCCGCCATGGGCTGCCTCATCAGCGAGGCTCTTGGGAACAACCTCCCCATATCGACACTCTCTCTGTTTTACTGTTGCATGATCCATAATCATAATAATGGTCACCATTTATTTAAGGCATATTCCCACAAGTGACTTCCATGTGTGATCTCCTTGAATCCTCACAGGGATCAAACCCATGGGGTTGGACCTATTGTTATCCCATTGAACAGATGACTAAACCAAGCCTTAGAAGGAGTATTTCCTCTTTTTCTAACCCCTGTAGGACTAGAGTTATCTACCCCTAAATGTTTGAGAGAACCTACGGTAAAACCATTTGGGTTTTCCCATCCACTGTTTTCCTTTTTATGAAGTCTTTTAACTACCAATTTAATGTCTCTAGTAGTTATAAGACTATTCAGGTTTTCCTATTTCTAGGTGAGTCAGTTTTAGGTGGCTATATATTTTTTAAAAATGTGTCTGCCTCATCTAACTTTTTTAATTTGCTGATATAAATTCATAATATTTCTTGTTATATTTTTATATCTCTAATACATCTTTAGTTGTGTACACTTTTAATTCCTAATGCTGTGTATTTAAATCATCTTTCTCCTTGATTGTATTATCTCATGAGGGGTTGGTCATTTTCATTAGTTCCAAAGAATCCACTTTGATCCTTTTTGTTACATTTTCATTTTCTATTTCATTACTTCCCACTGTCATCTTGATTGTCTCTCTACCTCTGTTTCTTTGGATTATTTCTGTTACTTTTCCTCCTTGATATCTTGAAGTGGTTGCTTCGCTCATTCATTTTCTGTCTTCTTTTTCTTTTCTAGTATAATTTAGGATTGATTTTCTAAGATTCCCTTTTAGTTTCATCCTACATGTTTTGATATGTAGTTGTTTTTAATTATTATTTAATTCCAAGAGTTATCTCATTTCTATGATCTTGGGTTATTAACTGATAAATTATTTAGATAAGACTTTATTTCCAAAAGCATGGCATTTTATTAGCCTTGTTGTTGACCCCAAATTTAATTTCATTATGGTTAGAGAAAGGGAACTGAATGACAGTTTCTTTAAGATTTATCAAGTCTTGTTTGCTGACTTTGTTCACAGTCCTCTTAATGAATGTTCTGAATGTGCTTAAAAAGAATGCAATCCTGGGGCACCTGGGTGGCTCAGTTTGTTAAGTGACTGCCTTCGGCTCAGGTCATGATCCCAGGGTCCTGGGATCAAGCCCCGCATCGGGCTCCCTGCTCGGCGGGAAGCCTGCTTCTCCCTCTCCCACTCCCCCTGCCTGTGTTTTCTCTCTGTCTCTCTCTCTCTCCATCAATTAAATAAATAAATAAATAAAATCTTTAAAAAAAATTTTTTTTAATAAAAAAAAGAATGCAATCCCAGCCATTGGACCAGTATTTGACATGTGTTCATGATGTGTCCTTTGTTGTCTACATGTATTTTTTTTAGAGAGAGAGCAAGCAGTGGGGGAGGGAGAGAGGGAGAGGGAGAGAGAGAATCTTAAGCAGGCTCCACGCTCAGTGCAGAGCCCAGCTTGGTGCTCTATCTCAGGACCCTGAGACCACGACCTGAGTGGAAATCAAGAGTCAGATGCTTGGGTGCCTGAGTGGCTCAGTCGGTTGGACATCTGCCTTTGGCTCAGGTCATGGTCCCAGGGTCCTGGGATCGAGCCCCGCGTCGGGCTCCCTGCTCGGCGGAGAGCTGGCTTCTCCCTCTCCCTCTGCCTACCTCTCTGCCTACTTGTGCTCTCTATCTCTCTGTCAAATAAATAAATAAAATCTTTAAAAAAAAAAAAAGAGTCAGATGCTTGACCCACTGAGCCACCCCGGCTCAGTTCTTACATGTGTTCTTACTGATTTCTTGTCTGTTTAATTTATCAGCTATTGATAGAGCCTTCATTACAATAGTGATGTGATCTTTTCTTCTTGTTATGTTTAAAAACTATGTGAGGGGCACCTGGGTGGCTCAGATGGTTAAGCGTCTGCCTTCAGCTCAGGTCATGATCTCAGGGTCCTGGGATTGAGCCCCTGCATCACGCTCCCTGCTCAACGCGGAGTCTGCTTCTCCCTCTCCCTCTGCCCCTCCCCCCCACTCGTGTTTACTCTCTCTCAAATAAATAAAATCTTTTTTAAAAAATTAAAAATCATAATAAAATAAAAACTATGTTATTAGATGGACATAAATGTAGCACTTTCAGATCTTCTGATGAATAGAACCTTCTATCATTATGAAGTGACCCTTTCATCTCTTGTAACACCTTTTGCCTTAATCCATTTGTGCCATATTAATATAGCAACACAAGTGTTCTTTGGTTACTATTTGCCTGATAGATCTCTTCCTATAATTTTTCTTCAACCTTTCAATGTTCTTCTGTTCGAGGAATGCCTCTTATAAACAGGATGCAGTTGGATTTCCTAAAAATTCAGTAGGACCATCTTTGTCTTTTTACTAGAGAATTGAGTGCTTGAGGTCAGTGGCGTAAGGGGGATTTGTCAACTTTTTTGTTCATACAGTCCTTAACCAATTTGGCAAACTATTGACTTCTCACATAGTTTCAAAGTGACATCTAAAATTTTTAGCATAAGTTTAAGTAATTGCAAAAGATTTTTTGGCATATTATAAATATCGTCATTAACTATAAAGTGATTATATAATTCATTTAAATATGTCCCATGGAATATAAATATCTAGCAATCCACTACTCATCATCATCCATTTAAAAAAAACAACATGAGCCCATGTTGGGCTCCGCGCTGGGCATGGAGCTTGCTTGGGTTTTTCTCTCTTCCTCTCCCTCTGCCCCTTCCCTGCCCCACTTGCACTCTCTCTCTCTCTTTCTCTCTTTCTCCCTCTCTTAAAAAAAAAAGACAAGCTTTTCTCTTTTTTTAAGATTTTATTTATTTATTTTAGAGAGAGAGTGCACGAGCAGGGGGAAAAACAGAGGGAGAGGGACAAGCAGATTCCATGTTGAGCACAGAGCCCAATGTGGGCTCAATCTCACAACCCTGAAATCATGACCTGAGCCAAAATCAAGAGTTGGGCGCTTAACCAACTGAGCCACCCAGGTGCCCCAAGACAAGCTTTTCTTTACACATCTGAAATGTTAGTGTCCTTTTTTCCTTGAACTTCTATCTTCATTGCGTCTGCCCCACAAGATTTTACCCTAATGTATTACATTTTTACATGATTCAAAATCTTTTGATCATAAAATCAGACTTCTTTTCAATAGGAATATGTATACAAATTTAAATTTTTTAAAAATCCTCTGACCATAAGACTGCAAGAATCAAATTGTTTCCTTCTAGATAGTTTTCATTACAACGTAAGTAGAACACAAATGATCAAAATACAGATATATTAATTTTTGGCAAGTAATTAAGTGAAAATTATAGTGAAAATTATAGCAAAATTTTAATAGATACACATCTCTTAGGGACATGGGTGAAGTTTTTATTTTTGACATGTGGCTATAGATTAGTATTACTTCAGTAGCCTGAGAAGGGGATCAGCACCATCTCTGTTCCAATTTTTTATTGGTTTAGCTACAAGTGCTGATAAACATCATTCCTGTAAATATATAAAAGGGACTAGAATGAGTATCAGTATAGTAAGTCACTCAGTTCTTTTACCTTCTTTGAAGTCATTTGTTTTAAAAATTGGATATTGATTAATCATCAAAAATTCTTTTAAATGATCTATAAGCTGATAAATGAGTTAGGTCCTGTTTCCATTTTGTTGAAAGCAAATCATTAGAAACCATCTGACTTACTAAGAGATTTGTTACTATGTTATAGCCAATCACATGTGTAGTGTCAAGGAATTATATACAAAAGAGGGGCTTTATCAAGGTATATCAAATAGCTATTAATTACATCAGTTACTCTTATAACTGGAGGCATCTCTTTTAGCCTGATATTTTCAAAGACTTTTAGAAAAATACAAATATTATCGATTTCACTACACCTTTGCCAAGGAAAAGTTGAGTAAGGAAATGCTGAATAGGGTGTTCAACTAAATTTTGGCAAAAGATAATAAAAATGCTGCCCCTCTAAGTGTGAATAGATGTTGAAGAAACTCTAAAACACTATCTTATCTCTGATAAATGAAAACTCTCAAAGACATTATGATAATCTGCTAAACGTGGTGATTTTTATCTTCCTGTTCTGAAAACCAGGCAAATGACGCACAGACTGAGACACCCATGAAAGACGGGACTCACCAGGATTAGCGGGGTTAATAAAGGCAAGGTGCTTGACTCCTGGGGCCAGTACCTGGGGCCACAAGCTGCTTGCTAACAAGCTAACAAGCTCTTTCCACCTCTGAGGCTGCTCCACGTGCAGAGGGGGGGCTCTGAAGCCAGCGAAGCCAGCATGTCTTCTCCCAGCCCCAAGTATTTCTAAGGCAGGTGCTGAGCCTTGCATGGGTCTGCTGTGTGGGTGACGTGAGGCACCGCTGTCCAGGAGTCTTTGTTTTGTCCTCATGGGAAAAATACGTCCTGTGGCCATAGTAGGGGATGGAAGAAGCCAGGTGGCTAAAGGAAAATCAGCATCAGGTGGATTGGGAAGCCAGGTTCCAACCCAGGCTACAACACCTATGACTTCAAAACATTGCAGCCTGGGCCGGAACCTGGCTTCCCACTCAAGGCGGTGCAGGGAAGACAGGGATTGCCTGGAAGCCCACCTGTGGCATGTAAAAGGGTGTCCACTGCACTGATATTTCATATGGTCTGAGGCCTCGGGAGGTTATTGCACTCTGGAGCATCAATGCTGGTGGAATGTAGTTGTTCTGGGTCAACTGCAATGGGACCAGTCACAAAAGAAAAGGAGAACAGAGACTGCAGGTGGACGCCCAGACAGACATGCTTGGGAAAGGCTACCTGGATGGTGAGGCTGTACTGGGTATGTTGTGCTGAGCCCCCTGGGGAGAGCCACACACGTTGGTGGACACAGAGCAGTCGCCTGAGGCGTGGGATCAACACCTGCCCTGGGACCACCTCACCACCATGCTCCTGTAGCGACCTGGACCTCTGTTCGCATTTCCTCTTCTGGCTTCTAAGGATTTCCTTTTCTCTCCAGCTTCATTTTTCACTGCCACCTACATTTTTATCATGTACCGAGGGTTTTAAGTATTTTGGAAGGTGGCAACTTTTCAGGTTCTCTACACAGCCATATTGCCAGAAATGAAAATGCTTCTGTAGTTTTACAAAAGATTTTCAATCACTGCCCATTGGGGAGGGCCAGAAGAAGCCAAAAGCCTACAAGATTGGGTCCCAAAGCCACAAGCTTGAGGAGGCATCACAACCCCCCATGTGTTGAGGATGACTGTGGTCCCTGCTTTGGGTTGAGGCTGGAGAGCGCCGGTTCATTTGAGCCCCACCACAGTGAGGAAGTTGAGGGTCAGCTTAATGCCCACCCCCCACCCCTGGTCAGTCCAGAGGCAGTGGTCAGAGCAAGTGCCCCCGCCCCCTCCAGGTGGATTTCACGTCCAGTCCTTTCTCGGCAATTCGCCTCTTTTATTCCTGTTTCTTTCTCTTTCTCATGCTCCCTGTTTTCCACGCTTATGTTCTTGGCCACAACTCAGACCTACCTGTACACCCCAAGGAGTACGTATAGCATCTTACACACCTGAGGTCACCAAAGATCTGCCCCGTGTGTGAGGGGGTGGTTGCTGTCCCCGACCCCACTTAGAACGAGGGCTTTCTTGCCAGTGAGGGTGTTCTGAGAGCCGAGACTCACTCTTGGAGGGTTCTCTCCCCTCTCTTGGTCACAACGTTTTGGTTCACATCTATGACATTTGGTACTAAGTTCACGGTCAGGAATGCAACCTCACAGTTACACATTTTTCTTGTGGAACAGTGCGATCTGATCGCGCTGCAGTTTCTAGGAGTGTCTGGAAAAAAAACAAAACCAGGGGCTGCCTGTAACTCCTCCTCTGAGCTCCACCAGGGGCTCTGAGAACTTCCGTGAAGTTAGTTCTAACCAACCGAGCCCTTACAAAGCAGCAAAGCATTTAAGGCCAGGAAATTTTATTAAACTACGTCTTGTTTGAGAAATGAGTTCGGAGCATTCCCAACTCAGTTTCCAGCTAATGTAAACGCTGAAAGCACATTCCTCATTTGGGGAGTGAGAACAAGGAATTTTATGTTTTAAGTGCGGGAGCCAACATTTCTAGACAGATTCTTAATGTTTTGGGGTGGGACAGAATGGAAAGAGGACCAGCCTGGGAACTGGAGGGTCCAGGCAAGCCCCAAGCTCTGCCACTAGCTTGCTGGACAGCCTGCAGCCAGTGGTTGCTGCCTCTGTTTCCCCATCTGTAGCAAGAGGAGTAGGAATGGTCCTGAAGTCCCATTCACCCCTAATGAGCCAGGATTCCAAGCCACAGAGAATCCTTTTGGCCTCAGCATCCCTTTTCCTCCAGTAAGTCCTGCTTCTGGTGTTCGTGTTGCCTGGTGTGCCCTTGGGAATAGGCACAGTATTTGGGTACTTTTTCTCTTTTCATCCATTCTGCAGACAAGCCAAAAAAAAAAAAAATCTATCACTATCACCCACTTCGCCAGGGCTTTTTAAACCATCAGAAAGTTGCACACAAACATCCCTTCTGCCTGCTTGCTGCAACATTTTAGCAAATGAAAAGCTCTTCTGAAATGTTCTGCACTGCAGATATTTTAGGACAAATTTAAAATGGCTGCACAACAGCAGAAATTGACAGAGATACTCAAACATGTGAAGGCAAATCCAAGAGATCTCAGTTTTCTCATCCAAACTAAATTGCAATGTCATGCTTGTCTTCGGGGACCAAATGCTTCCGTCTCTCCATTTAATTCGCTGTGCATTCCTGCCATATGCTTGCAATGCACTGAGTTCACTTTTATTTTCCACTTAATCTCTAAAATGAATGTCTCAGCCATGCCATGGTTGCTATGAAATCAGTTAATTGGGCCCTTACTGCAGACAGCTATGTCCCCTGCCCCGACCACGTGCAAAGCACATGTTTTATGTGCAATAAACCAATCCATAAATGTTTATAGGAACAGGAGCCTCGTTGTAACAGAAAACACCCAAGTTACAAAGTGAATCTCCAAATCTGAGTGTAGTCCAGCATGGGGCAATGAACTTGGGTGGCCAACAGATCTGAGCTCCCATCCCCACTCACCGCTTCACCAGCTTGCAAAGCAATCACGGGAAAGACCCCATCATCAAATGCAGATCTAAAGCGTGCCCCCTCCTCAGAGCTACACTTCCTGTTGCAGGGACCTTTCCAAACCAGGTGGTGGCCTACATGGGTCAGTTATGAGAAATCACCACTTCATTCAACTGTCTTTTCGCCAGGAACGATATGGCAAAACTAGAGGAGTGTGATTTTCAACAAGTCCAGAAAGTGAGGGGAGCCCCTCTGGTTTTTCTGTGGTCAGCCCAAACAACCCCCAGCCCAGTGCATGGGTACCTTCAAAGAAAGGAGAAGAGAAGGAGGGGAGGAAGACCCTGTTGTTCCCCATCGAGCTTGGACTGGCTTTCCTGCTGCTAACGGAGAAGTAGGGCTCTCTCCTGGGGACAGTGGTAGAGATCCCCACCCATCTCAGGACCACCCACCCACCTGTGGGAGTGCTACCCCAGGCCCACCCCTAAGGTTTGTGGGGTCAGAGCAGAACACGGGTGGAACCCCCAGGACACACCTGTTCTCTCCTGTCCCCATCTCCCAACTGGTCTAGCGGAGGTCCGTTTCCCACTGCCACTGATGTCATGTGAGCTGCCGTGCCTGCCCTGCCCCTGGAGATGGGCTGCGCTCCTTTCCTGTAGCTCCCAGAAGTTCTGAGAATCCCTGTGACCTACTTGGGTCCCACCTGGCCTGGGGATGTCCACGCGGCTTGGCAGAGAGGATGAGGAAGAAGGTGCTGGGGAGGCAAACCACGCACGCCCACCACCTCCAGCCTCCTCCACGAATCTGCCCTGACCCTCAAGCAAGACACTTCATCTGATAAGTTTGCTTGCCACTGGAGCAGGAGTGGAAAGCCTGCTGCTTCCCAGAGTGGTTGAGAAAATGAGAGGAGACCAGTGAGGTGGGAGGGAGGTATGTGCTGGTCCTGACCGTGAGTGGCCACACGACCTGCCCAAGGATATGGGCAGGGCTCTGACAGCGGCCAGGCCCATGCTCCCGCACCTGCTGCATCCAGGGCTGTGAGGCAGGGGATCTGCGATTGTCACCGACAGAAAGCATGCCAGGAGGAGTTATCAGGAGACGCCAACACTTTTTCTCCCATTTGTCAATCCAGCAGAGAAATGTTAAATCGGGAAGGCAGAAGACAGCCAGAGTCACAGAGAAGACCCTCCAGCGGCTTCGCTCTGCTGAGCGCACAGAGAGGGGATGCTGGACTCAGCTCACGTTTCATGTCCCCAGCCCCTTCGTGGTGCCTAGAACATCGCAGAACAGAGAGACGTGTGCGTGCTGGCACCACGAACCAATGAATGAAAAACCAAAAAACTGGAGGAAGAGCTACCACGTCGGCACCGTGCTTGATGCTTGGCATCCACAATCTCTGATGCTCGTAGAAATCCCACGAGGTGGAGCATCAGGTTCTGAGAGGTGGCAAAAGCTGCCCGAGGACATCCTTGCCAGAATTGCTACCGGATCATCTGGAGCACCTGGGTCCAGACCCCTTCGGGGTCTCCACGCCTGAGCCACCTCATCATCATGGGGCCTGTGCTGGGTGGCATTACTTCACACTCTGAGGACTGTCATTTATAGTATAGATTCATCTGACCTAGTTTTTCCTGCAAGTTGTTATAACTAAGAACCCGCCTCTGACTTTCTGTGGAAAATCTTTCAGTATATAAAGCAGGTCGTCTATTCTGACTTAGGGTAGCCCGGGTTAACATGAAAAATACTATATAGGAGAATAAGAAAGACAAGATAATTAAAGGAATACTAAACTAGAATTACACCAAAGCTGGGAGCTGGAATACAGGAGGGACACGGAAGAGGAGAATGCGTCAAATACTGACCCAAGTCCCATAATCCCATATGTACTCGTTTCCTGCCATAACAGTCCCACAGACTGGGGGTCTTAAACAATGGAAACAGATGTTTTCTCAGGTTCTGGAGACCAAAAGTCTGAGACCAAAGTGTGAGCAGGTTGGTTCCTTCCAAGGTTATGAGGGAGAGTCTGTTCCCAGCCTCTCTCCTAATTTCTGGTGGTTGCTGGCAATCATTGGGCCTCTTTGGTTTGTACACGCATCACCCCAACCTCTGCCTGCATCTTCCCATGGCGTTCTTCCTTTGTGTATGCCTATCTCTGTGCCCACATTTCCCCTTTTTGTAAGGACACCAGTCCTATGGGATTAGGGCTCACCGTGATGACCACATTTTAACCTAATTACCTCCACAATGACCCTATTTCCAAATGAGGTCACATTCTGAGGTTCTGGGGGTTAGGACTCCAACATGTGAATTTTAGGTGGACACAATTCAACCCATAACACCATCCATCCTAGAATGGAAAACCATCTAACTGCATTTGCTTTATTTCTAAAGCGCATTTTTAAAGCTTGCCTCTGCTTCAGTCATCCACTGTCCTTCCCCCTTAGAGTATGTTCGCCCCTCCCTTCCTCAGTCCTCACATCCCATTAAAAGTGCGCGGGTTTACAGCCGTGCCCGCACCCTTCCCACCCTCGCACCCCGTGACCCCTGGAACTGATGGTGACACTTCCAGCTCAACCGCAGCCCCTACCTGTCACCTCAGAGCCTTGCCTTCCACCTTACCAGGAACCCCAACCCATTGATTTCACTCCCAATCCATCCTCAGTTCCTCTCGTCACTTTTATCTTTACCCCGCCTAAGTTATGTGGTCTGCCATTTCAATAAAACTCTTGGCAGTAAGTTAAATGTTTCCTTCCTAATCTTTCGTTACTGTTGTGGTTACACCACCTGGAAAACTGTCAGCCCTAGAGGAAGCCAACCACCAATCTTCCCTGATTTGCACATCTCTGCTGGACGATCTCACGTGCAAAGTGGGTGAACAGGTATCATTATAAAGTCAAGGTGCCCAACCTCACATGGCACTTCAATACCATCCAGCAACACTACTGGATTTCTCCAATCAAATTGCTCTCACAGGCTCTGCAAAGGCCATTTCAAACTTTCTGCACTCATCCTCCCTCAGCAGAGGGAAGTATCTTACTTCATAAAAGAAATAGAATATGTCAGATGGGCAGCTCCCAATTCCCCCAAACAAGCCTACAAACGTTCCTCCATCTCAATTCATCCTTTCTTTTGCTCCCATTGCCTCAGAGAAGCTGCCCCTCCTCCTGTGGACGTTGGTTCCTGATCCCATGCTTTGGATCTCATCCCCTTTGTCTTTCTCCATAAACTCAGGGGACCAACCATCCCAGTTTACCCAAAGCCATTCTGGTTTCACACTGAGAGTCCTGTGTGCCAGGACACCCCTCTGACCTGCACAAATCAGGACAGATATTCACCCTAAAACACTACAGATGACACTCTCTTTCTCCTGAATATTCAGCCTCTCCCTTGCCAAGAAATCCTTTGCAATGGATGTAAATGTGTTAGAGTCTCTCTTGTTAAAATAAAACAAAGCAAAACAAAACCTTCCTGCTTCCACAGCTCCCCATTGCTCTCTCTCCTCCCTTCTATGAGCAGATTCTTCATGAGAATTGTCTATATCTCCTCCCTCCCTCTTCCTCTAGCCTGTTCACACCTCAGCCCACTCCCGTGGTGTCTAACCTCACTGCTCCGCTGGTGCATCTCTTACCCAGCTCCCCAGGGGCCTCAGTCTACCAATGCAGTTAGCTGGTTCAGGTCTTCATTTACTTTATCCCTCCAATCAGTTTTTGATGTTGCACACTTTCCTTCTCTCCTTTCACTCCTCTGTCCCCTGGGCATCTCTGACATCTAACTCTCCTGGCTTTTCTTCCCCTATTTTTCTCAGGATCTCATCCAAGGTCATAGTCCCATAACCAGCATGAAATGTCAGAGTTTCTCATAGCTCAGGCTAAGACCTCTGGCCCCCTCAGTCTATTCTGTCTTCAATTCTCATCCCACGCACTTCAGTTGCCATATGCCAGTGACTCCCAAATTTACCTCTAACCCAGGCCTGTCCTTGGAGTCCAGAATGTTCTATCCAACAGCCCATTTGACAGCTCCTCTTAGAGCTTGGGTGTCAAAGGCACCACAATCAACATATCCAAACTAAACTCACAAAAACCCCCAATTCCAGTCCTCTCTCTGGAGTCCACATGATATTCAGTTGCTCAATCCAAAAACCTAGGAGATCCAGATACCTGCTTCTGCCCCACCACCATCTCCAATCCAGTATCAAGCTCAGCCCATTTCAGTTCCTAACTATCTCTTGAATCCATCCACTCTCTCCCTCTTGTGACCTTTACAATTCACTGACTCCTGCCCAGACCATCAGCAAGGCCCCTAGCTGCTCTCCCCAAGTCCACCCTCACTGTACCCCAGCACACTGTGACACTGCAGCCCTTTTCCCAACACAGATCAGGGTCTTTCTGTCTCCTTAAAACTCCTCCAGTGACTTCTTATTCATGAAGTTATTGGTAGTGGCAGGTCCCTAACACACAGAGAAAACATTCACTGAATCAAGCTCATGCCACACTGTCATCTTCCTATTTAGTGACATAGAATAAACATACAGGATATTAATGTGGCTAAACTGGGACCCAGACTGGTTCATTTGGAAACAGCCCCTTCAAAAACATCAGCAAGAGGCAGCTGGTCAACCAAAGGCAATCAGCCTCTGACAACAGGCTACTGTCATCCCCACCACCTCCCACTACAAAAGCCCTAATCTCCAATTGATTTCATCCTGGGATTGTTGTAGAGGGCTTTTGTGACTTGCAAAAAAAAAAAAAAAAAAAATCCTCTATACATCTCCTTCCATTTCTCATTAATAATGTCTATTGAGAAGTATGTAATTTCAATGAATTCTAAATCTGTGGAACAATACAAACAATGAGTGGAAACTGGAGGTGGCTGCCAGAGAGGAAAAGGCATCACATCTTCCTCCTAGAAATCTCTATGCTAAGATTCCTTGCATCAAACTTTTCTGATTTCTTCCAAAACGGGTCATGGTTAGCCTGCAAAAACTGAAATATAAGTCAAGGGAAGGAAAGGAGAAACACAGTGATGTATGAACTTCCTTTCAGAGGTGACCAGTTCTTTACAAAAAAAGAAAAAAATAAACATTAAGAACCCAAAGGAATGAATCCAGTATGATGTGACTCTGGAAATGACCAATGCTGGGAAATAACAGAAAATAGGGAAGAAGGTTGATTTTCATCATTATATTGGGCTGAGAAAATTCCCATGGAGTCCATGGCCTAGGAAGCAGCCCAGTGAAATCAGAGAAGTCATTTGAAATGTGCACCTATTGACAGTTTGGTTAGGAGAAAATGCTGAAAGACTTAAGTGAAGTTATCCAGAAAGGAAAATAAAGGATTCTCATTTTTGTGTCCCAATCTAAATATTAGCAAGATGACATCCCGCAGAGACCATGGTCCAGTTCTGCAGGGTTAGCAACTCAAGTGTTGATGACCACGATGTGTGCCACCAGAATTTCCCAGGAGAAAGGCCAGCCTCGAAGGCAGGTGGCCTCCCCCATCATCCCTCTGAGGAGCGTTCCAAGAGCTCACCAAGCAGGCAGCAGCTCATGGAGGTTTGAGCGAGGAAGACCTGCTACTTTCAGGACACGGTTCTGCAGACAGAGCTGCCAGGCCTCAGCAATTCTAGGCCACCCTCATGGGCAAAGCCCCTTCCCCGTGAGCCCTTTCCTGGCCTTCACGCCCAAATCCTAGCTCTCTCTTGAGGCATTTTAATTCTTGTGAAAAGGTTTGAGAAAGGCAGAGGACGTATTCGAAGATGCCACTGCCATGGGTTCCTCATCAGCCTGACGTCCCCCCGGGGCTGTCACAGCCACCGCCCAGCTCTTCCCTGGCTATCCCCTGCCGGAAGGGCCTCCTGGCAGCCTCAGAACTGTCACAGACAACACGCCTGACATCGACACAGGGTGCTGGCCCAGACTGCGGGTCTCAGTTTGAGGTTCAGGAAACACAGGCACGGCTTGCGGTGTAGCTACTTCCTCCCACTCTGTCAGTGTAAACAAAGCCATGGACGCAGCTCTCTCTTTCTACCTGGTGCTGTTTTAAAACATAATGCATCAGTAGAAAATCAGAGATTTGGTAAGGCCAATAGGTCAGGAGACAAATGTCATTGCAAAGCTAGTTTGTTACAGATGTCAAGAGGACGGGGCCACGGCACAGGACACGGGACCCACACGGGGAAGCACCAGGGTTGGTCAGGACTTGGGGCTGGGGGGAACCGTGGCAAAAGTTTTTATTGTGGTTTCTGTGGGAAGGAAGGAGCAAAGCAGGATAATTTGAGTGATTTCAGTGGGCTCTGGGTCTAGGAGCTGTCCCTAGCTATCTGCCCCAGGGTGATTAGGGCAGGTGAGAGCCCTAATTACCTCATCCAGGGGTGTCAGAGCCAGAGGTGGGTGGGGTGTGAGCTCTGGATTGGTTCATTTGTGTTTGAAAATCACTCTCACAGGCAAGCTATTTACCATCCATCTGCGGGGATTGGCCAACGTTGGGATGGGCAGTCCCTCCAGGGTCAGCAAGTCCCCAGATGTCAAAACATAGGAACACAGAAGATAAAAGATATGGTTAATACATTAACTCAGAACCAAGTTCTTTCTGAAAGAGCCATGAAGTATGGCTCCCCTGTCCCACCCTACCCCTTCACACACACACACACACACACACACACACACACATACACACCTCAGCCAGGTCTTTACATTTAATAGGACACTTTAAGAAAGACCAAAAGACTCACAGCATCCGGAGAAATGAGCTGAAAAGTAAGAATCCCATCAGCACCTTTAGGATACAATAAGGATAACTATAGTAATCTGTGCTTAATAAATGGTGTCATGGACTGGGAACATATTGAGTACTCTGCACAGTGCTAGATACTCATGAATTATTCCATCTAAGAGATGGCTTGTCTCCTTCACAGCAGGACAGACGTGGGGTTCTGTCCCTCCCCTTCATCTGATCCATGCACACAGCCTAGGCCTCTCCTGAGCAAGCCCCACTGTTAGGACTAGTCTAAATGGACTGCAAACATGCTATGACCCAGAATCCTGGTACCTACTGTTCCTGTTCTTAGGAACGCTGCTGAACTTCCCCAGCATGCCTGTTGGAACACACCAGCCTCCCTCCAGGAGGAACAATAAAATGAGATGGCAGAGATTAGCCCAAGGAGGAACACTGTCTTTCTTCACTGCCTCCTTGCCTTAAAAGGCAGGGCCAAGTAAATGATGAAGCTGCAAGAATATGGTATCAGCCAAGGAGAACTCCAAGCTGGAGGTGTGAGTACAAATTGTTGGGATATTCCTGTCACTCCCGGAAACTAGCCATCGAGCCAGAATGTGGACACTTGGTGGTGATTTGTGAGCCGAAGGATGAATCAAGGTGAGGGTTTATTTTGGCACACCAAGTTTTCATTTGTTCTTCGGGGATGTTTGATTCCCCTTAAACATCAAAAATCCATATTGGAAACATCAGTCCTCCTGGGCTACATTTTTCACCCATAAATGGATTGGAATGAGGAACATAGAGATTAGGTGGTATATTTACTTTAAATCAATACTTCAAAACCAGACTTGGATGAAAGCAGACTCTCATTTCTAACGGTATTACGCATATGTTTACAAGGCTGTGCTCATTCAGAAGGCTTGCCTCACCCTCCACAAACCAAACCAAATTTTTGACAGGTCAGGAAAGATTCCAAATTTGAAGAACAGAGGTAGGTTCATTACTAGAGTCATAAGAAGAATTTGCCACAGTTTCATTAACTGTTCATGGTTAGTTGAAGAACGAAGACATTCCAACAGATCGCAAGAAAGGCTATAGCTATTGCGAGACTTACGGACATCTTGAGACATTTCTGATAGTAAAACAGGATTGGATTTATGAGGAAGCTCTAGAAAAGGCTCCTGAGTGCCTCCCACATAATGTTTTCAAGCCCAACAGCCACTGTTAGAGAAAGGATGATGCTTTGCAGTTGCATCCCAGGGTAGCCTAGGTAGCGGTGCCCCAGAATCTATCGGACGAAAGCTCACTTATGGCATGTGGTTCAGTCAATCCAATGTCACCAACGTCCAAACCTTTACAAACATGCAGGATGCAAACTACGCTTTTCCAAAATTTGCCCCAAATTTCAACTTAAGACCACATTTATTAAACAGCCCATAAGAAGATGTCTTTGCTTTCATAAATACATTGCCTCTGTTATATTACCTTCCTGGCACTGGATTTGTGAATCAGTCTGTAAAGATCTCCACCAGTCAGTGGAGCAAGTGACTCTTGATCTCGGCGGCATGAGGTTGAGCCCCACATCAGGCATAGAGATTACTTTCAAAAAAAATAAAAACAAATGAAAGTCCATTGCTTTGGTTAAAAATCCCTTCAAGTCTGTTTTTCTAAAGAAAAATACCTGTTTTCTTGCAGTGGTGAGTTCTCACACCTGCTCCTTCTTTTATCCATTAGTTCTCCTCCCCTATGGGAAGGACACCTTGGAATCTTTCTGGAAATTGGAGGACAGGAGGAAGGATAGCGAGTTTGGTGGTTGTTTTGCAGGCATGCTGTCAACTTTAGGAAGCGTTTCAAACATGCTCGGGGCATCTCCTTATTTTCCCAGTTTCCCTGAGATGTAACTGGCATGCAGGACTGTGTGAGTTTAAGATGGTCATACATAAATTGTGGCATGTTTAGCAAAGTTTAGTTAACATTCATCGTCTCACATAGATACCCTACAAAAAAGAAGAAAGGAAAAAGGGTGGGGGGAAAGGGTTTTCCCTTGTGATGAGAACCCTTAGGATCCACTGTCTTAACTTTCAGCCGTTCCATATGAGGGTGGTAACTGTGGTCATCATGTTAGCATTACATCCCTGGTACTCTTTGATCTTCTAACTGCAAGTTTGTCCCTTGGGACCACCTTCTCCCAGCTCCTGCATCCCCACCCCACCCCTCCGGTAACCACAGATCCGATCTCTTTTTCCATGACTTGGGTGTTTTGTCTTGTTTTCAGTCCACAATTAGGTGAGATTACAGGGTGTTTGCCTCTCCCAAGGCACTTCCTTCTGACAGGCTACAAACAAAGCAAGGTACAAATGGGTCCTCTGAGAAAGTGGGAAGTGTATGAGTCCACAGAGGGATCAAATGTGGCTCTGGAATTGCGAAGTTAATGAACATAGTGAAAACATAGACTATTATGAAAAAGCAATAAAAGTGAACTATGTCAGGCCAGGCCTAAGCTCTCCTTAATTTTCAGCTACCGTTCTCCAGTCTCTGCCTCCTTCTGAAATTCAGATCCACAGGCCTGAAGGAAGTCAGGAGGAGGGATTTTCCATGTTCTGTTCCCTTCCCACACACAAGCCATCCAGTTACTAAAAAGGGTGGTGTTGTACACATGTGTCTTAGAGGCAGAGACAAATCTCTGTTTGGGAACTAAAGGTTGTTTCATAGGTGTTGATGGCTTTGGACCTCTGCCAAATCAAATGCATGGTCAGCCGACGGTCTCCTGCCCTCACACACCCCCAGACAGCTGGCCAGATGCAACTCTGTGGCTAAGAGTGGTCTAGACACCTAAGTGGCCTGAAGCCAGGAGTATCCAGAGGATGCCAAATTAGTTTTTCTGGAAGTGTCTAGTTCTACCTGGGATCACTTTAGTCCAGAACTTGTGTGCAAGTGACACATGGAGGCTTCAAGACCCATAGGGGGTCCCGCTAACCTGAAAGGCCCTCCTGCCTCTTCTTTGGGGCACAGCTAAGGGCATCTTTGTCTGGGAGCCTTCCTAGGTGGCCAGTCCCATGGTCTTTAAGCTGGGGCTCTCCCTAGGCTGCTTGTCTTAGCCTTGATCATGTGCAGCCTCGACCATCTGTTATATTTTTCATAGTCCAGGGCATTCGCTCTCCAACTGGATCCATGCCATTGTAAGTTATCAGTGTAAGAATTATTGGTTATACTTTGTAATTCCCTCTTATTTCTTTAGTTCCCCAAATCTTTATTGAGCACTTACCATGCCCCACATTGCACCCAGCTCCAGAAACACAAGCCATGTCCCCGCTTGTCACGGTATTTATGTTCTATCAGCAAGAAGTCTCACGGGGAACAGGTGGGGTGTGATAGGCAAGTGTAAGAGAGAGAACTAACTCAGTGCGGACATCAGGATGGCCTGCTGGAGGTCCCTGAGGAAAGCGTACATGTCGGGCAGTGGAGCAGAGACCCAGAAAGACTGCATAAGAACTTTGGACCTTATCTTAGGAGCAACAGGAGGTCACTGAGAGGCTCTGAGCCAGACACAGATATAACCATATCTGCTTTGTTCCAAGGTCACTCTAGTGTCAGGAGAAGAAGAGAGAGGAGAGAAGAAAAGCGGAAGTCAGGAACTGCTGCTAGAGATGAGGGTGGTGTGGGCCAAGCACGTAGCGGTGGCAATGGGGAGAGAAAGAAGCTGAGATCCAAGATATATTCCCGAGGTAGAATCAACCATACGCATGAAGTGAGATTGGATGTCGGTGGTACCATTGACTGGAATCAGGAACCTGGTGCGAGGGGCAGGTTTGGAGGAAAAGATGATACACATTGCACGTGTTCAGTTAGGGGCATTGAATGAGACCCCTAAGGGAAGCTACCCAGTAAGCAGGTGAGTGTATGGGTTTGGAGATCAGGCATGAGGTTTGGGTTGGAGGTTAGAAAGTCAGCAGCTTGTGAAATCACATGAATGAACGAGATCAACCAGGGAGAGAGTATAGATGAGGACCTCGGAGCCCCAGAGAAAGGATGGAGAGGCCAAGAGGACATAGAAGGAGGAGATGGCCAGCAGGGTCAGCTGCAGAGCCAACCCAATGAGCTTGCACATAGTAGGAGCTCCAAGACCACTTCATTCTTAGAAGACCTAACAGCCAATCAGTTGCCTGTGGCAGTAGGGGTCCATCTGAGGTTTTGGTTCTGTGAAGGGCCAGTAATTAGGATGAGATCATCATCCAGGGTTTGCATCAGCTATGTTTAACTCTTGATGGCCCCACAACGAATGTAGTCAGTGGTTCGTGTAAGTTTTAGTCTTCTCAAAAACACAAACTTACTTTTAACACCAGTGAATTAACATGCTAGGGCAAGAGCCCACAGGTCCATCAAAATGGATGGGTGCCCTTTACTCATCAAAGAGAGATCCTAAGTCTCTTACTAACACTGAATCCCACCCCTGTCTCTGTATCGTCCTAATTATCAAACTCAAGACTTAAAGATCTGGGTTTTTCACTAGAATCTTAAAGTCAGTTGAAATAAAATATTTATGTTCAACTATGCAAAGAGTAACAGAATCACGTGAGCTTTATAAACCCTCCGGAGGGCACTCTCAGGGTCACAGACTCTGCTTTTTTATTCCAAGATGAAGGCATTTTCATTATAAATGTCATTTTCTGTTTTATTTGGGAAGGATAAATTCTAAGAATTTTAAACGACCTTTTTAAAACTATGTCCAAGGAGAGATTATAATTTATAGACATGGCACTCAGATAAGTAGAAACAGAACTGACTTTGTTTCTCTGTGACTGAAATTAACTCTGCTCTTAGGCTCCCTTTCTGTTTCCTGGTAGGAAAAAAAAAAAAAACCATACATTTCTAATTAAAGGTAACTCAGTCACTTCCAGCTTTAAATGTGGTTAATTCAGATCTAAACTGTCACTCAAAAAGTTCCCCTCTCCCACCCTAAGAGCCATCTGAATGGGGGTGGGTTACACATCATTCTGGCACTGGTGAGGGGGGTGTGGCCCATGTTCATCCTGCCTCCTTGCTCTCCCCACAAGGGCTTTGGGGTGTCACGTGGCCTCACTCCTGGGCTCCAAGGGCTCACCAAGCTCCTGGATCAGAAGCCGCTGGGTGCCTCTCCCCACTGGTCCTGCCAGTGCCCCCAAGCTGTCCACACACACTCCTGCAAACACACTCCAGATCATGCACACTTGCACACACAAAGACACACACACACACGAGGGCAGCTCACACAAGCACAAAAACGCATGTGCATACACGCTCACACACTAACAGGTGCCCAGTGCACTCATACACACGCATACACACACCCACACACACTCACTCTGGGGCCAGCCCCAGGCCACCAACCAGACACATCTCATTTGAATGATTTACAATTTTTTTAAAAGGATGACCAAAGCCAATCCTAAAAGGAAATAAATATAGAAACAAATGAAACTAACTAGGCATAAAATAGATGACATAGCCACATAGAAAAAAGAATGAATTCAAGTAATTTTGAACACAGTACTTTGATTATATTACCTCAGTGGGAATGTTCTAAGATGAAAAAGAAGTGCAAAGAAATTTTTAATTTTACCCACAAGCTTGTGGTTGATAGTGTCGAAAGTGCAACAGCACCTGGCGAGTTCTTTTAAAAGATGATTTATTCAAATTAAAAAAAAAAAAAAAAAAAAAGATGATTTATTCAGATTGTATGAGAGAATCTGCTACCATCACTCTCCTTCCTTCCAGAAGAAACTCAGATGACTTTAAAAGGAACGTGAGTTTTATAGAATAAAAGGAGGACGTCTTACGAGGGTCTTTCTTCCTGGCTTATAGATAGCCACCTTCTCGTGGCATTCTGGCGTGGCCTTTTTTGTGCGTGCATGCAGGAGAGAAAGCCCTCTGGTGTCTCTTCCTCTTATAAGGACACCAATCCTATTGAATCAGGGCTCCACCTTATGACTTCACTTAACCTTAATTACATTCCTAAAGTCCCCAGAGTCCAAATACAGTCACTTTAGGGGGTTAGGGCTTCAATATATGAATTTTAGGAGCACACAATTCAGTCCATAACACCATGTTAACCAGGAAAGTTACTTAACCTTTCTTTGCCTTAGTTTGCTCATACACAAGATAGACATCATAACAGGGCTGCTCTATGGATTGAATGGTTGATGTGCATAAAGCATTTTGTGTGTGGCAGACAATAAACACTCAATAAATAGCATTTGTTATTTAATTCAATACTTAATTTGTGAATTTTATTTTTTTTTATTTTTTTTTTTTTTAAAGATTTTATTTATTTATTTGAGAGAGAGAGAATGAGAGACAGAGAGCACGAGAGGGAAGAGGGTCAGAGGGAGAAGCAGACCCCCCGCTGAGCAGGGAGCCTGATGTGGGACTCGATCCCGGGACTCCAGGATCACGACCTGAGCCGAAGGCAGTCGCTTAACCAACTGAGCCACCCAGGCGCCCTAATTTGTGAATTTTATTAACTACTTTAGTGAGAGTAAATTAGAAGTACACACAGAGAATGTCTTCTTTTAGACATTAAGAAAATGCACATTTCAATTTATTTTTGCATAGCTGGAGGTGAACCTCACTGGCCCTCCAATATTTGGGTAACAGAAGAAGTACAACTGTTTATTGAAGGGACTTTTAACCTGAGTGTAAGGCAGGGCTTGCTGTTATTTAAATAATCAGCAGTTGGCTGAACCTACTGAATTAAAATTATTATTATACTATGGCAGAAATTACACTATACTGTTTCTTTTTGACAGTGGGCCTGGTAAATCACCAATATTCTTCTCCCACACAAACACTTATAAACATAAGTGCAGAACACTTTATTACTGTGCTAATTCAGTGCAGTTCTTACTGAGAATAGCAAGGAGTAAAGAGAAACATCCCATCATTTAGCCAGTATCTGAAATAAAAGGCAAAGTATCTAGAGTCAATTCTTTGTTTCTGAATATTACAATCTAGATTGATTAATTTTACAGTATTCAAAGGTGGTGATGGTGGCTTATATCCATCTTATTTTACTGGAATCATGTTCTCCAAGCAGTTTTGATGCATTATCTGTTTACACAGAGTGAATACCTCTGGCTTTATGCAGGGGGCTCTCCCTTGAGGATGGTTTTCATCATATTGGTATTCTGCTCAAAATATTTTGCATCATAATTTGCTGCTGGGGATCTAAAAATAGGGCTTTGCCTGTTAAATCCTCATCCTGCTGGGCCTGACCCTATGTTTGCTCAGTCGCTATGACAGATTCTTTAGCTGTGCTGCAGTTTGGTTTCCTGGCTTCTAAATGGACTGGGCTTTGCATCCACCACCAATAACATGCGCTCCCTCCCCTCCACTCCTTACTCTTGCATAGTCTTACTCAAGGAATGAAATGGCCACCACAAAGATGGACTATTTCTAATCACTTCCCTGCAGGTTAAACTCTTAGAAGATTAACCAGAGATCCAAACAGAGAAGCTCTCAGTGGAGAAATTATGAAATGAAATAATTTTTAAAAGATGCACACACAGGGGACGCCTGGGTGGCTCAGTCGGTTAAGCGGCTGCCTTCGACCCGGGTCATGATCCCAGGGTCCTGGGATCGAGTCCCACATCGGGCTCCTTGCTCAGCAGGGAGCTTGCTTCTCCCTCTCTCTCCTTCTGCTTGTGCTCTCTCTGTCAAATAAATAAAACCTAAAAAAAAAAAAAAAAAGATGCACACACAGCGTTGGGCTTTGGGAAAATAACTTAGACCAGACAACACTGCTATGAAAATCAAGCTTTGCCTTCCAAAGCATAAAGTCAAAGGCATGCCTGGATCTAGAACACTTCAGAAGCCCTCTTCCTCCCCTAGTCCCACCTTGCCTCATGCCATCTTGCAGTGACATCTGCACCACTCAGCATCTTCTCATTTCTTTTGAGACTGTGAGGACAGATTCCCCAGGGATGTAATTTGGACCAATCTCACTAGAGGTGTGTCTATTTCTTAGACTGTTCAAAAAACCAATGTTTGCCTTTATCGATCCTCTCTATTTTTCATTTGTTATCTTTTATTAATTTATGCACTGATCTTTATTGCCTATTTCCCATGGGTTCATCCTGTTGTTGTTTTTAATTTTTTTCTTTGAGTAGAGCTGACACACAACGTTACATTAACTTCAGGTGTGCAACATAGTGATTCAGCGTCCCTATACCCTGCTGTTCTTTTTCTACTTTAAATTGGAGATTCTGCACATTCATTTTCAGACTTCCTCCTTTTCTAATATAAGAATTTAGACCTATACATTTTTCTCACTTTCCATGTATCCCATAATTATGACATTTAGAATTTCAATATCATTCGGTACCAAGCATTACTGAATTTCAGTAGGGTTTCTTCTTTGACGGAAGTTGTTTAAAATGTGATCATCTATTATGAAACACGTGGTAATTTCTAAAATTCATCTTTTCTTTTTGCTTTCTGCCTTGTGCATGCAAAGCTCAAGACTTGTATCAACTCGTGCACAGAATTCAGGCACAGAATTCTCTTCCCCAGTTCTGTCCTCTGTAGGATTCCCTACCTTTTTTCAGCTCCCAAACCCCCACTCTCCATCTCCTGTCTAGAAAGATAGGATTTCCCTCTGGATGCTAGCCACTTGTGCTCTGCGTGGTCACTCTCAGAGTAAGGCAGTGAGAAACGAGAAAAACACTACCACAAACTCTGTCCACAATCCCCTTTCCCAGTCCTCTAGCCAGAAAGATTTCCTCCAGGATTTTGGGGCCTGTACCACGCTGCATGTGAAGCAGTTCCCAATGAGGCGGCACTGGGGGCTGGGGTACCTGACGGGGACTCCCCACTTTCATCCTCTGGCTCAGAAGGGCACCTTGCCTCAGTGCTCTGGTCAGAAGGATGGGGTTTCTTCCCGAGATTTTGTTGTCAGCACCTGCTGCCCAGTTCTGTGCTGGGGCCACTCTCAGGTTAAAGCCAGGTGATGAAAAAGGAAAATGGAAAAACAAGAAATGTACCCCCTAAGAAGTCAATCTTCATGTTTGGTACCCCTCCCCATCTTCTTGCCAGTATTAGACTTTCCAGAGTCTTCCGGTGGAAGGTTTTGTCTACAGGAGTTAGTCGTTTGTAATCAGCAGGAGAGAAAAGCTGTATTTACTCCATCTTCACCAGAACCCGAAGTCCTATCCCTTACTTTTTTAATTGAAATTACTTTTGATTAAAATTATGGACTTTGTAATTTTCCAGCACCTAGTTTGTATTTTAGCCGAGGGTCCTTCACAGATAGACTGGCATAATGCTGGAAGCAGAAACCTCCCACTTTCCTTTTTAAGGACTCACAAGCCATCTTTCTATTTAATAATACATCTCAGACATTTCCAATCAACAATTTTAATTAAGCTGCTTCTCTATAGTTTCCCTAAGCTGAGTTTTTTCACTTGACAGCGAATATTTACTGGGAAGCTACAATGTTGAAGTGCTGTAGTAAATGCTAGGAACATGGAAATAAACAAGACCAATGAGCCCCAGTGCGATCACAACTCGACAAGGGAAACAGACACTTAGAGGTAATTTCAAATGATGGGATAAAGTGTCACTGAGTGTTAGGGGACCCTGGGCTCAACAGTTCCAGCTAGGGACTGGTCAGTCACAGAGTGCTCCAGAAAGGAGATGATAAAGTAGTTAGCTTTTCAAAGATGAGCAGGATCCCACTGGAGGAAGGCTGTTCAAGATAAGGCAAGTAGATGAACACGGGCATAAAAATACAAATGCAAATGTTAAGACAGCCAGTATGCCTAGAGAGTGGAGGGCGAGCAGAACCGGACATCAGATTTCTCGTGTTTTGCTCTTCACCAAAAGAAGCATCTCTTTTTCCAGAGAGAACTTTACTCACTAAAAACCTACTGCAGGGGGACCCTGTGATGATCTTCCTGATATGGAAAACAAGCACAACATACATACACACGGATATAATCTTGGCAGCTCTGCTTTTCTTATAATGTTAACTCAGCTGGTTTTATTTTGTTACTTTTTCAAGTTCAATGAAAATCACATCTTTAAAGAATGGACTGGAACCCATGTCAATAGGTAAGACAGGAATCTTTCTGAAAAAAATGAAAATTATCAACCTACACTAGGAGGTGTTTTTAATATTGTCCTGTTGGACAAATACATTAATATTATTTTTTATCCCTTTTTTTTTTTTTTTTAGATTTTATTTATTTATTTGACAGAGAGAGCACAAATAGAGCGGCAGGCAGAGGGAGAGGGAGAAGCAGACTCCCTGCTGAGCAGGGACCCCCCGATGCGGGGCTTGATCCCAGGACCCTGGGATCATGACCTGAGCCAAAGGCAGACGCTTAACCATCTGAGCCACCCAGGTGCCCCTATCCCTTTTTAAATGAATTAGGACACCATAAGATGAATTAAAAAAATGGAAAATCATCCATGAGCATTTCTTTAAATCTTGCTTATTCATCTTTTTATTACAAAAATTAAACAGTCCCACTAAAATGTTTGCTATGGAAAGATATTTTGCTATCTCTATAGAATTCAGTAAGTGTATTTGTTTGCTAGGACTGCCATAACAAAGTATCATGACGGGGGCTTAAATAACAGTATTGTCTCTTGGACATCCTCTTAGTTGTATCCAGTGTTGTTTCTTGATACCAATATCCCAAGTTTCTGATTCTCTATTCAGCCAATTCCAATATGATGTTAAATATCCATTTAGAGTTTAATTTTAATAATTGCATTTTTTAATTTCTGGTTGTATTTGGTTATTTATATAGCCAAAACTGAAGGTCTAGGTGGATTTTTTATTTGCCCATCTCTGTTTTCTAATCACTTTACAATAAACATGTACTTCCTTTATAAAAAAAAAAAGTTGTTAAAGTTATTTTATCACCTTTTCCCCTTGACTTCCTGTGTATTTCTCTTTCTGAGCCCACATGTCCCTGCTATCACCTGTCTTCCCCCATCACTCCCAAACACAGATAAAGAGTCAGCAGTTCAGAAGAGAAACACTGGTTGAGAAATAAAAGCAAGGCAGTGCTCTTTTCTTTTCAATACCCAGAAGTCCTGTAATACTTAGTTTGGGGATGAAGAAGAAGAGCCCAGGACTGGAGTGAGGGCAGTGCTGACTCTGGCCCTGACAGCTGAATGGGGTAAATTGCTTATATCCCTGGCACCCCAGTTTCTTCTTCTAGCCACAAGGAGCAAGTGCAATGCTCTGAGAACATTCCATATCTCTGAATTCCTCTGTGTAAACGCCCTCATATGTCTTCTTCTCCCCACTCTACTTGCATTCTGCACAAAGCAGTTGCCTGATACACCTTATTGGCTCTCCCAGTGAATGACATCCGGACTGCCTGGCTGTGTTCTTGAATGAATGAACAGTGGCCACAGGATGACTTTTGTGAGTCTTAGGTACTTTTACCTTTGTGGACCCCAAAAATGGTTTAATTATATTACATTTTACAATCTAATTAGTATAAAGATGACTATATTAACATTTTCTTCTGCTTAAAAGTTTATCTTTTTTTCTTTTGATTTTAGAAGAATTTTCATGGGTCCTTGAAAGCATTGTGGGCCCTCAGCCCTGGACCGGCCTAGCTAATGGGGAAGTCATCCCTGCAGGAACTACTCAGTGGATGCTTCCACAGCCTGAGAAGTTTCATAAGAGAGCCCTTTGAGCAGTGCACCAATGCATTACCCAGATTTTATGCCAAGCCAGTTACCTAGTTTTCTTCTCTAAGGACATGGGTGGAGTTTCCCTCATTCTGTCATTTCACATTAAAATAAAGCTGCTCCTGACTCCTGGGCTCCAGTAGCTCATATGGCATTTCTGTGCAAATTAGAAAAAGACTTCTTATTTTTAAGAAGAAGGGGGAAAGCCATTAAAGTATTATGTTATTGCACCATCTAAATAACTATCCCCACTGAGCCTGGGGAAAGTGCCAAGTCAGGTGGGCATCCTTTCCAACCTCACTTGGGGGCCACGGTCGTGGCCTGCATGGCATAGTGGTGGGACAGTAACAGTAATCCATGGCATTCAGCTTAAAGCCATCCTAAGCATAGTTCCATAAACCAAATTTCATCCTATGTCTGTGGCCAGAATGGTCAAGTCTCTGTAGGACTCAGGCAAAGCCTCTAAAAGCAATGGGAGACCAGAGTCATGGCCTCCAGTTTCTCCCAGAGCAAAAAGTAGACAAGGCACAACCACATGAGTGTACACACCACACGCTTTCCTGTGTGTGTGCATGGCCTTGCAGGCAAGTGTGGTTTAATGTGAACCAGAACTCTCATGCTGTCCCCTGGAAGGCGCCCCAAAAGTCCGGGAAGCTCCACCACATGCTCCTGTGTGTGTTAGTGTATGTCTACAACATGAACAACACCCCATGCAGGGCACAGTCTGACCAGCTGCACCGAGCAGCCACACCCAGCTCACTGAGTCCCCTCGCTGACGGAAAGCCTGCACTTACACATAATAAAGCCTCCATCCATTCCCTTCTCTGCAGGGATGACATGCCAGGCTCGGAGCTCCTACATCACGAGTGAGATCCTGTGGGGTTACCGGTTCACACCTGTCCTGACGCTGGAAGACGGGTTCTATGAGGTCGACTACAACAGTTTCCATGAGACCTATGAGACCAGCACCCCATCTCTCAGTGCCAAAGAGCTGGCTGAGCTAGCCAGTAGGGCGGAGCTGCCCCTGAGTTGGTCTGTGTCCAGCAAACTCAACCAACATGCAGAACTGGAGACTGAAGAAGAAGAAAAGAACCTCGAGGAACAAACAGAAAGGAATGGTGATGTGGCAAACCTAGAGAACGAATCCAAAGTTTAGTTTCCTAGCTGGGTAGCTCCTTCTCCTCTCCCCTCACACAACCTTTTCTTGTCTCTCATTCTCTTTCTTTTTTGTCTCTCTTACTTGGTTGTTTATTTATTTATATTTAATTTTGACATTACCAGAAAACAAATCTTCAAGGTGTAAAATATCTACCTGCCCTCTCTCAGTTACTCAGATTGACAAGGTAGACACGGATTTGGTTAAGGTGCAACGTGCCCTCATTTGTGGCCCAAGCTTGCTCTCTTCCCTAAATACCACACATCCAACTCCTAGGGATTTAAGCTTCTTACCTGCATGTCTTGTACAATACCAGATCACTCAAAGAGTGTGTCAAAGATTTTACCTGGGATATGACAAGTTAGGTCTCTGGTGCCTATTTATTCATGCAGTGAGACATAGCATATAACCCTCAATTTTATAGATTCAAATAAATTTCATCTACAGGGTGAGGTGCTTGCCCCATACGGCATTGCAGTTATAGGACCCAGGTCAGGTAAAGACAAAACACTGTACATATATATGCCTTATGTAATTACTTTCTTTTTGCAGTTAGTAATAAAACCCAGCATGTACAAAAGTACTATAGAACAGAACTTCTAAATAATGTACATAAATGTATAATTAATGTAGGTTTAGATATATAACTTTAGAAATAAGATGCAAAAAAAAAAAAAAAAGATTCCCACTGTACAGTAGGCATTTCTGTTCTGATGTCTTTGCTTTCTTAATTTCTTTGGTCCCATTGACCACTGGCCCTTAGTGCATGGCCTTTGTTCCGTGTCCCAGACTGGTAGTGTTTGGGCACCCCACTGTTACCTTGCTGATCTTTTCATTGAATCTAATAAGCCATAGGTCTGGGGGAAGTTAGGAGGTCTAGTACATGGCAAAACCCACCACCAATATGCTGATATACTATGAAATGTTTACAAAACTGAGGTCTCTTTTATTAGTAACAGGAGCCTCCCTGACTAGCCTGGGGGAATATTCCAGGGGAAGGACACTATCTGGCATGTCACCAATGATGTGTTTATGCTTTTCACATGAGCTGTCACCCTTTGTAGTACAAGAGTTTGGGAAACTCTTCTTCTACAAAACCATGGATTCTCCAGCTGTTCCACTCTGTAATCGTAAGAAACTACAGACTTAAAAAATGAGACATGGTAATTTAGCAGAAGATGGTTTCGGTCCAAAGCCATGACATTCATGAAGGCACGTAGTAGGAGACATATATTGTAATCATTCACCTAACACACTTTGACTCCATCTGGCTCTCTTCCCGTCCCCACCAGCTTATCCATCAGCATTTCTTGCATTTGTATTTATTATTATTTGTATTCTTTTATTATTATGAAATGACGAGAGTTCAATAGTCAGAGATTAGATCAACAATCTAGGTGACTACGAAATCTTTCTAGAGAGTGCTACAGGTGGGAAATCAAATCCAAAGTGTCTCCCAATCAGAAGAAAACAAGCAAAAAACTGCAGCCTTAATTCATTTTAATCTGCAAAGATAAATGGACAGAGATTAAGAGAAAGAGAAGGAAGGCATTTTGTACTAAAACTCTAAATTCAAGATGAAAAAAATTCAAATAAAAAGATAAATGGAAGAGAATATCAGACAAAATCTCAAGGGCAGGTGGAAATTTTGCACTGTAACAGATCTTTCACATTAATTTCACAATTTTAAACTATTTGTTCCCTAGAACAGTCGCCCATCGTAAATATTCATTGACCGAACTCAAGTTGCTTTTCAGCTCCTATGGCTGTGCTCAGTTTGAGGCTTTGTGCCATGGAGGTCAAAGAACTCAAACTAGCTATGACCCACTCCCTGTTGCCCTTGACTTCCCCGACCAGATTGCACAGGCCGTCACTGTAGTTTGGGGACCTTGTCTCCTAAAAAGCATGTCCCAGAGATAAGGAATGTGGCTCCTCAGTTTAACACGGGGGTCTCTCTTCTCCCATTTCTGAGACCTAGCATCAGGACACCTGCTTCTTGGCACTTGGACTTAACTGGAAACAGAACTGTTGGCCGTAGCCCTTTCCTGTTTGCCAACATTTCACATTTTGCATTGAGAATCTGTTGAATCATTTATTCATTCCACACAATCCAAGGAGGAGGTTGTAGTCGAGGAGAAGGAGGGAGCCCCATACACTTCCTGCCAGGCTGTGGGGAGGCACTGTGGCCTTACCTCGCTGTAGCCTTATGAAAGGCGCCCTTGACTTGGGGGCGCTAACCCTGCAGCATCCCCAGGGTTGCAGGGCAAGGCATGGTAGCACAAAGAAAGATGAAGCATGGGCTGCAAAAAGTCTGCTAATTTATCTCTTGATGACTCAGTGGGCCTGTTTTAATCCATTACTAAGGCTCAAAAGACAACACACATCCTGTTGTCTGGTTGGAAGAGCAGTTCAGGGCCCTCTAGCACAACTGAACAAAGAGCCTTGACAACCCTTTGGTCACGCACACATGTTAGGTCTCTGTCTGTGCCAGGGCACCCAGGGCTGAGGTCTCCCCCTATTTCTCATTGTCTTTGGTGTCAATGTAGTTGGAGACAGAACATGAACCAAATCTCGTTTTTGTAATGTGAGCCTCTGAATCTTTAAACAAGGATGCTCCAGAAGAACCTTTTACTAGAATGTCCCTATTAAACATGTCTATTTTTCTACAATTATTGATAACACAGTTTAACAGTGTATTTTGTGTCAACTGTTAAAATTTGGAATTGAAAGAAGCTCATTAAGACTGAATTTTCTAAGCAGCAAGAATTGAATGGTGTTTTTCATTAAGACTGTACAACAAAGATGAGCCCACAATTTCTACTCATTCTATTCCATCATATCTAGTCCCCATTCACACAGTCACTTTGTTAGGAAATCAAGTGCTATGAAAATAAATAAGCCTATTTTAATGTAACAATACCCATAACTAATGAGGATCACCCTCAACTTGATATTTTGGTCTGTTAGTTTGGTGTGTTTGAGTCACTTTCCATAAAAGCATGGTGGGATCTGATAGCCAGATAAGAATTTTGAACCAAAGGGTTACGGTTTGCCACAGTTGACCCCAATCTGGAGAAAAGGGCAGACTCAGCTGGAAGCATGACCTCCCCAAGGGCTGCTGAGACCCTCAGATTCTCACTTCCACTCACCCCAATATGCTTTCCAACTGGAAAACCTATTTGTTTATAAGTCAACTTCATGTAACTAATAAAACGGTTTATGTTTTTGGCTGTCCCCTGGGCAAATGATACTCTTTTGAATTAATGTATTTGTAATCACTGTAATGCCAGGTCATTGCTTATCCATTCCCTCATAACATGGCATTCCAGCCTATTGACCCAACAGATAGCCACTCCATGTCCATGAGAAGGAACTCCCTCTTCCCCCACTCCCTTCCTCTGTCTGCCTCCCTCTTTTGTGCTATCCCTAGTTCCCCAGTGCCAGGTCCATTGACTTAGTTCAATATCTGTGTTCCCTAACAAAAATCCAGCTATTGTCTCTAAAAATGTCAACAAATTTCTTAAGCACAATTTTCTCTTGCAGGTTTAACCAAATTAGGGCTCTGAAATGTCTATTTCTCATTGTACTCGGATTAAAAAATTATTTATGACTTCATTCAAAAGCCTAAATTTTGAAGTCTCCAGAGCAACATCCTTATGCTTTCCCTCCCTACATTTTCTTACATTTCAGGTTTCTTACTTTTTCCCCTTTGCTTTTTAATTTAGATTTAAGCCAATATCTTTGGGATGTTCAGAAACTGTTTAGAAAGGTGGAAGCTGGTGGAGAGAGAAATTATAAAAATGCCATTAGAAAACTACTTGAACTCACCCAAAGAATGTGAAATCATTTGATTAGCTGAGTAATTCAAGATAAAAAGAATCAAAATATTCATAGTCATTTCCAAGATAGTTTGCCAATAGTCTGACTAGTTTTCAGTCTTTCTTTCCTTGACTTGGGCAATACTCTACGTGACTCAGAAAAGTCAAAAGGGTAGTTGGAAATTAAACACCCTACATAAATGGGAAACAGTATCTTCTATGATTTCCTTTCAATGGATGGCTATAAAGTTGAAAAATATAGTCAGTATATACATAATAGATGATTCATTGATATTGTATTACAATATAGTAAAATCATATTATCTTGTTTCTAGACTTTATGGTCAACCTGTTTAAGAAAATGTAATCCTTTCATTTAAAATGGAGTAAAACACAACTCTTCCTAATATTTCTGCCCTTAATGTCTTGGAGAATTTCCGATGCAGTGTCATCTAGAAGTCAAAAGCTCTGTAAGGCTATGAAGAGATTTTGACAAAGCACAATATCAGTACATAATACATTAACAAAACAATATTACTAAGTTGTCTACATTGTGCTATATTTGGGAACATTCAGAGCACTTGCATAAATTATGTCATTTAATTCTAATCCACCATGAGAGCTTGAGTGTTATAATATAAAAAGAAAACTAGGGTTTGGGCAAACTGAGTAACTTCCCCAAAGTTACAAGTCTAGTAATAATAGATCCCAGTCTCAAATCCAGGGGCCAAGTCTTAAGCCATGGTCTCCATTTACTACAGAAAGTTCGGCAAACCAAATCTACTCACAGACTCCGGCCCGCTGCCTGTTTTTGCATCACTTGTGAGCAAAGAATGACTTTTACATTTTTAAGAAGTTGGGGGAAAAAGACAAAAGAATATTTTCTGACATGTGAGAATTTTATGAAATTCCAATTCCAGTGTCCATAAATAAAATTTTATTGGAATACAGCCACACCCATTCATTTGTGTATTGCCTATGACCGCTTTCACACTACACTAACAGAGTTCAGTATTTAGGACAGAGACCATATGGCCAGAAGACTGAAATATTACTATCTGACCCTTTACAGGAAAAGTTTGCCGACCCCTATACAGTACTATTAAGTACTGTTCATGTATTAAGTACTACTAATTATTAAATGTTATACTGTGCTACTAAGAGATTCCTGGACAACTTAGAATGATGACATTCTTTTCCAATATAAATGCATTGCAGTCACTCATAGATCTGTTTCCAAGAAAAAATAACACAGTCATACAGTCAGGTGTCAAAGGAAGAGTCCTCCCTTTCTGTAACCATTCCCCCAAAGCGCTAAATAAATAACCAGCCAAGATTGAGCAGCCAACTCAGAAAGTGATAAGGTAAAACAACTCCTTAATGAACAAAAAAGAAATGTGAATCTCCAGTCCAGTGACTGAAGCATTGCATCGCTGGAACCTATAGGTGTTTAAATATGTAGATAGTTGGGACACGTGTCTCTGACCAACAGCGTAAACTGGACTTGCAGTGGTTGCCACATATCAATCCGGCTTGCCCTCCCTAACTTGTCTTCTCTCTTATGCCCCCTTGGACTATGGAGCTGTACTTGGGTCTTCCTGCTAGTTCTCTCTAGCCTGCAATTGATCAACATGATAAAGATGAACCGATTGCTCATATCTAGCTGTCCTAGTTCTGGCTCTCTCCAGCAACTTGGCCAAAAGTTTAACATGAGAATTAAGAACTAGATGCTTCTCTTGGAAAACCAAGAGGTTCTTTGAAAAGAGCTCAGGGAGAAACGGAGTAGTAAAGGGTTGCCAGATTGTTTGTCACTTTCTGAATCTTAAGCATGAGATAAAGATCGGTAATTACAGAAATATTGAATCCAAGAAATCCAGACAATGGAGTTTTGAGACATTCTTTAGTATCACTAAGCTGAACTCACTTGTGTTCTAAGAAAGCATGTCCAACGCCAGACATAAGTCAGGCAAGTGAGGTTCTTTATCTCTTTAGTTCTATTGGAAAAAATATATATCAGGTTCTCTTATGAGTGCTTTCCTGGAAATTAGGTGGGGGAAAAATTTTTGTCACAAATCATTGTGATGTACTGCTGAAATATAAATGATGGAAACTGAGATAAATTTGGTCCTGTGTCTAAATCTAAATAGTTATAATATCTGCAACTTTAGATGATGCAAAAAGCTCATGACCCTGCAACTGCATGGAACAGCATAATAGCTAAGTGAGAAAAAAAGAAATCTCAAAGTTCTATACCATAAAACTTAAATAAATGTAAAAGGAGTCAAACTTTTACTTGGCCTCATTGCCTTGGTAAAAGAAAGCTTGATGCATCCACCTAATTCAAATAGGAGAGTCCTAAGAAGGAAACAAGGGCAAAATATTTTGAGACATGCAAAAATAGCTCATTGAGATGGTCAGCATGATTAAGTGATGGAGATTTATCACCAAGGAAAATGGCTTTTATAAAGTTAATTTTAGATATTACCCCCTAGTTGTGAATCCTAATGTGCTCTGTGGTCAGCCAGAGAATTGTGACCACATAGGCAATAGATCTTGATTTCAGAGAATGAAAAGTTTCTACAATCAAAGGGTAATTGACCATTTCAAGATTAAGACTCTGCACCCATTAACACTGATCATAAATACTGTGATATAAACCAGCCAATCTTTATAAGAATATGAAGGGCTGTTTTTCTCAGGCAATGTAAATATCCACTACTAACAGGCACTAGTGAAATAAACATGTAATGCATCATTATTTCTAAAATTCTGATAGAAATCATAAAATAGTCATCCAAAGGAGCAAGAAGTCCTAGGAGCCCAAGCTCAGATCTCTTTGGCTACTAAAACCCAGCCCAGGCTGAATGCCTTATGGAGTATGTCAATGTTGGGTCATCAGCACTAAACACAGCTACAGAACTGGATTGACTAGAGCACAGAGAGGTGAGCTTCCATCCGCTGTGCATGATCAGAACCTCTGGCTCCATGGCCACTATTCTTAGAGAAGGAGATGGAACACTGTTCTCAGATCCAGTTGGTGCCATTCTGGCATCATCTCTCAGCATTATTGCAAATGGGAGTGGGTGTGAGCAACCCTCCCTTGGTTTAGTTTGGCCATGCCAACCTGCTGCAGGCTTTCTGGGTGAGCCTCTCCCTCCAGGTCTGGTTCCTGCTCATATAGACAATGACACCCCCCCCCCCAGAAGACAAAGGGACTCTGTGTCTTTTGAGCTTATCTTGGCTCGCATTCTTGACCCTACAGAACACATAATATCTGGATCAGGGGTGACAACTCTCCCAAGGAGAACTGAAGTAAGACTTTCTGAATCCCCTGTGCACAGGGGTGCCCCTCCCATACATAAATCAAAACCAAACAATACTACTGTGTAGATGGAGTAAGTGTAAGGAAGTCCAAAGAAAGTTCTCATTTTCCCATGGTGATTACCTGGATGATTTTTTTTTCCCTTTACATATCTAGTTCTTCAACCTCTGGAAATTCTCACTTTTTAATATCATGATGCTGTGAGCACAAACTCAATTGGCTTATCAGGCAATCCCAACCATCAGCCTAGATGGTCTGACCCTGTTCCTTTTTTTAAGTAAGGGGGTCTAATCTGTTCAAACCTACCCCTGGACCAATCCATATGTTGCCCTGGCCAAGAAATTTCACATACCCTCTCTTTCCTCTAACAGGAACCAACAAACAAGGACATCATTGTCAAGAGTCTCCTCTTTATTTGCAAGGAACTCCCCTGGATTGCAACACTTGGAGACACAACTTATGTTGTCCCCAGGTGCCCACAGGGTTATCATGTTACCACAGGTCATCATCCAAGCATTCCACCCAGCTCCTCTTTCTGAATCCCTCCCTTGGCTCACCACCAAAAGTCATCTTTCCAGGCACCTTCCTCTGAGTTTCCGCTCCATTCTTGAGTGGCCGCCAAGAACCCATTTTGAGGCTAGTCCCATCTCTTACCACCTAATTGTCCACCACCAATTTTAATTGAGCACATAATATGTTCACCGTCTGACTACCTGAGACCAAAAAGGTAGAATTTTTCATTTCTGCCCCCATATACACCTTGAGAGCTCCTGAGTAATGGCTGGGCATTATGACATCAGCCCATTACTGAGCAGAGTGTAAAGTGAGGTCTTGTGCCAAAGGGACAGCTGGACTTTTCCAGGGGAATCTTCTTGTCCCTTTCAACATGCAATTAGGCTATCCAGCTTGCCAAAGATGATCCTGAATATCCTTATTCAGCCCAGTGGATCAGCTTCTAAAATGAGAGTTATACAGGAACAACAGTGAACTCCCACACGTGTACAGGATTCTGAAGTGATGACCTAAATATATGCCTATGTTGGCAAAGTGGCCTTTCCTCCCCAGTGTCTGTACAGACTGTGCTCTGGGGAGAAACCAAGCACCCATGTGGTGCCTGGTTACCCAGGCCTGCATGGCTGCTGCCATGGCAACCTGCAGCCTATCAGCATAGACCTTTCCATGGAGTCTCTGAGGAGAACTGGCAGAGGCCCCAAGAGCTGGAGTTCCCAAAGGCTGGTCCACCTGCAGACAGCCTTCAGGGAATCCTAGGAGATATGGGGCAATGCCCAGGCAAACAGGTACTCATTCAGTGGCCAGGTGTAGGATATTACTATCCCTTTTTCCTAGGATAGTATGCACGTGGTGGCCAAACTGCTCCTAAAAAAGCTGTTCTTTAAGCCATCATTCCCATCCCACATACACACCCACACCCAAATCACATTTGCCTTTAAAAGAGAGAGAGAGATTCCAAAACTAAATTCACATTATCTGGTGTAACAGATATCTGAAGGGCTGCCATTTTATTAATCATTAACTAAGCTCTGCCTAAACACTGTTTCAATAATAAGCCCACGTATAAAGAAAAGCAATTTAAAATTTTTACTTAGAAATTCTTTTAGAAAAAAAAAAAAGAAAGAAAGAAGTTCTTTTTAGAAAACCTGATTTCAAATGTTCATTTTTGCCCCCAGGATGCAAAGTCTCTAGAATACTATTTCTCCATGAACTTGTCGTTTTCCATCTGGCTTTGAACCTGAGAACAGACTCCTTTAAATTGGCATGAAAGATTAAGTAGAATTTAGCACTGAAACTTTCAGAGTTAAATTCAGTCTGGACCTATGAACCCAGCTAGGAGTAAACTCTGCTAATCAGGAACAACTCTGCATCAATCCCCCTAGATGCTAACCTCAGGGAAATTTTGGACGTGGAAATTTTGCTCAAGGTGATGGCTTGCTTTTGGAGAGAGCATGGTAGTGTTCAAATCTCTGAGTCATGCCAACAGTGTGCCAATCATGCCAGATCAGCTTCCCTGGTCTACAGCTTGCCCAGTCAGCTGGCCGTGTCGATAGGGGGCATTAGGGAATAAATGAGAACTTTCCATGACCTGAACAACCACACTGGAAGACTTTTCTTCCATCTTATTTTCCAGTCTGTTACAACAGAAATCAACAAAACGTGTGGTTTGTTATTCCATGGTTCCCCTCTACTTGTACCTTCCATATTTTTTTTCCTTTTCCAAAAGAAAGTAGGCTCCTCTGAATGTTGCATGATATGGTGGTAGTGTTTCCAGTCCTTGGTAACTAACACTTTAACAAATGCAACAACTCTCTCCCCATATACACACACTTATACATACACACAAGTATACATGCAGTCTCACACACACACACACACACACACACACACACTTACCTCCCCAATCAGTTATGAGCTAGTCCATGTAAGTGAATTTCCAGAAAACCAGTCTTTTTTTTTTTTAATTTTTTATTTATTTGACAGAGAGAGACACAGCCAGAGAGGGAACACAAGCAGGGGGAGTGGGAGAGGGAGAAGCAGGCCCCCTGCTGAGCAGGGAGCCCGATGCGGGGCTCGATCCCAGGACCCTGGGATCATGACCTGAGCAGAAGGCAGACGCCCAACGACTGAGCCACCCAGGCGCCCCCAGAAAACCAGTCTTAAGAATAACAATAATACCCTCCCTCAACCATCACGGTGGTATTCTTTCTAAAATGTAACTTAGGCTTCCCTGGACTCACAGGCAATGGGTCATAAAGCAACCTTTTCTTTTTTCATTATTTTGTAGGAAACTCAGATTCAGTCTCAGGAGAACAGGATTCTGATCCTGTTCCATCCCCAGATGAGTTATATGGTCTTGGATAAATCATTGGACTTCTCAAAAATAGTTTTCTCGTCTTTTTTTTTAACTAATAACCTTTATTTTTTTTTAGCACAGTTTTAGGTTCATAGCAAAATTGAATGAAAAGTACAGAGAGTTCTCATACATCTCCCTGACCCCACACATTCACAACCTCCCCAATTATCAACATTGTGCACCAGAGTTGTACACTTGTTACAATTGGTGAACCTACATTGACTCATCATTATCACCCAAAGTCTATAGTTTACATTAGGTTTCACTCTTGGTATTGTACATTCTACGAGTTTTGACAAATATATAATGTATAATGACACATATCCACCAATACAGTATCATGCAAAATAGTTTCACTGACCTAAAAATTCTCTGTGCTCTGCCTATTTATCTCTCCCTCCCTCCAACCCTTGACAACTACTGATCTTTTTACCGTCTTTAGAGTTTTGCCTTTTCCACAATATCACAAACTTGGAATCATACAGCATATAGTCTTTTAGATTAGCTTCTTTCACTTAGTAGTATGCATTTAAGAGTACTCCATGCCTTTTCATAGCTTGATAGCTCATTTTTTAGGGTTGAATAATATTTTATTGTCTGGATGTACCATGGTTTATATATTCATTTACATACTGTTGGTTGCTTCTAAGTTTTGGCAATGATGAATAAAGCTGCTATAAACATTTGTGTGCAGGTTTTGTTAGACATAAAGTTTTCCATTCATTTGGGTAAATACCAAGGAGCATAACTGTTGGATCATATGATAAAACTATGTTTAGTGTTGTAAGAAACTGCCAAACTGTCTTCCAAAGTGGCTATACCATTTTGCATTCCCACCAACAATGACTGAGTATTCCTGTTGCCTCACATCCTTGCCAGCATTTGGTGCTATCGGTGTTTTGGATTTTGGCCATTCTAATAGGTGTGCACTGGTATCTCATTGTTGTTTTCATTTGCATTTCCCTGGTGATATGATATGGAGCATCTTTCATACACTTATTAACCATCTGCACATCTTCTTAGGTGAGGTGCTTGTTTGGGTCTTTGCCCATTTTTAATCAGGCTGTTTGCTTTCTTATCGTTGAGTTTAAGAGTTCTTTGAATATTTTGGATAACCGTCCTTTATCGGATCCTTCTTTTGCAAATATTTTCTCCCAATCTGTAGTTTGTCTTCTCATTCTGTTGACAGTATCTTTTGTAGAGCAAAAATGTTTAATTTTAAAGAACACCAGCTTATTAATTCTTCCCTTCATGGATTGATCATGCCTTTGGTGTTGTATTTTTATTTTTTTTAAAGATTTTTTTATTTATTTATTTGAGAGAGAGAATGAGAGAGAGAGAGAGAGAGAGCACATGAGAGGGGGGAGGGCCAGAGGGAGAAGCAGACTCCCTGCCGAACAGGGAGCCCAATGCGGGACTCGATCCAGGGACTCCAGGATCATGACCTGAGCCGAAGGCAGTCGCTTAACCAACTGAGCCACCCAGGCGCCCTGGTGTTGTATTTTTAAATTCATTGCCATACCCAAGATCACCTAGGTTTTCTCATATATTATCTTCTAGGAGTTTTATAGTTTTGCATTTTTACATCCAAATCATTTTGAGTTAATTTTTGTGAAGCGTTTAAGGTCTGTGTCCAAATTTGTGGGGGCGGGGGGGGTGAATGTATATAGTTTTTCTAGAACCACCTGTTGAAAAGACTATATTTGCTTCTCTGTATTGCCTTTGCACCTTTGCCAAAGATCAGTTGACTACACTTATAGGATTCTATTTCTGGGCCTTCTGTTCTGTTCCATTGATCTACTTGTTTATTCTTTCACCAATATCACACTGTCTTGATCACTCTAGCTTTATAGTAAGCCTTGAGGTTGGATAATGCTAGTCCTCTGATTTTGTTCTTCTTCTTCAATATTGTGTTGGCTACTCTGGGTCTTTTGCCTCTTCATATAAACTTTAAGAACAGTTTGTTGATAGCCACAAATTAACTTTCTGGGATTTTGATTGGAAATGCATTGAATCTGTAAATCAATTTGGAAAGAACTTGACAATACAAAGTCTTGACAATATTGAGTTTTCCTATCCATGAACATGGAATATCTCTCGATTTAGTTAGTTCATTTGTTATATTTCATCAAAGCTTTGTAATTTTCCTCATATAAATCTTAGACATATTTTGTTAGATTTATACCTAAGTATTTTATTTGGGGGAATGCTAATGTAAATGGTATTGTGTTTGTAATTTCTGATTCCACTTGTTCATTGATGATATATAGGAAAGTGACTGACTTTTTGTATATTAACTTTGTATGCTGCAACCTTGTTATGATGTTTTTTGTTATTCTTTCAGATTTTTTACATGGACATTCTTGTCATCTTCAAACAAAGATAATTTTATTTCTTCCTTCCCAATCCCTCCAAGTACTGCTTTCACTGCATCCCACAAATTTTGATAAATTGCATTTTTATTTTCATTTGGTTCAAAAAAATTTTTAATTATCTTAAGATTTCTTCCTTGACCTGTTATTTAGAAGTGTGTTGTTGAATCTTTGAATATTTTGAGATTTTTCCATCTATCTTTTTGTTGGATTTCTAGTTTAATTCCATTGTAGACTAGAGAAGACATTATATGATTTCTATTATTTCAAGTTTGTTAAGGTGTGTTTTATGGCCCAGAATGTGGTTTATCTTGGTGAATATTCCATGTGAGCTTCAGAAAATATCTGGTGTTAGTTTCCTTGTCATTTTCAACAAGCATTTAAATCCCCCAGTGTCTGCTTCTATGATTCTAATAGCAGTTCCAGTCTATACCACCCCTAAACTAGATAGCCCCAGATGGTTTAGCTTTAAGTCTTAGTTGTTTTTAATAGTTTCGCTAATTCCTATGCTGGCAGCAATGAAATTTTACCACCATCCATACACTTGTCTCCAGGATCTCCTCACCAAACACATCCTTCTCTCCTCTACCACCACTAAACCCCATAGCAAATAGACAAGTTATGAGTTAGGTGCCTTCTAGAAAAATGCAGTGTTACTAGACAAGCACTATAGTCTCCTCTATAGTAGATAAAAGCCCCCCAAAAGTTTCGCATCTTGGATAGAAAATAAGTGCATGATTACATCTTGCTGGCTCGTCCATGAATAGTTCAATCAGCTCCAGCAGATTATTGGCAAGTTGCTTTTAACCTGAATCCACCTTTACCTTCCCTGAAGTATGTATCTAGGACCCCAGGACAAAAAAAAAAATTAATACTAAATCAAGTAGAACATAATTAGGGAGGCAAAGAGCTTAAACCATAACATTTTAATTCAACTGTTTCATGTCAGGCATATCACTCTTTTCCACTATTAATTGAAAGATAATTCATTGTATTTGCCTTTCCTAACAAAGTAGTACAATACTAAGGCCTGAAATACTTAAGAAGGCCCAATAAAATATGAGTCATTCTGTGAACCATTTCCTGAGACAGAAAGAAAATTATTCTGGAAAGTTCACTAGTTCAAAAGTCCAAAGCAGTACCCAAACTTCAGTAGTCTTTTTAATCCTGAATCTATGAAACTGAGGATAAGCCTTAATCTGGTTTGAGGGCTGCATGTCTTTTAGACATTCATGTTTCTATTGACCTGGAAGTTCTCATTCTTACCATCACACAGAACTGTTAGTAATTATTTAAACAAAACAAAGCCTAGCCATTCTAAGAAGCAAGTCATCAAGCTGGGGGTCATTAGGCTGCATGTTGGTGTTCCAGTTCCAGTATCCACTCCTAGAGAATAAAATTATTCTAAAAAGAAACAAGGCACAGACATATTTGACCTTCAACATTTTTCCCAGAGTTTTAAGAACTTGAGTTTTTGATAAGATGCTCACATTCTACAAAGTAATAAAATATTTGGTTTTCAAGGTGCATGAAATTCACTAATGCTGGGAGGAGGCACATACTCGTATCTCCATTCTCAGGGATCTAAGCTGCCGACTAAAATTAGACAAGGACAGAACTCCACTCAAAATATTCTGAAAGCTAGTGGATGTCCCATATTTTATTGTTCTAAATCGACAATTACTTGACTGAGTATTGACCCATGAACACTTGTAGTATAGTGGGCAATGTCCTAGGCAGGTTGCTGTAAGGACCAAGAAATAATGACATACTCCTCTGCCTTCAACAAGCCTACAACTTCATGGCAACCAGCTCTTACCATGTGACCACACTGTGCTGAGTGAATTGAACTACACAAAAGCCCTGTGACCAAATGTTGACTCCCACTTTATAAATAAACTGAGGCATAAAGAGAAATATTAACTTACTCTAGTTTTAAAAATAAGACAACCTAATAAGGAAGGTACAACAACTGTTCTGAAATTTAAAGAAAGATCAGCTTCTGTGTAAGTAATCAGAAATGGTTTCACGGGGAAGAGAGGGACATTTGTTCTGACATTCCTGGAGATTGGGTGGGATTTGAGAGATACAGACCCAGGAGGGAATCTTCCTTTCAGTGTGAGGAACCAGCATGGGAGAGAGTCCAAAGATCGACATGCACAAAGCAAGACTGGGGGGTGGTGCCTAGGCCAGCCTAGATGGTATGGGATGGCTTATTGTAGGATTTGATAAAATATTCATTCTGAAAACTGGTGCTAAATTGTAGAAGACTTGGGGTTTCGGGCTAAGGAAGACAGACTAAGGTAGGAATAGTAAGGCAGCATTTATTAATAAGCCCACCATAGCACTTAAAAAGTTCTTAAATCTCCAGGATTGAGTTTTTTTTTTAAATAATAACGTTCACTGGAAAAAAGGCAAAACGTCCTTAACAAAATTGTCAAGCACTTTGAAATGATTCAGTGAATCTGTGAAAAACAGAATAAATCATTGGTGGAATTTCAACAGCAATTAGTAGTAAACTACATGTCCAGCAAAATCATAAAACAAGCGTTATTATAGGAGAGAATTATAGGTATTAAACAACACATGCACAAGATAAAGTTTTATTCAAGCAAAACCTTTAGATGATCCTTTAGAGATGAACAGAAAGAAAATAAGGAAATGCATCTTTCAAAAAATTCTACCAAGGCTTCTGACTTTTCCTTGTGATGAGTCACTAAGATTTGCTTCCAAAGTCAGTGTTGTCAACCTTCCCACCATGCTTTTTGGAAAGGAAAGCCAGGAAGGGCACAAGTACTGGTTTGGCTCCTGACCCACCTTTTGGTCTTTTTGTAACTCCCTTTACTCAACTCCAAGTACATCTGTGCACGGACAATGAGACGAAAGCATGCTACATGCGAAAGCACAAATTACGTATTGAGATATCACTACAATGCCAAATTTTTTTAGAATAAAAAATATATCTTTAAGAACTCGCTGTGTTAGGGAAACTGTTTACATATTGAGGTGTTCCTCTTTTTTTTGACTGGAACAATAAAAAAAAAATTTGATACGGCCTTGGTTTCTTCTTCTGTGTGTGTGTGTGTGTGTGTGTGCCCAAAGAGTCAGCCTTTTCTATAGGCGGAAATATAAATTGTTTTTGAAGCAACATATCCTGCCACAGCACCAGTCAGGATGTTGAAGTTGTCGAGTATCACAGGTTTGAAATGATCTCCTCTCACTCTCTCCTCCCCTCTCTCTCCTTTTCCCTCTCTCTCTTCCTCCCCACCTCCACCTCTTCCCAGACTCTGCCTATGGCCAGATCCCAGCAATGAGTCAGCTCTGCTCCTTCCCACACCTGCCCACCCAAGCAAGACCCATCTTATACCCATACCCATTTGCCATTTGCACCTCGTGGAACTTTAAATAATGAAAGGGACCTATGGACTTTCAGGGCAGCTTATCCGGCCACTTGCCACAGCCAAAATGTCTCGGGCAGAGGGGTTTAACAATACATGATAAAGTCCAATGTTAAACTAAATAAACATTCCTAAAAGAGTTTTCATGTTCTCAGTCATCCATTTCGCATGGTGTTGGCTTTGCCTGACCCCAGCACCTCAGCTCCGGCTCCTCACCCAGGAGAAACCTGGTAGCATGGCCAGCCAGCCCTCTCCAGGGAGGCATAAAGGAAGCCTCTGAGTCATGCTGACCACTGAACACTATAACATGAACAAAAGAAGTAACATAAAATATACCCAGTTTACATCCTTTCTCAGAAGCTGCCAGATGTTGAGACAAGACAGGACACCATCGCTATTTCATCCCACTTTTCTTAATGGGATCCCTGCCCGGTATCACTGTTGTGTCTGATAGAGTTATTAATCCATTATCTGCATCCCTCTAGCCCTTTATGCATCTGTCCCACTTAGCACTCATTATGCCCAGCAAAAACCCATGGAGATGCATCCATTCCTTCAGGCACCAAAGGAAGAGACCCCATCTCTGCTTCTTGCTGACTCCTCTAAAACCACCCTCCACATTACCCCAGAGGCATTGTCTAAGGCAACTCCCTGACTAAAGCCATACCTGGAGCCCCATCATCCACTCCAGTGGGTTTCAAACTAAGCTGCAAAAACTTTCCTCTGAAGGAACTCTCAAGCAGAAGCTCAATATTTAAATCAGACAAAGCAAAGTTGCCCTGATACAGCAGGAGTAGAGGTTCAGAAGCCTGCACCTCAAGCCCAAGTGCACCAGGGCCCCTGACCTTGGAGCACAGGTTAATAATCACCACTGTGCTGCATTATGTCCAAACTCCTTGGCTGGACCTATAAGGAATGGTAGGTTCTGGGCCCCAGGACCCTCTCCAGATCAATATGCCACCTCATTACACTCCTTATTAAATGTCTGTGTTCCTCTGACAGGACGCACCTTCTCAGGCCACCTAGACTCTGAAAACATTGTTCCTTCTTCATGGAATGTGAATCCAGAGCCACCAGGGGAGTCAGACTTCTTTCCCTAACTCCTCTTGCTTCCAGCTGGCTTCTGAAGTCAGGTCTTCAGAACTCATAAACTAACTCTGCACTGTGTTTTAACTCTTCCTGTCTGTCTTACTCAGTAGACAATAAATTCCTCACAACCAAAGATTATTTCACTCATCTTTGTCCCTGACACCTTCCACAAGGCTTAGCACTTAGTTGGTTCTCAATGCTTATTTGTTGGATGGATGGATGGATGGATGGATGGATGGATGGATGAGTGGGTGAGTGGATGGATGAGCATGTGAGTAGTAGATGAGTGGGTGGATGGGTGAATGGATAAGAAGATGGGTGGGCAGGTGGATGGATGGATGGGTGGGTGGGTGGATGAATGGACAGACAGATGGATGAGCAGATGGCAGGGTAAATGGAGGAAGAGAAAGAGTAGGACATTCATAGTTTGCCATTCAAGTGACTACAGCAGCCACTGAAACACCTATTATTGGTTAACAGTTGCATTATAGTTTGAAAATCTCACTCTTTGCTAGCTGGAATAATCTGGTACTTCCTTCCATCTATGGTCGAGTGGTTTCTTCTACCAAATCACATCATCTGACATCTTGACAAAACACATTATACTGCTCACATCTCAGCACAGCCTTATGAGTGATTTCTATGAAATTCATTAATTTACATTTGGTAAAGAAGTCCTCTTATCTTATCATTATTCATTACCGTGACCCATTTAAAATCAGTAGGCTACAATTCAGCCGCCTAAGATCAGTATATACCCCACAGAGAGGCAAGTGCTTCCACATTCATCACTTGGGCAGGGCCCATCAGGAGGGATGGACATTGTATCCAAGAGGACTTAGAAGAGCACAGTAGAGGGGGGATTCTGAACATCCAGCTTCTCTCACAGCTAATGCTTTCCTGAATGTCACTTTAGGCTGTCTTTAGCCAGCACAATGCATACATCCTTTCACAAGTTTTGCTCAAACAATATGATCTTTCTTCTCTTATAAAGAAATATATTATCTTGGGTCTTCTCAACAATTGTTAGGGTTATAATTTTCCTAAATCACAACTTCATGCTTCATTTTCTCAAAATCCTGAACTCATCCCTAGAAAGAAGACTTCAGAGCTAACTTCCATCCCCAAAGGATGCTTTGAGCAGACCAGGCCCTTCTTCCCTGCATTGCAGTATCAAGGAATCCCAAAGGCAAGAAAATGAGAAGACCAGCTCCTCAAACCATGCTTATCCCTACTAGAGTGGGTAAACTGATGACAGAGAAGCCTTGCTGAAGGCCACAGTCAATACATTTTAAATCTCATTTCCAGCTTTTTTCCCACCAGGCTAGTCCTAAAAAAAAACAAACAAACAAACACTGTTTTTCCACTTTTATAGGCTCAAGGCAAGCAGATGACTGCTCCTCTTTCTGGACTCTGGTTGTATCACGGGCACGCCCACAGTAATAACAACAACCACTCATTAGCATATTAACATATAGGTTCAGGGTATTCTGTATACATTACCTTTAATCCTTACAGCCCTGCATAATCGGTAATAATAGTCCCGTTTTCTAACTGAGAAAACAGGGGCATAGAGATTATAATATTTAGTCCAAAATTAGATTTTGGCAATTTGCTATTTTCTTGCTATAATTGCAAGCTACAATTATAATCACTCAATTATAATACTGAATTGGAAGTTATACTGTCAGTTACATATCAAACATTCTGAGATGATCCAGCATATTCATCCATTCAGGTTGAGAGAAAGAAACCAGCACCAACCATCATTACCCGTGTGACAGGGTCACTAGGATCCAGCCAGGAGGGGGCAGCAGAACATTAGCCAAGGAGTGAAGGCCTGCAGGGGCTTAACACTGGCTTAGGTTAGAGGAAACTAGCTGATGGGGGGTCAGTGACTTCCTCAGCAGGGTCGCTCCACGAGGCCTGGTTGGGTCTCTCTCCAAGCTCTCTCTCTCTCACCAAACTCCCAGTATGCCCACCCCTACTCCACGGCTACCCCATGTCTGGGCAGTGACTCCACTCTGCCTGGCCTTCCTCTCTGGAGGACATGCAGGGATTTCTTGGGACTGTCCACTGCACTGTAAGACCCTGAGAGCCTAGGTTGTGTCTGTTCGGCTCCTCTTGTCTCCGTGTGCCTAGTAGATGCATGCTTAGTAGGCATTTGCTAAGTGGCAAAACAAATGTTGAGACCTTGGGGGTGTGGATGGTGTATACTCATTGTTCCAAGTGCCCTGCTCACGCCCAAAGGCAGCAAGATCAGGGCCTCATCAGGACAAGCAAGACCGAGGCACAGGGATGGGATACCAGACCCCTCTCTTCACTTTCACCTGGAGAGCAGGTGAAATTTCTATCTACCATTTCATTGGGCATCTTTCTTACAGCCTCCTCCCCAAACCAGCTGTGTGACCAGTCTTGTCCTGACTAAATGTCCCAGTTAACGCGTTGCTCCATGTGAAGCCACACCAAACTTAGAGGTTTTACACAATCATTTATTTTGCTCACGATTTTGTGAGTCAGGAATTTGGGGAAGATATGCCAAGATGGTGTGTCTCAGGTCCTTGGGCCATCAGCTGGATGCCTCAGTTTCCTCAGTTTGTTCTGTCTCCAAGGGGCAGCTCATGGCCTAGGACATGGGCTTTTCACAGTATGGACATCTCCAGGTGGCTCACCTCTCACAGGACAGTGCTTCCAAGAGGTGAGAAGCTCTAGCTGCTCAGTGAAGAACAGCACCAGGAACTGAGCAATTTGTCACCACACTGTGTTGACCACAGTCCCCACGCCTACCCTAGACTTGAGGAAGCCGAGACCCCACTCCACCATGGCGGAAGGGCAAGTTCATGCACCACTGCGGTCATCTCAGAAAAACCCCATCTGCCACATTGAAGGGCACAGCAATCCCCTCCGCTCTGATGTTGGGCTTGGAATGGTGAAGTGAAAGGTTTAACTCTCTCTGTCTGAGTTGGACATCATCCCTGCCCCCTTCTACATCTTCCTGGGTAGCACTCACCAGGACTCCTCCACTTCCTCCCCTGTGGTTCACTTACCTCTTCTCCCACAAAAAACAACAATGAGAAAAACAGAACCTCATCATCTTAGTAACATTCCAGTTAGAGCCGTGCAGTGGCTCCCTGATGACAACAGTCAAGATCGCTATTCCTGTCATTCCTGGGTTTCTACCTGTGTGGAAGCCACGAGAAGTATGCCCTATAAAATGATATGCTCATAAGAGATGAACAACCAGCTAATGGGCCTTAACAAGCCTTGGATGGGAGAAGCCCAAGATGAGAAATGCAGTCGGACAGCTGTTCAGATGGCCCTAGGATGCAGCTTGACCAAGGTAATTGGTGTCAAATGCAATCCAAACAAACAGTCTCTGGGGTCTTGGTCACACTTTGAAATGCAAAAGGGAGGCTGCCAGGGCCAAAGATCCAGGAGAAACAAATTAGGTGGAACTTACTCCACCACCCCTTGCCCCCTCCCCCTGACGAACCATATTGCAAGAAATTGGAGAACCAATACCTTGAGCTGTGCTTTCACCCACCATGGTCCAGGCCAAATGGGACACTTAGTCACCTGCAACTAATATATCTGTGCAAGGGGAGATAGGCCTCTAAGTGAAAATTTCTGCCTCTAAGCATTGATGGGTTACATGAGCCCATAAGGGCATACAAGCTCCTAAAAGGAAGGTATCCTGGGCCATAATTACTTGCCAGAGCCTGGTCCCTAAGGACTGCCAAGACCTGGAAGCCTATTATGTGTGCACAAAGCAGGAGGCAGCATGAGATCCCCACAGAGCCCAAGACGGGTGCAGAGACGGATAACAGGGCTGAGAGGGGACAGAACAGAGACCCTGGTATGAGCCCCCCACCAATTTCTCAGTTTATATATTGTGATTGTCTCAATGATCTTTTTGAATTAAAAATATTTGCTTTTACCATGTGGTGGTGGTGGTGTGTTTTTTTTTTTCATTTTTATCTTCTCAGGAACCACAGAATTCAGACCGTGGCTTTGGTTTCATTGTAGGCTGCTTGAAATGACAGAAAAAAGGAAGCTCTCAAAAGATATGTCTGCAAGAAGAGTCAGGGAGATGTCAAATGGGAGTAAGAAAGAACTCGGGGCTCCTTTGGTGCTGAAGGAGGGACGTAGAGGGACACTCTCCTGTCCAGTCAGCGTCAGTGGGCCTGTCTCAGAGCTGGAGGAAGGAGCTTCCAGGTCACTGAGACTTGAATGTCTTGCTACCCGAGGCTGACCCCAACACTAGCACCTGTAGTAGGCTGGATAGTATTCCCAAGAAATTTATGTCCACCCAGAACCTCAGAATATGATCTTATTTGGAAATAGGGTCTTTGCAGATTTAATTAGTTAAGGATCAAGATGAGAATATAGGGTGGGCTGTAAATCCAATGACTGGTGTTCTTATAAGAAAAGGAAAAGACACACACCAAAAAGAAGGCCAAGTGAAGGAAGAGACAGAGACCAGAGAGATGCGGCCACAAGCCAAGGAACTCATGGAGGCACCAGAAGCTGGAAGAGGCAGGAAGCATTCTCCCCTAGAACCTTCAGAGGAAGCATGGGCCTGTGGACACCTTGATGTCAGACTTCTGCCCTCCAGAGCTGTGAGAGAGTACATTTCTGTTGTTTTAAGTCTCCCCATCTGTGATGGTTTGTTAGGGCAACCCTGGAAACTGAATACGAAGCCTAAACCCCCAATGTCAAATCAGCAAAAAAGGAAATTCAGAAACAGAACTACACACACAAAGGCAGCAAAGATGGGGTTGGCTGCACTGCTGGGTCCAGGACCTAGCATGGTTTCTCCGATCTCAGGAGACACCAGATCCATACTTCTCCCACCTGAACAGGAGTGATTTGATCTGTGTCTGGACTCCACCCAGACATGGCTGTAGCATCCTGAACTGGCAGGAAGGTGTCAGGACAATAATGGTCCACCTCTGTAGCTTTCCCTGACAGCCACTGTCGCTCATGTTTCATGGGGAATAGAGTGAATGAAAGAGCTCATGGTATCTCTTCAGCCTCAATGGCAGGCAAGGTGGGAGCTGGTAGCATCCACTGTAGGTGAGGATGAAAGCTCTGAGGGATGAAGCGACTTGCCACCTAGAGCCTATGCTGGGGTCAAGCCCAGGGAAGGAATCAGAGGGCACAAGGGCTTCAGGAATGTGGCATGACCCACCAAAGGGGGTGTAGTGCATCACCTGGATCACAACCTAAATGTCAACCACTTCTATAGCACCATGGTGGTCTCCACTGTTTGGTAAAAAAAAAAAAGGCACTAAACTTTCCACACTGCCATCATTCAGAGTGAGAGAATGAGAAGACTAGAAAGGTCAGCCATGCTGGAAAGCACGTTATGAAAAAAGAGAAACAAGCCCGTGGAGTGATATTTGTTCTTCCTGCGTGCCTTCATGTTTAGATACACTTTACCGGTGCATTTTTTAAAAAGAAAAAAAAACAGTATTGGGATTTTTTATGCCTTCCCTTCTGGCTACACCCTGTACTCTGGGGGCCACAGCCCGTTAGCATGAAGCCCACGCACAGGCTTAGGAGGGGCTTTCTGCAGGAAGCAATGGCCCCCTTCTTATCCAAGATTGTAGAGGGGCCCCATGAGGGAGAAGGGGATCTGGGGTCCTTCCTGAGTTCTTCATTCCTAGGAGGAAGGAGGGCAAGGGGAATGCCTCCACCAAGAGGGAGGTAAAGTCATCCAGATTTTGTGCCCCTGGGCACCGGAAGCAGAGAAGTTTCTGTGGGATTGCTGGACCAACTCACCCTGCTTAGATGGCACACGACAGCCTTCTAGATGTTCCCCAGGGGCTGTGCAGAGGGTAGGCCCAAGGTTCAACCAGGCAAGTACCATGGATCACCTGGAGTAGGGCAAGGGCTCCCCTGGGGGCAAGACCAAAGCTCACCTGGGGGCAGGACCAGGGAACATCTAGGGCAAGACCAACGCTCATCAGGAACAAGACCAGGGCTACCCTGGGGCAAGTCCAGGGCTTACTGGGGAACGGGATCAGGGCTTATGCAGGGACAGGGCCAGGGCTCACCAAGGGGAAAGACAAAGCCCAGAATAGTCTAGAAAACATACCATGCTGCCTATTGCTTGGCAGGGGACACTAACACATCCTTGACTTCATCTAGTTATATTTGGCTGCCTTTTTTTCTAAAACCCCATAGCACACAGAGATCTAGAATTCTAAGGGTATATACCAGGAAGACACAATCCCATCCCTCATTTCATAGCTGAAGGCCAGAAGGAGATGCAGGTAGCCAAAAGTCACCTTTCCAGGAGTGACAGTCAGAAGCAGGACCTGGACCTCCTGCCATCAGTCCACCAGCATGCTTGTGTGCACCTTGAACTCACAGCCAGGATGACAGTGTTCTATGGCACCCAGCACAACGACCCTGCCAGCTCTTTGAACACAAAGTTCAGGTGGCTCATGGCCCAGGAAGGAGGCCCAGCTCTCAGTGTCTGCTCTGAGTTTACTGAGGTCGCCTGGGAATGCTGACCGAGGGGGAAAGCCCTGGAGGACAGACACAGCACAGCGGTTACATACACCTGCTCTGGGCTCAGGGAGGAAATAGGTTCACATCTGCCACACTTGGTATATCTCAGGGCAAGTCACTCAAACTCCCTGAGCCTCAGCACCTCAGCAGAACCTATATCAAGTTGTGTTGCCAGGATGGATGAGATACTAAGAGCAAAAGCTTAGATGAGTGCCAGCACCATACTTGTGTTCAACAATTATAGTCAAGAAATAGTATCATCAATTACCTTCCAAATTACTGCACTGGAAAAATCCAACTTGCCATCCTGAATTTCTACCCAAGATAACCTAAGCAGAGAACCCCAGAGAAGGGACAGAAAAGTGGCCCGTGGCTACTGCCTCATCCCAGTGCCTGCCTGCCATAACCCATCCTTTCACCCTCATTGCCCCCTCTGCACCTTGGCACTGTCCCCGCATGCAGGGCTGGCCTCTGCACTCACAGCACGGAGGAGGAAGGCTGCCCAACTCAAATTCAAAGGCAGATCCTTTTTTTTCTGACCCTGAAAAGTTTGGGAACACATCCCCAGAAGCTAACAAGCCCCTTCTGGAACATGCAAAGGGAGAAATCGAATCCCACACCCCGACCTTCTAGCCTTCCCAGACTTTAATATCATCTGCCTCCTGGAGGCCCTGCTTGGAAAAAGCAACTGCCTCTAAGTCTGGAGTCTTAAGTTCTTTTCTCATCCTTCCTTCAGAGAAAGTAATTTGGATTAAGAAAAACAGACTGGACACATGACTGTGGTTAACACAGAAAGTTCCACTTGTGAGTGCTTGGTGTGTAGAGTAAAAACAGCCGCCTCCATGCCTCCCACTCCCGGGCACTGAGCTATGTGCTTCACGAACATTAACTCATGGGATCCTGCACAACACCTGATGAGCTAGGCTTACTTGTCCCCATTTCCGAGATGAGATAACTGAGCTCAGAGGGTTTCGGGAACCAGTGCCAGGCCTCGAAGGTAGGTAGCAAGTGGGGGAGCCAAGAGTCTGGTCTATATTCTGACCCAGGATCTACACAAAGCAACCCGGGAGCCCTCCCCGTGCATGTTCAGACCCCTCCAATGTCTGAAACTAAGATTTCCATGCACCCAGTGCCCATTCGCTGACAGAAAGTTCTGGAAGCTTTGAATGCATGAATGGCAATAATTTATCTGTAAAATAATTGTTTCCGGTGGGTCTGGCTGTCAAAATGCCTGTCAGTCTCATCTGTCAGACCAAATTAAGAATGTCAGCATTATTAAGACTGGGAAAACTTCAAGCAGCAACTTCAAATTATTTCATTAGCAACCCTTTGCTGCTTATCACCTACCCGAGACGAATATTTTGGGCATGATTGAAAGTTATCATTTCTTCCCCAAAGTTGCTCTCATGTTTGCTAATTCAGCCGCTAAAATAAGAAGACTATGCATATCAGGTTAAAAAGGACTGAGAATCTTACAGAAATAAGAAGCACCCTTCTGCTTTCTAAGAGAGCTCTCTTCTCAGACAGATGGGCCCCCCAGCCCTGCATGGACGGAGCATGAGATGGCAGGCATCTGACAAATCAGAAAGCTCAGCATTTCATCACTGAGCTCAGTCCAGATTGCCCAAAGCCCCTGAACCTGGTGGTGTTACGAGGGCAGGGGACAGTGCATGGTGGTACATCCCTGAAGAATCTGAAAGCCAAAGATCAAAGACTGCCCCTGAGCACTGAACCGTGGTTTCAGCATGAGGGGGGAGCAGAGAGAGCCCTTAGGACACCCGGCAACCTTACTGGGCATGACAGGGTCAAGCCAGTCTGCAGGATTCCCACGTGACCACCCCATCAGTCAACTTGGCTAATTTTCACTGGGGGGAACGGAGGCCCAGAAAGGATGAATACAGAGCAGGATTAGGACGCAGGGCTGTCCGGCTCTGAAGTCCACCTGCCCTCTGAGGCCAGGCGGAGGGGCCGGGGCTGTGACAATCTTTAGAGAAGGGGCTACCGTGCTCGTGCTGTGTGTTGAGAAGGCTCCTCTGAGAGCAGAAGAGGCTGAGGCTAATAAAGCTGAAGATAGTCTCCCCGGGACGTGGTGCTGATGGCACGGGGCAGAAAAGCAGAGGCAGGAGTCGGGGTGACACAGACCAGAGAAACAGGGGAGCGATGTGACAGGTGTGGTGAGTCTCACAGTGATCTGAGGTCAGTTCGGGGCAGGCCAAAACCTCATTGAGCATCTGACATTTGAGACTCCATCGACAGATTCCATTAGCCAGCCCTCCCTCTCGAACTTCTAAGTGCAAACCGCGTGTTCACGTAAATCCTCGGGAGGCAGTGTTGTTTCAGCTCTGTACAAAGAAAGACTTCCTTGGATTGAGATGCAATGTGATGCTTCGGCTTTCAAAGAGAACCACGCTGCACCCTTCAGCGTGTCCCCAGGGCACCAACCTCCCTGTAAGGCTGAGAGCCTGTCAACACAAGAGACACTGGGGGAGTTTCCACGACTTGGCCAAACTGCAGCTAAAGACCATGGTCATCATACTAATCTGTAGCTTTCATGTTTTACTTTTAAATAATTGATTTATGGAACTGAGTAAGTTTCCCCCTTTAGTCTTCACTGCCAGGAAGTTCAGAGTTAAGGAGACAATCAATTCAGTCTTAGGTGCATTCTCAGGGCCAGGAAATAATTATTTCTCAGTCCTTTGATTAGATGTTTGTAATTGCCCTGTTGCCTGTGCACTTAACTTTGTAAGCTGCATCCAAGATTTTCTGAAATCAGGCAAGGGATGCATCTCTAGAAAGATTAAATGCACCATCCTAGGCAGCTGCCTCTGTGCATCAAAGGGTACTGAGCAGGGAATGAGACACACAGGAATGCCTACTGTCTAGTGGCCCCACCTCACAGAGTAAAGGCAAGCTCCTTGTGTGCCTTGTATGGTGTCCCCTCCAAAAAAATGTTATGGTGAAGTGCTGACCCCTGGTACCTGTGAATGTGACCTGATATGGAACTAGGATCTTTGCAGATGGAATTAGGATGTAAACTAGGATGAGGGTACACTGGAGTAGGGTGGGCTCCTAATCCAATATGACTGATGTCCTTATAAGAAGAAGAGATTCACAGACACACACAGAGAGGAGCTCCATGTGATGACAAAGAACCACAGAGGGAAGGTGGCCGTGAGATGGTGGAGCCAGAGACTGGACTGATGTGTCTACAAGCCAAGGGGAGTGGAGGACTGCTGATGACCACCAGGAGCTAGGAGAGGGAGCATAGCCCTGCCAACACCTTGATTTTAGGCCTCTAGTCTCCAAAACTGGAGGAGAATAAATTTATGTTGTTTTAAGCCACCCAGTTTGTGTCCTTTATTACAGCAACCCCAAGAAATTAATACAGTCCTTCATATGGAAGCTGACACCTCCATGACCTCACTGGCCTCCTCACTGCCCCTCACACCCCTACAAGGGTCTCAGGTCTCCCACCCGCCTTGGCCGCTCTTCCTCCTGAAAACCTCAGGATTTGCTCCCTCCTATCTTTCAGGTCTCGGCTCAGATAACATTTTTTAGCACCCCCCGACCACTCTCTCTATGTATACAAAAGCCTACTCACTCTTGGCTCTCCATATTCTTCTCCAGTATTATGAGCTGAACTGGGTCTCCCCCCGTCAAAAAAAAAAAACTATGTTGGAGTCCTAACCCCCACTCACCTCAGGGAGTGACCTTATTTGGAGACAGGATCTCTACAGAGGTGATCAAGTTAAAAAGAGCTCATTAAGAGTGGCCCTAATCCAATATGACTGGTGTCCTTATAAAAGGGGAAAATTGGACAGGGATAGACACAGAGAGGAGAGACAATGTGAAGACACGGAGAGAAGCCAGCCACCGACAAGCCAAGGGAAGAGGCCTGGAACAGTTCTCCCTCACAGCCCTCAGAAGGAATCATCCCTGTTGATACCCTGATCTCAGACTTTTGGCCTCTAGAACTGCAAGACAAAAGTTTCTATTGGTTTAAGCCACCTAGTCCATAGTATTTGGTTCAGACGGTCCTAGAAAACTAATATACTGACTTGATACATGCTTATCTGTTTTTTCTTTCCACCTTATTAGAATCTAAGCCCATATGGGTAGGGACTTTTTATATTTTATGCACCACCCAGTGTCTGGTGTGAAGCTGTTGTGCAATAAATATTTGTGGAATAAATGAATGAATTTGTAAATTGCTCACTCTGTGACTGGCATCACACATACATGATATACAATTCTGAGGGTTTTTTTCCTCCTGATACCAAATACCTGGTGTCTTTTCTAATACCACTTCTTTGATCATCCAATACCAACCGTGTGTCCGACAGTTCAGCTCAATCCAACAGCATCTACCTGGCATTAGCATCAGATCCCACGACCTAAAGGGCTCAGTTCTGCTCCCCTGTTCAGACCAGAGCTTCCCTGCCTTTTCCAGGTGTGTCACCCTCCCAACACCTCTATGGGCTCAGCAATGTGGATGCTCCCTAAATCCCATTGTTTAGGGGATTTCATCAAGATTCCATTATGTAGGCATGGTTGATTAAATCACTGGCCATTGGTGACTGATTCAACCTCCAGCCCCTCTTCCCTCCCTAGAGGTCAGGGAATGAGGCTGAAAGATCCAGGCTCTGTGCCTTCCTGCCACCTCCCCACCCCACCTCCCCCGCATCTCTCCTATTTGGCTGTTCTTGAGTTAAATCCTCTACAACAAACTGGTAATAGTAAATAAAGTGCCTCCCTGAGTTCTATGAGTCATTCCAAATGATTATCAAACCTGAAGGTGGAGGTCTTGGGAACCTCTGATTTATACCTCTGTCAGAAGATTGGGGGGCCTAGGATTTGTGACTGATATCCAAACTGTGGATGGCTGATGAATCAGTCAGAGGACTCAGTGCTCATTTCATGCCTAGCACCATCCTGTAGCTGCTTCTCCACCAGTTGTGGCTGGGCTCTGCCAGTTGGAAAATAAGGAACGTTTTCCTCCAAGAAGATCTTACCTGCTCAGAACGATGCTAGAAATGAACCTACAAAGCATGTTGTAGGTCTGAGATATCTGCTCCTACCAAATTGCTATCATAAGTTCTAAATCACAGAGCTCTGGACTGTATTAAGAATCATCCTGGAGGATCCCAGAAAGGTGGGGATTTGCCGGGGTCCTTTGTCTCTTTACAAGTTGAGAGGAAAACTGTATTAATAAGGGTTCTCAAGAGAATCAGAACCAATATAGACAGATAAACTTATTGTAGAAATTGGCTCGCATGATTATGGAGGCCAAGTCCCATGATCTGCTATCTGCAAGCTGGAGAATCAGGGAAGCCAACAGCATAAGACCAGGAGAAGATGGATGTCCTAAACCAGGAAGAGAACAGATTAACTTTTCTCTGTCTTTTTGTTCTGTTCAGGACCTCTATGAATTAGATGATGCCCACCTGCACTGGTGAGGGCAATCTTCTTTACTGAGTCTGCTGATTCAAATGCTAATTTCTTCTGGAGATACACCCAGAAATTGTTTCTCTAGCTGTCTGGACATCCCTTAGCCCAGTCAGGTTGACACATAAAATCAACCATCATAAGAACACAGCCCTAAACCTACTGTCCTGAGGGCCCTGCAGCCCTGGCTCTAGTTCCTCCAGCATCAGGGATTTGAAACGCTGTTAAGTTTAGCCTCGGAGACCCCAGGGATGGAAGTACATCTCCTCCTGCCTCAGCAGCACCTCCCATTTGAGTGAGCAGGGGACTCCACTCAGAATTGGTGGGCATCCCCTTGTTCTCTTGGTTACAGGTAACCTAGACATCCAAGGACAGCTTTGAAAAGAAAAGATGTTACACAGTACAAAATAGTAAGTTGTTGTGACAATTATTATTGTTGCCATCTTTGTTTTTGTGCTAGTAAAATGGGTCTTACAAAGTTGTGCAGGTAACTGCAAATTAGGTTTTCCCATTAAAAATCCACATGGCGGGGAGAAGAACCATGAGAGACGATGGACTCTGAAAAACAAACTGAGGGTTCTAGAGGGGAGGGGGGGTGGGAGGATGGGTTAGCCTGGTGATGGGTGTTGAGGAGGGCACGTTCTGCATGGAGCACTGGGTGTTATGCACAAACAATGAATCATGGAACACTATATCTAAAACTAATGATGTAATGTATGGGAATTAACATAACAATAAAAAAATTTTAAAAAAAATCCACATGGCAAAAAAATAAAAAAATAAAGAAAAAAAGAAAAAAAAGAAAAAAAAAATCCACAAGGCACCTTCATACTTAGAATCAGGAAGGAGGCAGGGTCTGCTGCCAAATCCTCGCTCTCATCCCCTCTCCCCTTCTTTCCCTCTGCCCCTCTAAGTCTCAGGGGCTCTAACTTCTGTGTGAACCATGTCTTCTGACACCTACTGATTAAAATGAGCATCTGTGACTGACTCGGGCCAACTGGTCTTAAGTTTGAAGAAGGTCTCAAAGTAGCAAACACAAACCTGAAGAAACACAGATCCAAGTGGCTGCAGGACCAGAACCTGTCACCACCAGTGTTCTCATACACAACTCCTTCCTCCTGGGCAGGAGCATCACAGGCATAGGTACTAAAGCCCCAGGAATGAGGACCTTGTGAGGGGACCTGGCAGCCCACAGGTGCTTTGAGAGTGGGACAGTTAGGAGTTTAAGAATGCCAAGGCCCATGGAAGGGGACAAGGTGAGGTTCAAGATCACCAGAGCATGAGCATAAGGCCTGGGAACTAAAATCAGGGAGCCTCTGGGGCAGGAAGGTCTGGGGGAAATCCATAGACAACAAGAAACATGTGGCTTAAGTTTTCCTGGAGAATTAAGTTCTCCTTAATTGGAGAATTATGACCTATGTTATATGAGATCAGTATATGACCTGATCTGATCTCATATAACATAGGTCATATGCTCATCTCGATGAAGAATGTTGTCAATAATACTAAAAAATTTGTTGCTTTTATTTGTCAGGATGCCTTGCATTTGTTATATTTCAGGGGGCAATTTCTAAGAACTGGAAAAATGTATTTACTTCCAGGAGGTCAAAGACTTCCTGCCCTGAAACAGGAGAGGAATATCACCTATGTTGGGTTGACAGATTTATTAGTTTGTAATGTATATGGAAACCAATAGAAGAGATAAAACAAAATTCTTTAAAAAATACTCAAACATAAATTGGGCAGGAAGGGAAGAAAAAAGGAACAAAGAACACATGGGACAAACAGCAAGATGCATAACAAGATGATAGATTTAAACCCATTCATATCAGTAATTATATTAAATATAAATGATCTAAACACTCCAATTAAAAGCAAAGATTATCAAATTGATAAAATAAGCAGAACCCAACTGTATGCTATCCACAAAAAATGCATTTTAAATAAGTGAAACATAAAAAAAATGGGAAAAAGTATTCCAAGCAAATACTAATCATGAAATAGCTGAAATGATTATATTAAAATTAGACATAGTAGATGTCAAGATGTCAAGATCAGGAATATTACCTGAAATACAGAGAGACATTTTATAAAGATAAAAGGACCAATTACTTACGAAGCCATAATGATATTAAATATGATCAAGTACAAAGTTTAAAAATCCATGAAGTAAAAATAAGAGAACTGAAGAAGAAATAGACAAAGCTGCAATCATAGTTATATATTTCAAAATACTGGCACAAGAAGAAATAGGGAAAAAAAGAAAAAAATATATATGATACTGAATTTACAGTTTGTTTCCACACACTGTTTGTCAATTATACCTCAATTTAAAAGAAAAAAAAAAAGTCCTCACAAACACATCACTAGGTCCAAATAGAAATAAAATGCCAGTCTTTTTTAGAAATATAGGAGGACAACACTTCCCTACTCATTTTATGACAAAGATAAGATGAGAAAAGAAAACCACAGTACAATATCCCTCATAAGGTTAGATCCAAAAAATCTGTAACAAAATAACACCAAATAGAATCTAGGAAAATATAGACATAATAATACATCATGACCAATGGAGTTCATTCTAGGAACACAAAGTTGCTTTCCCCCTCATATTGGTAACAAGGCAAAGATGATCACCCTCAGTGTTTTTTTTTTTCTTTTTTTTTTAATTTTTAGAGGTAGAATTTAGTGATTCATCAGTTACATATAACACCCAGTGCTCATTACATCAAGTGCCCTCCTTAATGCCCATCACCCAATTGTCCCTTACCCCACCCACCTCCCCTCCAGCAACCCTCAGTTTGTTCCCTAGAGTTCAGCTCTCTTATGGTTTGCCTCCCTCTCAATTTTCATCTTATTTTATTTTTCCTTCACTTCCCTTATGTTCATCTGTTTCGTTTCTTAAATTCCACATATGAGTGAAACATATGGTACTTTTCTTTCTCTGACTTATTTCACTTAGCATAATGCCCTCTAGTTCCATCCACATCATTGCAAGTGTCAAGATTTCATTCTTTTTGATGGCTGAGTAATATTCCATTGCATATATATATATATATATATATATATATGCATATATCTTTTTCCATTCATCTGTCAATGGACATCTGGGCTCTTTCCATATTTTAGCTATTGTGGATATTGCTGCTATAAAGCTAGGATGACCTTCAGAGATGTCCAGAAGTAACATGGTAGCTGGGCTTTTCTATCCCCACATCTACCATTCATTGGGTCTAGGCTGCCACCAGGCTGAGGGTATATGGTTTAGCCAGGCAGCTCCCTTCAGTTGAGTGCAATGCCTGTGGAAGGTCCCAGCTGAGATCTATTAGCAGCCAAACTCCTGACAAGTGGGGATGAGTGTTCAGTCACAAAGAGGGGATCCAGGTGGCACCCACAGCATCACTACAGGAAGCATTTACTAAAGCTAAACATGTGCAAGCCCTAGGACCTAGCATTTCCTCTCCTCATGCACCAAAAGACCTGCACCAGAATGTTCATGGCAGCATTATTCATAATTGTCCAAAGATGGAAATTACCTAGATATTTTTAACAGTCAAATGGATTCATGAATGTAATAAATGCATACAATGAAATACTAAATAGCAATCGTAAATAAACAATCACTGCTACACTCAATATCATAAATGACTCTCACAAAAATAACATTGACTGAAAGAAACCAGAAACCAAAGTGTGTGTACTATAAGATTTCATTTATTTAAAGTTCAAAACAGGACAAGATTACTCAGAAGTCTACATAGTAGTTACCTCTGGACTGTGACAGATCTTGGAAAGGTCCTGAATTGGGAGCTAGTTATATTCTAATTCCTTATCTGGGTGGTTATTACATAAGTGTTTTCACCTTGTAAAAAGTCACTGGGCTCTATATTTATGAGCTGTGCATTTTATGTACCTATTAAATAATTCAACTTAAAATTTTTCCTAAAAATCTGTAAGTCACAGGCTGGGAGAAGATACTTGCAAACATGTAACGGAAAAAAGGGATTCATATCTGGAATAAATAAGGAACTCTTGAGAATCAATAAGAAAAAATCCAATGGGAATATAAAAGGCAAAAGATATGAACAGCCCATTCACAAGAGAGCAAAATACAGGGCCAAAAAACATATAAAAAGACACCCAATATAAATACTAATTAGGGAAATACAATTAAAATACTGTGAAATAGTTCGTAACTATCACTTTTGAAAATATTTCAAAGCCTAACAATTTCTGCAATGTAGATGTACAAGCGGGGCCACTTACACCACTTACACCACTGGGTAATTTGGTGAAGAGTAATTTGGTACAAACTGAAAGGTAATTTGGTACAATTTGCTCTTCGATCTACTTCTAGGAAAGTAATAGAAAAACTCTTGCAGAAGTTCCATAGGGAAAATGGCACAAGAAAGTTATCACATTACTTGCTTAAAATAGAAAAAATATATCCAGTATGACATCAGTATATTTTGAAAACATGCAAAAACACGGATTCACACATGGGATGTTAGTAGAATTTTTAAATGCCATTAAAGACAAACATCAAATTTGAGATGGTGTTACCTCTGGGTGGGGGACTGGGAAGAGAAAGGGATCCTAGAAGGATATACTGCGATCTGTGCCAGCATTTGTGTTGTTTTGCTTCCTAAAGAAACAGGATGCAAATGTGACAAAATGTTAACACTCAATAGAGCTGGCCAGGAAATGCACTGATTTTTTATGAACTTTTCTGTATATTTGAAATACTTCATATTTTAGGAAAACCATTCACCAATATGCCTCTAATCTGATGACCCTCTCCCAAGCAGAACTTCTCTTCTCAATCCCACCATTGCCACAGCACGTGCATGCGTACTGCACCCCCTGCCGTGTCTCACGTCTTGTGCTTTACATGACCTGGGTCACTGCAAATGGGGAGAAAAGGATGAACAAATAATGGTCCTTCAGGCTTCTGCCCAGCAGAACATAATGTAAATTGTCTTCTCATCTCTTTTTGAAATGGGCTATCTCCCACTGACCACTAGGTGGGACACCAGCTTGCCAGTTACTGAATAAATATAATGCATATAGAATTTTGAAACAGCCTCTGTTTCTGCAGAAAAGACCATACTCAGAAAGCTGTTAATGGAACAGCTTAGTGATGTGCTTCCTGAGTTTGGAAGCAGCACTTCTTTGAATTTCTGCTGATGATATTTATTTCGGAGGGCAGTAAGTAATGTTTCTAATTTACACAAATTTAAACCTATATTCAATTAACTGGACTTTTCTTTGGTCCAGAATTGGGTTTTTTTGGCTAACTGTGGTTGGGAAAAGGAAGAGAAAAATTGGAAAATGCCATTTATTTGGTGTCCATTATGTGCCAGGAAGCAAATTACAGCTTTATTCTCATGTAACCCTCACACCCATCCTTTAAAAGGGACATCATTTTACAATTACAAAGGAGGAAGCAAAGGCTCAGAGATGTTAGTGCCTCAACAACATCCCACAAGTGAACAGCAGACTGAAGATTTGAACCCACTCCTCTCTGCCAACAAAGCTCCCTTTCTTTCTACCATGCTCCCCTCCAGAAAGCCCTTGGAGTGAAACTCTGAGTGGCGTTGGAGAGAATGCAGAGAATATATTTAGTATAATTTAAACACTTTTAGGCATAGCTATAATAAGAACAGGTAATAAGAACACATAAAAAGTCAAACACCTCCTGGTTCTGCCTGAGCCAAGATCACAAAATAAAATAAAAATTATTGCAACTTATTCTTTCCACAAAATGAGTTTTTTAAAGAAGTGAAATGTCTAGAGAGCTATTCTTAGATACCAAAAGTGAAAATAGAGCCCTGGTATAATCTTTCAACACAGGGTTTGGTGAACCGGGAACAGATTCTCGCAAGCAGGGAGAGATTCTCCCAAGCACTGTGTATGTGTGTGTGTGTGTGTGTGTGTGTGTGTGTGTCTGTGTGTGTGTGAGAGAGAGAGAGAGAGAGACAAGAAAGAGAAAATTAGTTTGCTAATGTTGCCATAACAAAGTACCCCAGACTGGGTGGTTTAAACAAAAGAAATCTATTTTCTCACAGATCTGAAGGCCAAGAGTAGGAGATCAAGGGAACAGCAGGGTTGGTTTCTTCTGAGGCTTCTCTCCTTGGCTTGTAGATGGCTGTCTTCTCTCTGTGTCTGCACATAGTCTTTCCTCTGTGTATGTCTGTGTCCTAATCTTCTCTTTTATAAGGATACAGTCATATTGGATTAGGGCTCACCCATATGACCTCATTTTAACTTAATTACCTCTTTAGAGAGTCTATCTCCAAATACAGTCACATTCTGAGGTACTGGGGATTAGGATTTCAACACAATTCGGGGGAAACACAATTCAGCTCATAACAGAGAAAACACAAGGTGTGAAGGAACCACATCAGTAGTTTTTTTGCGGGGGAAGGTCCATTCAAACAGTCACAGATGGTGACATGGCCTTTCTTAGCTACCAAACTGGGAGACAACCATCCTCTCTAGAATTATCCCAGTTGACTGACATCAGAAGCGAACCATCACTAAACTCTTTTTTGTTGTTCTCTTATAATAATCCTTTAAAGATAATTATGACAAGGATTCTGGAGAAATTATAGAGTATGATATTTTAATCCCCCCAAATTCCCACATAGAAAGAGACCAAGCAACTAGTATATCAAAGTCAAAGACCTGGAACTCCTACAACAAAATAAGTCACAAGGTCTCCCAATGAATCTCACAAAATGAGCATGTAGGGTAAATCATCTATAGCCAAATGACCTTTGTGGTTGAGGATCTGAGTAAAAGGAAAGAGAGGGATTCCAACAGTCCAGAGAAGAGGAAAACCACATTGATGACCCATATTCACTGAAAACATAGAGGTCCAATCTGAGAATAGTAGGATCCAATTCATGGGTGAGACAAGGGGACCATGATACACTAATCTGGCCATGATGGAGCAGCCTATAAACCCTCAAAAATAGCATACTAAAGCTTCCTTTCAAGACAAACTCCACAATGAGAAGAACAGGAACAAATGGTGCACAGAAAAAAAAGTGGGGGAAGGGATCAGAAAGTCGTATCTCAGAAAATACAAGGCAATAGTTTTTTCATCACTTTGCAAAAGCAGCAGAAGAGGGAGTGGTAGAGCCATGAAGCTAGAAAACCTATCATGACCTATCCTTCACTCCTATAAATACACACTCATTTCACTTGAAAGGAAGGAAGGAAGGAAGGAAGGAAGGAAGGAAGGAAGGAAGGAAGGAAGGAAGGAATG